>NC_138303.1:74970000-75570000 GCF_965601325.2 Salmo salar
AAGCTGTTAATGAGCCTTTTGGTCAGTATCAGATTAAATTGCTCTTAAACCTAAATATGTTTGAAAGATGATTTGTTTGCTGAATGGATTTTGAATGGATGCACAGATTTTTGAAGTATTTTATATTAGCCTACCACAGTTACTTTGATTTTATCTTTAATTTTCATAACTTTACCTGGCTGCATTAGCTTTTGCCAAGGGACTTCTTGTCAAACGTTTGGGCTGATTTCATGTGTACAGCTGCAAGTTGACCAAATACTACACATGTTCTATTTGATATCAAGCTAGAGCATTTCGCCATATACAGACATCAATAGAACTTGCATGCTTTAGAATGATGTGATGTCCTGTAAACATAATCTTGGTGTATTTAGTTGTAGACTACAATAGATTGTTATTGGATAATTAGTTGCATAAATAGTGGTAGGCATATGTGAATTATTTTGGCAACCGTAAACATGAACTTAGAATTTAAATATATATAAACCAAAAATATTAAGCCAATGCCATTTGAAAAGATATCTAAATAATGAATTTAATTTGTTGATTTAATGTTGAGCATATAAGAACTTTCCCAGATCACCAAACTACAAGCCTATTAAAACGGAATTCAGTTTTCTTTTAGGCCTATGGATCCGGAATAGATGTGGGCTATCCTAATGAGAAAAGATCTAGTGGCAAATTAGTTGCACTAACATTTTCATGTTTTTTATAACCCTAAAAGTGCCATTATATTTATAACCCTCAAAGTGCCAACAAGGGTCATGGTTTACCCCATATTGGTAATGATTGCAAAGAGATACTATCTGTCAAGCAGTAACACTTTTTCTTTGATTCATCTTTGGTAACACAAGTAAATGGATTTAATTCCCCAAAATAAGCATATATTTTTAAATGTTCACACATTTATAGACACATTTGATGTAAAAAATATATATATTTTTTAAAAGGTTTTGAACAGTTATTTTGATACATTTCATCCATAGCAACTTGTCATGAACATTTTTCTGTTATTTATTGAAAGTGTTGTGTTTCTGTGATACTCAGAGGCTGAGAAATTGGTGATTGAGCTCATCTGATATACCGGTATGATCTAAGATGACCGCCCATGTGGGCGATATAGGCAATATGGGCACCGGTGCAATCAATCTTTTAGCTCTAATGTTGGAACGCTATAGGCTATCAACTCAGTTCTAATTGCATCTGAAAGATGAGACTCTCAACTTGGTATAGAAGCATTGGCTGAAAGCTAAATATTTATTTACAATTTAATTTTTTGGGTTGGCTCCATGTCTACAGTTGAAGTTGGAAGTTTACATACACTTAGGTTGGAGTCATTAAAACTAGTTTTTCAACCACTCCACAAATTTCTTGTTAACAAACTATAGTTTTGGCAAGTCGGTTAGGACATCTACTTTTTGCATGACACAAGTAATCTTTCCAACAATTGTTTACAGAGAGGAAGGATATGTGGATATATTGAAGCAACATCTCAATACTTCAGTGAGGAAGTTAAAGCTTGGTTGCAAATGGGTCTTCCAAATGGACAATGACCCCAAGCATACTTCGAAAGTTGTGGAAAAATGGTTTAAGGACAACAAAGTCAAGGTATTGGAGTGGCCATCACAAAGCCCTGAACTCAATCCTATGAAAAATGTGTGGGCAGAACTGAAAAAGCATGTGCAAGCAAGGAGGCCTACAAACCTGACTCAGTTACACCAGCTCTGTCAGGAGGAATGGGCCAAAATTCACCCAACTTATTGTGGAAAGCTTGTGGAAAGCTACCCGAAATGTTTGACCCAAGTTAAACAATTTAAAGGCAATGCTACCAAATACTAATTGAGTGTATGTAAACTTCTGACCCACTGGGAATGTGATGAAAGAAATAAAAGCTGAAATAAATCATTCATTCTCTCTACTATTATTCTGACATTTCACATTCTTAAAATAAAGTGGTGATCCTAACTGACCTAAAACAGGGATTTTTTACTAGGATTAAATGTCAGGAATTGTGAAAACTGAGTTTAAATGTATTTGGCTAAGATGTATGTAAACTTCCGACTTCAACTGTATATATTTTCAGGGTACTTACATCTACCTCTGTGCCAAATCTAGTGCTTTTATCACAAAGTTTACTATTGAGTCAAAATGGACACACTCTGTGTGCAATAACAGTTTTTAACATGATTTTTAAATGACTACCTCATCTCTGTACCTCACACATACAATTATCTGTAAAGTCCCTCAGTCGAGCAGTGAATTTAAAACTCAGATTCAACCACAAAGACCAGGGAGGTTTTCATGCCTCGCAAAGAATGGCACCTATTGGTGGATGGGTAAAAAGTCAAGACAAAAAACAGACATTTAATATCCCTTTGAGCATCGTGAAGTTATTAATTACACTTTGGATATTGTATAAATACACCCAGTCACTAGAAAGATACAGGTGTCCTTCCTAACTCAGTTGCCGGAGAGGAGGAAATACACTCAGGGATTTCACCAACAATCAATCAATCCATTTTTTAACAAAGCCCTTTTTACATCAGCAGTTGTCACAAAGTCCTATACAGATACCCAGCCTATAACCCCAAACAGCAAGCAATGCAGATGTAGAAGCACATGAGGCCAATGGTGACTTTAAAACTGTTACAGAGTGTAATGGCTGTGACAGGAGAAAACTGAGGATGGTTCTCCACAATACTAACCTAATTGACAGAGTGAAAAGAATGAAGGCTGTACAGAATCAAAAATATTCCAAAGACTGAATCCTGTTTGTAACAAGTCACTAAAGTAATACTGCAAAAAATGTGGTAAAGCAATTCACTTTTTGTCTTGAATACAAAGTGTTATGTTTGGTTCTAAATAATGAACTATCACAATGCTTGTTTTAGTACATTACAAAGTTAATTACATTTTTAATCAGGGTACACAGTAGGCCTGCAAAACAGAAATTACAGGCTAACAACAAAATAGAAAAGGAATGACAGACCTAGATCCATAGCCTAGATATTGGTTTTCTTGCTTCTTACATCACATTGAAATTGACAGTGTGGAGGGAGAGGGGGGGGAGGCGGGGTCTTGAATTTGAATCATTCTCCTATTTGTTTAAAATACAATGTTGTACTGCAACAGTGGTAAATATTAAAACAAAATCATATTCCAAATGAAACCAACCCCCCCCCCCCCCCCCCTCCACCTCTCTCTCATTGTTTAAACCAGGGATAGTTGGCTCAGGTTCTTTCAATCACATTCTACTCTCTTCCCCGCACCAATGACCTCCAGACAGACACAGCTGTATTTGTGTCCCATAGGCTACTCCAGACCCTTTTCAGGTGTCCCAACTTTTCTTTTTACAAGAAAGGTCCACTTGTTAGCAAGACACATCAATCTTTTCAGGCTACAAGACTGTAGGCCTAATGACAATCACAGAATGGCATATCACGTTTTGGTGTTTTGTAACAGATGTCTATTTCCATTCATCAAATGGCGGGCGCACGGTGAACTGTTTGGATGCTGGAGTGTGCAGTTCAAGATTCTGAGCAGATTATTACAGCAACTGAGAAGATTTCACAGACCTGCGACAACCTATGCATGCTATCTTGAACATGAGCAATTTATATAATTAGCCTACAGAAGAAATGTATAGTTACAATAACCTCAAATTGTGGCCATGGATGTGTTACTCATTTTAATGTTGAATGTTACATTCGTTTGTAAGATAGCCTTAACTTTAGGCTATTTAGGCCTACTATAAAAGTAATATTGAATTTGGTTGACAATGCGACAACATATCAAATTGAATTAAAGGAGTTGTATCTACTGTTTACATAGTTCCATTTGAGCTACTGGCTTAATTCCATTCTTCAATTTACATTTTTGGTTGAGTTGGAGAAAAGAATCCAACATATCATTTCTTAACAAGTTAATAGGCTATTTATTGCATTTCAAAAGTGATATTGAAGTGTGTTTGGTTGTTAAAGCAACAAAATATCAACATTTGAAGGACATTAATCTTCTGCTTGGATAGTTCCATCTGTGCCACTGATTTAGTCTGGCTTTAATTCCAAATTGTCTACAAATTAATAATTGACAGGCCTATGTTTTTTTTTCAAGTCTCCATCTCAACCAAAAATCTAAGTTAAAGAATAGGACCAAATCATATCAAACTATAAATGTGCTTTAATCAAAGTTTGATTTGATTCAGTCCTTTTATTTAACTTAGATTTTTGGTTGAGATGCAAACCTTAATCCAACATATCAATGATTCATTTGCAGACAAACTGGAATTAAAGCCAGACTAAGTCAGTGGCACAGATGGAACTATCCAAGCAGAATATGAATCTCCTTCAAAGGTTGATATTTGGTTGTTGGCAACCAAACACAATTCAATATCACAAAATATCATAACATTTGAAAGCTTGAAACCCTTGGCATATTGTTTTGTCTATGTATTTATTTTTAATTCTGGGTTGAATTGAAACAATAACTGTTGATGACTTTGCAAATGCTATATAAGCCTAAATAACATAATTGATGGTAAGGCCTACTGTATAAGTGATCAAGTATGGTCACATTTGTTAAACCTACCCTTAGGAATGACTTCGACAGCAACAGTGAATATCTTTCGTTTTTAAGTGGAAATCAATCAACAATCATTCTCATGATAGAACATTGGTAATAGTCAGTGACACATATCATAGCTGAGCAGGGCTGAGCTTGGGTAAAACCCTGGATGGGAGACCAAAGGGTAGCTGTTGATATATTTACTCTCCAGCAAGATGCGCTACCCAGCCTATATATCTTTTTTTTATAGTGGGTATAACATTTAAGATCTGACGTTGTTTTAAAGATACAAATTCAATATAGTTTATACACGGTTTGTCTTTGTTGAAATGTGGTTACCATGATGACATGATCCTGTGTATGAAGTTTCACCCTCAAAACAACAGTTTACCTTTATTACTTTTTTCAAATTCAATGTATTTTCAATGTAGATTCCACATCACAATATTTTGACAAATTACGTTGAAACAACGTTGACTGTCTCCTCCAGTTTGTGCCCAGGAGCCTACATGTGACCAGATGAATTAGGAGGAGACATGCAGTCTTTTGTCATGTAGTCAGCCCCACACTAGAGTTGATATAGTATTATTTATTTTTTTTACAATTTATTTGCACTGAAGCTACCTTGCTTTGATCCAGGCGGTAGAGATTCCGTGATGTAACTGTGCCCTCTTGCCCGCGCACCGCCCCTCTCTCTCCCTCAGTCCGCATTTGGTTCTGCAAAAGGAATTGACGGGTGCTGCTTGGAAAATCGGTCTGTCTTTAAGGATTACTGAAGCCAAAAAACGAGACTTCTTGAAGACGAAAAGGTTGCGTTATTATTCCTAGCACTGTCTGAGACAACTTCGCATGCTCTCCATTGGTAGCCTAGTTAAATATCCTTATCCTGGCGTTGAAATAAGGAAATGGAGAACTCAGTTGATGTCTTCCTGAGTCGATTAAACAAGGTGGACATTACATGGGGAGGACTTATAGTCGTTATTCACTAATCATCCTAACTGCAGTGCCAGTACGTCATCGAAGACAGGTTTCTGGTGATTATGGCAGCAAACCCACTCTGGAATGAAGTGTGAAAAATAACATTCCAGGCGCAGGTAACTTCAAATTGATATGCTGTAAAACATCTACATCATGGACGTCTTTAAATGTGTCTTGGGCATGGATGTTGTAATTATTCGACAAGTTGAATAATTTCGCGTCCAATTCTTTGCAAAAGTTAACAGTAGGCTATAGTGTTTATATGGGCTTGCTTTCGTTAATCAAAATATTACAATTTGCGTTTTATTTACGCAAATGAATAGGCCTACACATTCGCACCGACGAGGTATAGCGAATCCAACCAAATCGTCTTTTGATGGTGTGCCTGAACTTGAGAGATTTTCTGATACTTCAAGGGAGTCTTTTCTGTTTAAACGGGGCGTTCATCCGTGTGATATTTGACAGTCTACGTATTCCGGAGTTTACTTGCTCAGTAGAGAGCAACCTGTTTCTCATGCCACCACTTGGAGACTGAAGGGAGCCTACCCAAGATTTGTCCTCACAGACTCTTTTGAATGAAAAGTAGCCTAGTCGAAGAAAAAGCTTTTCAAATGATTACAGAGCTCTGGTAACTTTAACGTTGTTTACCACCTAAATTGCGTTATGCACAGGCGTCGCAAAACAATGTTTTGGAGACCAACATTTCGAACATTCATTACATATCAACATGTAGGCTAATGGTTGTAATATTTCATTAATTACATGCAACAGGTTGTTTTTAATGAACATGCAAGTATCTGCAATCTATAAGGAGACAGGAGAGTGATTCGTTTTCACTAGATTGTTCAAGAAATCTTTAAAATATGTTACAATATCGTTATGATGTAATTGGTAAGTGCATTTTCTGATTCAAAGATAAAAAGGAAACATCTACGTTTTGAGGGCGAAGAGGAAGGTGTTCTGTGTTGCAACAGGTATTCATTTACAACAGTCAGAGATGAAGGAAAAGTCCAAGAATGCGGCGAAGACGAGACGAGAGAAAGAAAATGGAGAATTTTATGAACTGGCGAAATTACTGCCTTTACCTTCGGCCATCACATCACAACTGGATAAGGCTTCAATCATTCGGCTGACAACCAGTTACTTGAAGATGAGAGCCGTGTTTCCGGATGGTAAGTTATGCTACCACTATCAATTATGATTAATCATAATTAGGCCTGTGTCTTCAGAAGAGGCACATGTCAGTTTTTAAAACATAATATTAGTCTTCCTATTATACTTTTAACAAATACATATTAGAAAGGGCCAGAAAATATAAGAAAATGCATGCATTTTCATTGTGTTAATTTTGAAATATATGTACATTTTCGGGGTTATTTAGATTACCATTGTCACTTCCCCTAGTTAATGTTTCTATGGACAAGGACAGTTATTTGTCGGAAATGAATCTCCAGTAGAATTTGCCAATTATAAATATCTAAAATATATGCATCCCACTGAGCACAGACATCAGTTCAACGTCTAGTTGTGATTTACATTTTGATGAGTTGTGAATTCAATGTGAAATCCCAAAAATGTCAACATGTCAATGGATTTATATTAAATGTTGGGTACACAATTACGACATTCCTTTACAATGATTACTTTTTGCAAATTTTGCAAAACCAATTTTCCACTTTGATTCAACGTCATCACATAGATTTTTTTGGGCCAGGACACAACGTTGATTCACCCAGTGTTTGCCCAGTGGAATATGACCATGCATGCCTAAAAGTGCCATTATAATTGTCACCAACTTTCCTCTTTCCCACCTGGTCATACAATAAAAAAAAGTACTTATTTTACAAGTTTACAACTTCACATTAATAATGTTTCACTCCTATACATGTGGCTCTAGATTATGAGTTATAATAAATCATCCAATTATGGTCAATAAAAGGAACACTTCGACAGGCTAAACCTGAGGAAAACAGCCTTCTTCCTCTCATAGAATTGATCTGTCATCACTCATAAAGTCATAGAAACCTTTAGGCACGGACTAAAAGGGCCGCCCGTTAGTTCTGGATTTGAATAGCTAAATGTATGACCATTTCACCATTAAAATCTTGTGGAATCTATAAATAATTAAACCGTATAACAATATTACAAAAATAAAAAGTGTAAGCCTACATCTATTATAGTCTTGATCATATTTAATTACAGTAATCAAAAATGTGATTTTGATGTAATTTCAAATATTTGGAAATCAATTAAACTAATATTCTCTTAAATTATTTGGCCAATCGTTGGGTTTTTTTATGGAGCAAAATCAGACACTACCCTAAAACAACCAAATAGCCATACTATTGTAATTTAAAATAAACGCAACTTCCATGACAAAACAGAAATGGATTTATGAACTAATAAATAATAATAAATAATAAGCTAATAACCTACTTCGAGAAAATGCATTATGCTGCCTCTCAAAAGTACAGACCATAGGCCTCCGTTGTAAATTACATTCACTTACAGGTGAAATATTATTTAAGCACTCCAAGTTATAGCAAATATGATTAGATAGGATTGTTTATTCTTAATTACAATGTTTCACACGAAATATAGGCCTTAATTTTTAATTAACTGTAGAAATTAACAGTCACTTCAAATTAATACGTAGGCCTAGGCTAGGCCAAAATACAGTCTGCCGTAACATTTTTGTTTTTACTTTCTCGTTTGACATATTGATTATTCTAACATCAGATGTATGGAATATTGTTTGGGTCTACATGTAATTCACGACATCCTGGTACTGAGAGAGATGTGACCGCCGTCCAACGAGTCTATTAATGGCCACTGTCCCTCACATTTGTCAAATGTGTAGGTTTATTTTGCAAGTAACCAATGCTTGACTTGGGCATGACCTCATCGGAGCTGAGTATCGGTACCATCATTTTCTACTGGTTGAGCGAGCTCCTGTTCCTCTTCTAGAATAGTAAATCAAAAGTATTGTGGGGCACCTGCACCTAAATATAAACAGTAGGCCTACCGGCACCCAAATTGAGTACCGGCACCAAATTTCAGTCCAAGTCAAGCACTGCAAATAACTATTCTGGGGCTTCAGAAACTTGGACCCGAGGCAGATTTCAATATGATGCGCAAAAGTTTGTGAAATATAGGCCTATCACCTCACGCAAATTATGTTTATCTCGTGCATTCCATGTGCAAAGTGTGCAAATTAAGCAAATATAGGCCTAATTTATTTTAGTTTGAGGTAGTCCTTTAAAAAGAGTAATAAATAAGCAAACATATTTTTTCACACGACCTCAAATTGCTTCCACTTATGCCTATAGCGGGGGTGCAAGTGCAACGTCTCTGTCGCAGCCACTTACGTGATTTGGGCCTATAGAACCGTAAAAGGCCTGTCCTGCACAGCACCTAATCCCTAATCCCGTCTATCAAATCAAGACACAGGGAATTAAATGGATATTGATGGTGAAAAGTATGAAATATAAGAGTTAAAATTGTGACCTATTAACCATGAATGTTTGTCCAAAACATATTGTGCAATAGCCACTATTTAGCATATTTTCCCCAGTTTTGTAACTCAGTCAAATCAAAGCACTCAAAGCAAAGTTAAATTGAGAAAATGTAGGGTGCTCAATGCTCATATGTTTTTCTGAGAACCCAGACTATAGAGTGCATTCGGAAAGTATTCAGACCCCTTGACTTTTTCCACATTTTGTTACATTACAGCCTTATTCTTTAATGGATTCAATAGTTTTTTTCCCTCATCAATCTACTCACAATACCCCACAATGATGAAGCAAAAACAGAATTTTAGAAATTTTGGCAAATTAATTTAAAAAAAAACTACTGAAATATCACATTTACATAAGTACTCAGACCCTTTACTCAGTACTTTGTTGAAGCACTTTTGGCAGCGATTACAGCCTTGAGTCTTCTTGGGTATTATGCTATAAGCTTGGCACAACTGTATTTGGGGAGTTTCTCCCATTCTTCTCTGCTGATCCTCCCAAGCTCTGTCAGGCTGGATGGGGAGAGTCTGGCTGGGCCACTCAAGGACATTCAGAGACTTGTCCCGAAGCCATTCCTGCGCATTCTTGACTGTGTGTTTAGTGTCGCTGTCCTGTTGGAAGGTGAACCTTTGCCCCAGTCTTAGGTCCTGAGCGCTCTGGAGCAGGTTTTCATTGAGTATCTCTCTATACTTTGCTCTGTTCATCTTTCCCTCGATCCTATTTCAGGTCTCTCCAGAGATGTTTGATCGGGTTCAAGTCTGGGCTCTGGCTGGACCACTCAAGGACATTCAGAGACTTGTCCCAAAGCCACTCCTGCGTTGTCTTGGCTGTGTGCTTAGGGTCGTTGTCCTGTTGGAAGGTCTGAGGTCCTGAGCACTCAGGAGCATGTTTTCATCAAGGATCTCTCTATACTTTGCTCCGTTCATCTATTCCTTGATCCTGACTAGTCTCCCAGTCCCTGCCACTGAAAAACATCCTCACAGCATGATGCTGCCACCACCATGCTTCACCGTAGGGATGGTATTGGCCACGTGATGAGTGGTGCCTGGTTTCCTCCAGACGTGACGCTTGGCATTCAGGCTAAAGAGTTCAATCTCGGTTTCATCAGACCAGAAAATCTTGTTTCTCATGGTCTGAGAGTCCTTTAGGTGCCTTTTGGTAAACTCCAAGCAGGTTGTCATGTGCCTTTTACTGAGGAGTGGCTCCCGTCTGGCCACTCTACCATAAAGGCCTGAGTGGTGGAGTGCTGCAGACATGGTTGTTGGTTGCCTCCCTGACCATGGCATCTTCTCCCCCGATTGCTCAGTTTGGCCGGGTGGCCAGCTCTAGGAAGAGTCTTTGTGGTCCCAAACTTCTTCTATTTAAGAATGATGGAGGCCACTGTGTTCTTGGGGACCTTCAACGCTGCAGACATTTTTTGGTACCCTTCCCCAGATCTGTGCATCGACACAATCCTGTCTCGGAGCTCTACAGACAATTCCCTAGACCTCATGGCTTGGTTTTTGCTCTGACATGCACTGTCAACTGTGGGACCTTATATAGACAGATGTGTGCCTTTCCAAATCATGTCCAATCAATTGAATTTACCACAGATGGACTCCAATCAAGTTGTGGAAACATGTCAAGGATGATCAATGGAAACAGGATGCACCTGAGCTCAATTTCGTGTCTTATAGCAAAGGATCTGAATACTTATGTAAATAAGGTATTTCTGTTTTACATTTTTTATACATTTGCAAACATTTCTAAAAACATGGTTTCGCTTTGTCGTTATGCGGTATTGTATGTAGATTGATGAGGACTTTTTTTTATTGAATCCATTTTAGAATAAGGCTGTAACGTAACAAAATGTGGAAAAAGTGAAGGGGTTTGAATACTTTCTGAATACACTGTATATGAAATAAGTGACACTGGCCATTGATTTCACAGCATTTGACAAATTCCACCATTCTACAAATTAATATGATGGACAACCTGGTATGCTAATATTCAACTTCATCACACATCATAATTCATTTCAGATTTAGGGGTTATATTTTCAGATGACAGTTGTGACATTTCTGTGAATGTAACACTTTCTTTTAAAACATGTTTCATATGTTTATTTTTCTTTTCTTTTTTTCTGGTGATTTTGTCAAGCCATAATTTGCAAACAGACTTATTGAGTATAAACACACAAAGGTTCCCACTGGGCACACCATGTCAATTCAACGTGGATATTTGGGAAATATTTGGTTGAGATGTTGATCAATGAGATTAAAACCTATATTCACCCACTCAAAAAGAAAGCCAAAAGTTATTTAAATTTCCAATGTGTTATCATTATGTTTCAACCATCTAAAAGCACAACCAAATTCCAATTCATTGATGTGTTATTCTGGTCACGACGTACATAGCTAGTTCGTTAGCTAAGCTAGCCACTTGTAGCTAGCCAGTAACTCCTCCAGTATGTGCAGATGTCATTTCACAGGATTTGTTTTTGGTTACAGTTTAAAGCCATAACTTTTGGAGTTTTTGCCAAAAGTCGATCTTTAAAGTAACTTTCCAGTGTTTCCAGATTTGTATGAAATATGACCTTTAATAAATTACAATATGAGTGAAATAGTTTTCCTTCCAAAAAATGGCAATTAAGTGTGTTAAAAAGCATCTTCTCTGTGTTGGAATGGTGTGGGTGTATACCGGTCATTCAAAATATTAATGCCAGCTCATTACCTCTATGAGGAAATAGCAAGCATTTTTGTCTGTTTGAGATACAAGTTTGAAGTGGGGTTTTTGAAGTGTTTTTTCTTCAATTCATGCTTTGGTCACAAAAACGAGTATAGGATGAGTCAACAACGTTATTTGGGTATGAGTTAATTACAATATATGAACTTTTCAAAGTTATATTTTCACTGGACAGTTTCTTTAAAACTGTAACATTTTCTCTTAGCATCATGGAAAAATGTGTAGAGTAGTGGGTAATTAAAACTGCAACATTTTCTCTCATCCTCATGGCAAAATGTGAAAAATAGCATGAGATGAGCTATAAAACAGCACACTTGTCTTTCTGCCCTATGGCAAAATGTGTAGAATTGCAGGAAATTAGCTTTAAAATGGCAACATTTTCTCTCAGACTCATGACAAAATTTGTAAAATACCATTATAAAACTGCACTGCATAAAACTGTAAAATGTGTTGAAATGCAGGAAGTTAGCTGTTTCCCCCCCCCAAAAAAAATCAGTCCCCCTCCGCAAAAAAAACATGTCCTTTTATTTTTTGGGGGTTGGAGGGCCTTCCAATTATCCTTCCACTTATACAGTTTTTTCAAAATACCCTTCCATATAACCCTCATAGGACCCCTCAAGAGAGGCATAATACTGTATGCCATGTCAAACTGTGTGGAATTGCAGGAAATACGTTCTTAAAATGTACAAAATAAATCTGGGGGCTGAATTTTCTGTTAATACATACACCACAATTTTGCCTGTGTTTCAACCATTTAAAAGCACAGCAAAGTTCAAATGGGAATACAATATCAGATATTTTGTTTATTTATACAACAGATTTTTTATGTGCTCCCGATTGGCGCAGCGTTCTAAGGCACTGCATTTCAGTGCTTGTAACGAACGTTGTTGGAAGGATGGTCGGACCAAGACGCAGCGTGGTTTGGGTTCATCATCTTTTATTAAATTGAACCAGCAACAAAACAAGGAAACAGAAACCAACGAAACTGACAGCCTTGTAGGGCTAAAAAGCAACAATACAAAATCAGGATCCCTCAAACAACAGGTTTGAAAAAAAAAACAAAAAACAAAAGGCTGCCTAAATATGATCCCCAATCAGAGACAACGATAGACAGCTGCCTCTGATTGGGAACCATCCCCGCCCAACATAGAAAAACAAAAACTAGAGTACCCACCCTAGTCACACCCTGACCTAACCAAAATAGAGAATATAAAGGATCTCTAAGGTCAGGGCGCGACAGTACCCCCCCACAAAGGTGCGGACTCCGACCGCAAAACCTGACTCTATGGGGGAGGGTCTGGGTGGGCATCTAGCCTCGGTGGCGGCTCCGGTTCGGGACGTAGACCCCGCTCCACTCGCGGATCCCTCCGCTTCCTTGGAACCGGACCGTGGATCGTCGCCGGAAGCTCCGGACCATGGATCGTCGCCGGGTACTCTGGACCGTGGATCGTAGCCGGAGGAAACAGACCGTAGATCGTCACCGGGGACTCCGGACCGTGGATCGTCGCCGGGGACTTCGGACCGTGGATCGTTGCCCGGGACTGCGGACCGTGGATCGTCGCTGGAGGCTCCGGACTGGGAACCGTCGCTGGAGGCTCCGGACTGGGAACCGTCGCTGGAGGCTCCGGACTGGGAACCGTCACTGGAGGCTCCGGACCTTGGATCGTCTCTAGAGGCTCTGGGCCGTGGATCGTCTCTGGAGGCTCCGGGCCGTGGACCGTCTCTGGAGGCTCCGGACCGTGGACCGTCTCAGGAGGCTCCGGACCGTGGACCGTCTCAGGAGGTTCCGGACCGTGGACCGTCTCAGGAGGTTCCGGACCGTGGACCGTCTCAGGAGGTTCCGGACCGTGGACCGTCTCAGGAGGTTCCGGACCGTGGACCGTCTCAGGAGGTTCCGGACCGTGGACCGTCTCAGGAGGTTCCGGACTGTGGACCGTCGCTGGAAGCTCTGGACTGGGAACTGTCACCGGAAGCTCTGGACTGGGAACTGTCGCCGGAAGCTCTGGACTGGGAATTGTCGCCGGAGGCTCTGGACCGCAGACCGTCGCTGGAGGCTCTGGACCTCAGACTGTCGCCGGAGTCTCTGGACCTCAGACCGTCGCCGGAGCCTCTGGACTGCAGACCGTCGCTGGAGGCTCTGGACCGCAGACCGTCGCTGGAGGATCTGGACTGCCGACCGTCGCTGGAGGCCTGGTGCGTGGAGCTGGCACAGGACGTATCGGGCTGGGGAGACGCACAGGAGGTCTGGAGCGTGGAGCCGGCACAGGACGTACCGGGCTGGGGAGATGCACAGGAGGCCTGGTGCGTAGAGCTGGCACAGGACGTACCGGGCTGTGGAGGCGCACTGGAGGTCTGGAGCGTAGAGCTGGCACAACGTGTCCTGGACAGATGACAACCTTCGCACGGGAAGTGCGGGGAGCTGGCACAGGACGTATCGGGCTGTGGAGGCGCACTGGAGACATGGTGCGTAGAACCGGCACACATTGTACCGGAACGATAACACGCTCCTCAATGCGAGTGCGGAGAGCTGGCACAGGACGTGCAGGGCTGGGGAGGTGTACTGGAGACCTGGTGTGTGGGGCCGGCACAGTCTTCACCAGACGGCTAGCATGCTCCTCAGGACGAGTACGGAGAGCTGACTCAGGTGGCATTAAACTGAGGACACGCTCCTTAGGGCGAATGTTGTGCCTCATGCACCAACACAACAGCTCTCTCATAACTCTCTCCTCCAATTTCCCCATCAACTCCTTAACTGTCTCTGATTCACTCCCTTCACTCCCCTCCAAGTTCACCTTCCTCTCCCACTGGCTCTGGTTCACACCTTGGCTCCTCCGACCATCCCGTGTGGACTGGCTCTGGTTCACACCTCGGCTCCGCCAACCACCCCGTGTGCCACCCCCCAAATATTTTTGGAGGCTGCCTCTTGGGCTTACGTCTTGGATGCGAGCCTCGATGTCGTCGATTCTCCTCCTTCGTTGCTGTCGCCTGCTTCCATGGCAGGCTTTTGTCTCCTGCCATTATTTCATCCCAAGTCCAGGATGTCCTCCACTCCTGGCTTTTCTCCCAGGCCCAGGATCCCTGCTCCTCCTGGGCACGCTGCTTGGTCCGTGGGTGGTGGGATCTTCTGTCACGAATGTTGTTGGAAGGATGGTCGGACCAAGGCGCAGCGTGGTTTGGGTTCATCATCTTTTATTAAGGTGAACCAGCAACAAAACAAGAAAACAGAAACCAACGAAACGTACAGCCTTGTAGGGCTAAAAAGCAACAATACAAAATCAAGATCCCACAAACAACAGGTGGGAAAAGGCTGCCTAAATATGATCGACAATCAGAGACAACGATAGACAGCTGCCTCTGATTGGGAACCATACCCAGCCAACATAGAAATACAAAAACTAGAGCACCCACCCTAGTCACACCCTGACCTAACCAAAATAGAGAATAAAAAGGCTCTCTAAGGTCAGGGCGTGACAGTGCCAGAGGCATCACTACAGACCCTAGTTCGATTCCAGGCTGTATCACAACTGGCCGTGATTGGGCGGCGCACAATTGGTCCAGCGTTGTTCGGGTTAGGGTTTGGGCGGGGTAGGCCGTCATTGTAAATAAGAATTTGTTCTTAACTGACATGCCTAGTTAAATAAATGTAAAATAAATAGAAGATTCATGTGTTATAACTGTGCTTCATATAATAGCAGAACCAAATGATCGGGATTACAGTTGAGACCACATTAAAAATACATGGTGCAAGTGATCAGTGCCATTTGAGATTCTTCACAGATTATTACAGCAACTGATTAAATGAAAATACATCTTCATCAATCTGCACACAATACCCCATAATGACAAAGCGAAAACAGGTTTTTAGCAAATTTATATAAAATAAAAAACATAAATACCTTACTTATGTAAGTATTCAGACCCTTTGCAATGAGACTCGAAATTGAGCTCAGGTGCATCCTGTTTCCATTGATCATCCTTGAGATGTTTCTACAACTTGATTGGAGTCCACTTGTGGTACATTTAATTGATTAGACATGATTTGGAAAGGCACACACCTGTCTATATAAGGTCCCACAGTTGACAGTGCATCTCAGAGCAAATACCAAGCAACGAGGTCGAAGGAATTGTCCGTAGAGCTCAGAGACAGGATTTTGTTGATGCACAGATCTGGAGAAGGGTACCAAAAAATGTCTGTAGCATAGAAGGTCCCCAGGAACACAGTGGCCTCCATCATTTTAAATGGAAGAAGTTTGAAACCACCAAGAGTCTTCCTAGAGCTGGCCTTGGTCAGGGAGGTGACCAAGAACCTGATGATCACTCTGGCAGAGTTCCAGAGTTACTCTGTAGAGATGGAAGAACCTGCCAGAAGGACAACCATCTCTGCAGCACTCCATCAATCAGGACTTGATGGTAGAGTGGCCAGACAGAAGCCACTCCTCAGTAAAAGGCACATGACAGCCCACTTGGAGTTTTCCAAAAGGCACCCAAAGGACTCTCAGATCATGAGAAACAAGATTCTCTGGTCTAATGAAACCAGGATTGAACTCTTTGGCTTGAATGCCAAGCGTCACGTCTGGAGGAAACCTGGCACCATCCCCACAGCATGGTGGTGGCAGCATCATGCTGTGGGGATGTTTTTCAGTGGCAGGGACTGAGAGACTACTCAGGATCGAGGGAAAGATGAACAGAGCAAAGTATAGAGAGATACTCAATGAAAACCTGCTCCAGAGCGCTCAGGACCTGGGGGACTGATTTTTGAAACAACGTTGATTCAACCTGTTTGTGCCCAGTAGGTTGTTTGCATGTCCCAGTGTCCAGCATAATAGACAAATAATATCACAGCAAGTGAGAGTGACTGTAGGAAAAATATATCTTGTTCTTAGTGACGTAGGGGATTATGGATGTGGGCATGAGCAAATAATGGGATCTGAGTCAAGCACGAACTAAAATAAAATCTTTAAATACAGCAAAAGTACTGCATAAGGGTGTGTTTCTGAAATCTACTCTCATATGTAACATCTCCCGTTAGTCCAACCTTATACAAGACTGGTGGACATGTGTGCTTGTAGGATTCTGTGCACTCACTTTGCATCAGCTGAAAATACATACACTACTTTCAACCTATGTGATTTAAAACAAATACAAAAATCAAATCAAATAAAATGTATTTATATAGCCCTTCGTACATCAGCTGATATCTCAAAGTGCTGTACAGAAACCCAGCCTAAAACCCCAAACAGCAAGCAATGCATGTGAAAGAAGCACGGTGGCTAGGAAAAACTCCCTAGGAAAAACTCCCTAGAAAGGCCAAAAACCTAGGAAGAAACCTAGATAATGATACAGGATGGAGCAGCTTGAAAACCTTTAGTATTACCAAGGAGGATTAAATGTATGTTATACATTACAAGGTTCAATACTTCTCAAACCATTATGAGCAGCATCTCAAGGGACAATTGTCGTGATTGATGTCCCCTTTAATACTGGCAGGTGTCCATCTTTTCATTTGGCGTAGAAGACATTGTGTCATTAACCCGTACCATTGAGATTGCAGTATCTGACCAGACCAGGAAGAAAAATAATGTAAGGGTATATATTGGGTCCTCTTCATAGTGTCCTCTTCTCCTGGAAGCAGCTCGGTAATGAATTCTACACCTATTGTGTGTTTCCTCTATAGGGCTGGGGGAGGCCTGGGGCCAGCCTACCAGAATCAGCCCTCTGGACAACATGGCAAAAGAACTGGGCTCCCATCTACTGCAGGTGGGATATTTTCAACACAGATATATGACCCAATATACACAATACAAATATGTAACACAATATTGCAGTACTATATATACAACATACAGTACCAGTCAAAAGTTTGGACACACCTACTCATTCAAGGGTTTTTCTTTATTTGTATTATTTTCTACATTGTAGAATAATAGTGACATCAAAACTATGAAATAACACATATGGAATCATGTAGTAATCGCAAAAGTGTTAAAGAAATCAAAATCTATTTTATATTTGAGAAAAGTAGCCACCCTTTTCCTTGATGACAGCTTTGCACACTCTTGGCATTCTCTCTACCAGCTTCATGAGGTTAATGCGTATGAGCCAATCAGTTGTGTTGTGACAAGGTAGGGGTGGCATACAGAAGACAGCCCTATTTGATAAAAGACCACTGTATGGTACTGTATGTATTTAGGACAATTGTAGTGTTCTGAAGAGGAAATGCCATTGATGTTTCAATGTTTTTGCTATGGAATTTGTAGGCTTTGCCAAGAATTTGTAGTGGATTTCATGCCATGATTAGAGCCAGATGTGATAGAACAGAGTGTGGTTTTTGAAAGACTACAAAAGAGTAGGCATAAAAGGCATTCTTAATCATACACCCATATGCTGATTTATGCACAATGCAACGTCTAATATCTACAATTCTAACTGACCTTCTATGCATGTTATTATCCAAAATGGATGGTATATTTTCGGGTCTAACATGTTTTGTTCCCCAGACTCTGGACGGCTTCGTATTCGTTGTCGCTTCAGACGGCAAAATCATGTACATCTCTGAGACTGCATCAGTCCACCTCGGCCTATCCCAGGTAAGACATCACTCTGCCTCCATTTTGGTCCTGGGCCATTGCGTATGCCACGAGCTTTGGGTCTGCCTCCCTCAACACAACCAAGGTCAACTAAGGGGCATCTGCCTCCTGATATACCTGTTCAAACATTGATTTGATAGTCAGTAAAACAGACTGCAGAATGCTACGCAAAGTTTGCCTAAGTTCACCTAGCACAGATAATTGAGAAGGTATGGGGTGGACACAGAATATGATCTGTCAGTCTATTCTAGGTGTTGTTGAGTTATTTTCCTTTGTGTTTGGGCGCTGTTCACAATTTGTTGGCAGTCCACCCACTCTGCCCAGAGAGGGTGAAAACGGGCTTTGGTGATGAAATTTCACTTTACATTTTACCAAGACAAATATGATTCTTCATGTTCTGAATCTATCAGTGGGGTCTTTCTCTAAAATATCATTACCAATCCAAAAAGTCAGATTCCGTAACCTAATACATCCGATAATAAGCACCAAGCTCTGTTGACAGAGTGGTGCCACTTCTCGCAGTGACGTTTGAGGATTTTACATGTTGTGGTGGTCTTCTGCAAAAAGTGAAATTAACATGGTAGAAGCTGAAAATAAAAAGCTTGTGGTATGCTAAGTGTTCCGTTGATATTTCAGAGATATGCTTGTTTTTCTGATACATTTTTACGAAATAACAGGAATTTTGCATTAATATGAATAGAGTATACTAAAATATGAAAACACTACATGTCATATCTCAAAATCCATATCTATCTTACCTTATATTATCTTATATTGTTTTATGTTCTCTGGATTATAAGAAAGATGACGAGTTCAACCGTGAGCCTGTCAGTTTGCCTTAATTCTCACACAGCATCCAGCCTAGCTGACACAATGTTATTTTCAGATTTTTGACCTACAAGGGTAAAAACTCCAATAACTTTTGAACAGATTATGATAGAGAAATTTGGTATGGATCATCAGTTTTTCTTAGCGGAGTATCTACACAATTATACTGATCAAAAATATAAACGCAATATGTAAAGTGTTGGTCCCATGTTTCATGAACTGAAATAAAAAATCCCAGAAATGTTCCATATGCACAAAAAGCTTATTTCTCAAAATGTTTCTGCACAAATGTGTTTACATCCCTGTTAGTGACCTTTCTCCTTTGCCAAGATAATCCATCCACCTGACAGGTGTGGCCTATCAAGAATCTGATTAAACAGCATGATCATTACACAGGTGCACCTTGTGCTGAGGACAATAAAAGGCCACTCTAAAATATGCAGTTTGTCACACAACACAATGCCACAGATGTCTCAAGTTTTGAGGATGATTTTTACGCGCTTCAGTACTCAGCGGTCCCGTTCTGTGAGCTTGTGTGGCCTACCACTTAGTGGCTGAGCCATTGTTGCTCCTAGACGTTTCCACTTCACAATAACAGCTGACAAACTGCTTGTTGGAAAGGTGGCATCCTATGACGGTGCCACGTTGAAAGTCACTGAGCTTTTCAGTAAGGCCATCCAATGTTTGTCTATGGAGATTGCATGGTGGTGTGCTCAATTTTAGACACCTGTCAGCAACGGGTGTGGCTGAAATAGCCGAATCCGCTAATTTGAAGGCGTGTCCACATACTTTTGTATACTGTATAAAGTGTATTTTATTCTGTTTACCCTGCCTTAACTGAGGTCCAGGCAGTTTGACTGAGAAGCAGTGTATCGTTGCTGGTTTGGCTTATATATATTCCAGTAGGACAGTGTGATCAGCATTCTTCGCTGCTTGACACTTCATCAGTATTGGTGTTCCCCCAGAGACAGATGCTCTGTCTAGCTAACCCACTCTCCACACGTGGACTCCCACTGAATCATCTCATTATTCACACGCGGTGACTGAGAATAGCGAAATGGAGTCAGCGGCAGCCTCCCTCAAAACAGAGGTTTATCCTTAAAGTACTGTCTCTGATGTGTTATACTCTTGGCCTCTACTTCGAGCATACCGTCATTCTATCTGGTTCACTTTCCAAAAGGGTAGAACATAGACTTTTGGGGGTACCCTAGAAGTAGTGGTCCTGACCAAAGCAACTATTTTATGAATCAGTTTTTTAAAATGGAGGTGCCCACATTGATTTTAGCTGAGCTACTTACAGTATAGGGGTGTTCTGCTTATGAAAGTGGTCAGAACCTAAAGTATGGAACCGCTGTCATCCTAACACTGCACTCATGTAAAGAGATTGTGTACTGAGCTGTGGATAGCAAACAGAAATGCTGATGTCTTGAATGTACCTCCCCTAAGCAAACTTGGACAGACACATTGACGGCTGTGCTCAGAAAGCATGCGAGAGAACAGGGGGGCTGAGCAACAGCAATAACTCAATCCAATAAAAACAGCCCAACCACCCACTTTGAATGTGGCGCTCTTGCACGCAGGCCTGATGTAAATTATGCTTGTGCACACCTGTGTTCGCTGTCAAGCTTATTCAAATGGACCATCCACTGTTGTTGATATCTTGTGTGTGTGTGTAGGGGGTGGTGTGTGTGTGTGTGTGTGTGTGTGTGTGTGTGTGTGTGTGTGTGTGTGTGTGTGTGTGTGTGTGTGTGTGTGTGTGTGTGTGTGTGTGTGGTGTGTGTGTGTGTGTGTGTGTGTGTGTGTGTGTGTGTGTGTGTGTTTAGTGGGCTAAGGTTAGGGTCGTTTTCAAATTAACTGTGAAAGACAAAACAGTATGTTGAGAATGCCTCTGTTTTAACACTGAGGTTAACCCATCTTCCATTGTAAAATCTAGATGCCTGTTAAGTATCAGTAACCCACATATCTTAACTTACATTGGTGCTTTTACACACTAGAGGCGGTCAGTGCTCCGATCATGGCCTTATTTCTATTACATCATATTGTATGACTCTTATGCATATTCCATTCACCCAGTTCAATGTAACAGCGATAGGTTTAGGCTACTACATGATACTCAAATTTTCCATAAACCCATCTTGAGGTTGCTACAACCTAGCCTATGAATGAAAGTTTACAACGTCGGTGCACACAGGTCGAGAGACAAATTTGAGGTGTCAGACAGTGAGACATGGACAGACAGTGACATTCAATACCGTTTTGCACACTCTTGCCTGCAGTTGCAAACGAGAGTTTATATTGGACAAATTCAGGTATGTTTAGCCCTGTTTTGTTCCGTTTGTTTCCGTTTAAGTTCACTTTCATAGCAGCCACGTTGTATTCCTTCTTGCATCTATGCGCTCTCCTCCTCTCACGTCTTCCCTTCACTTGTGAACTTCAATGCACAACACATCAGCTGTATGTGACCAGGCCAAAAAAAACTTTCCAAGCCAAACCACTACACACAGCCTACACTGTTGTCACCATATTAGCTAAAGTAAAGTCATAGTCAGCATAGCTAATAGCACTGTTAGTAAACCCACTACAATCATGCAGTAATGTTACAGTGAACAGTTAGTAAGCAGTTACACTGATGTGCCCCGGTGGCAATAAATTAGTTATACCAAAAGCTTACCTTGACTTGGAAGAGTTCCAGTGTCATGTTGGGAAAGTCATAGCCAGCTAGCTAACATAGCATCCCTCTGTTTGAGCAGCAGTAGGCTAAACTAGCTAGCTGCATTTGCTAGCTAAGTAAGTGAAACTGAAAGTGAAAAAGAATGACGAAATCTCTCTATTTCTCTCTTGCTTTTCCTTCACTTAGGAAGATATTCATTTGTTCAAAACTGTTCAATTATTGTCTTTCTCTCTCTTTGAGTCAACTACTGACCACATTTTATACACTGCAGTGTTAGCTAGCTGTAGCTTATGCTTTCAGTATTAGATTCATTCTCTGATCCTTTCATTGGGTGGACATCATGTCAGTTCATGCTGCAAGAGCTCTGATAGGCTGGAGGACGTCCTCTGGAAGTTATCATAATTACTGTGTCTATGGAAGGGGGTGAGAAACAAGCGCCTCCTAGGTTTTGTATTGAAGTCAATGTACCCAGAGAAGGACGGAAGCTAGCCGTCCTCCGGCTACACCATGGTGCCACCCTAAAGAATGCTGTTGAGGCTACTGTAGACCTTCTTTGCAAAATAGTGTGTTTTAATCAATTATTTGGTGACGTGATTAAATTGAGTATAGTTTATCTGAAAAGGATAGCTTTAAAAAAAAATTACAATGAAACATTTCATGAAATTCACTGAGTAGGATGGTCCTCCCCTTCCTCCTCTGAGGAGCCTCCACTGTTACACAAATATTTCACTTGTTGCTCCTGAACACCATTTCTGTGACACCAAAAAGCAGAGCAGTCCTCTATCATCCGTCCCAATGCTCTCTCACTACAAAGCATGGATTACTCGAGCCTAACTCCACACTATGAAGAAACCAATTTGTTGTTGAAGTGGGGAGCAGTGACCCGCTCGCTGAGTGACCCAGCCCCCAAATTTGAGAGGTAAAATAGATCAGAGGGGAGCCTAGACGTTGTTCTGTGTTCTCATGCAAATGATTGGTTCTTTCATAAATTAACCCAAGTGTTTCCTGACATCATCCGCCTTTGAGACGGAGCTGAAAGTGATGCAGAGATCAATTTTTGTCCCCTTCCTCACTTCCAACACACAGACATATGCATGTACGTATGCATGCAGGCACAGGCACTCACACACACGCACACACTCACATGTACGCACACGCACGTGCGCGTGCACACACACACACACACACACACACACACACACACACACACACACACACACACACACACACACACACACACACACACACACACACACACACACACACACACACACACACACAAAAAGTCAGTGTCCCCCTTCAATAGGCATTTCTCTTTGATAATGTAATCCCTTGTAATGACAGAGTATCATCCTGCTAAATGATCAAAAGACCTCAAAACACCATTCAGAAAGACTGTCTTCTTCACTGTTGTTTTAAGATGGCGCCGGAGAAGAAGGCAGCTGTTTTACGTGCCCCCAACCAATTGTGTTTTTTTGTTTGTTTATTTGCATTGTTTATAACTTTTCTTTTTCTTATTCTTATCCATATTTTTTTTTAAACTGCATTGTTGGCTAGGGGCTCGTAAGTAAGCATTTCACTGTAAGGTCTACTACACCTGTTGTATTCGGTGCATGTGACTAATAACATTTGATTTGATTTGCTAGGGATGACATGTCACTGAAGAAATGATATGCTGGTCTCTAACATATGTAATGTAACTTGTCATTTTCTCAAATTTCAGGCTGATGAAAGTTGATGTGATGTGATTAACCGGTGCCCCCACACATTGACTCTGTACCGGTACCCGCTGTGTATAGCATCGCTACTGTTATTTTACTGCTGCCGTTTAATTATTTGTTATTTTATTTAAAAAAATGTACTTATCTATTTTTTACTTAACACTTATTTTTATTAAAACTTCTTAAAGCATTGTTGGTTAAGGGCTTGTAAGTAAGCATTTCACCTGTTGTATTTGGCTCATGTGACAAATAACATTTGATTTGATTGATTTGTTTCTGTCAGGTGGAGCTGACGGGCAACAGTATATTTGAGTACATCCACCAATCAGACCATGATGAGATGACGGCCGTGCTCAGCGCCCATCAGCCCCTCCACCATCACTTCCTGCAAGGTGCCTAATATGCTAGATTCATTCACTCTCCTTTTCTATTTTCTCTTTCTCCTTTTTTCTTCCTCTCTTTCTGTCTTTCTTATTCTTTATCTGTCTCTGTCTGTCTTTCTTTCTTTCCCTTCCCTTTCCCTTTCTACTTCTATCTCTCTGAACCAAGTCACTTGATCACGATTTTCCCTCATGCAAAATGTACTCAACTCTCTGTACGTTTATAAGCAACAGTGTTGGTACTTCAATGAGGTCTACCTCTATCGTAAGAATAAAGGCAACTATAACAACATAGTACTTGTGTACAAAGTACAATGTGTAGCACCATGATGCATAATACAAGGCAATACTCAGGCAGCCTCTCTCTCTCTCAGAGCAGCAGGCAGGTTTTCATTATCTTAGTCTAGGAGCAGCATCTTAAGTCTTATGTGATAACAGGACTAGACATTCTGTGGAGTACCAACTTGGGCTAACCACATCCACATTTGCTGCTTTATTTGGTATTGGTATTTGGTATTTTATTAGGATCCCTATTAGCTGTTGCGAAAGCAGCAGCTACTCTTCCTGGGGTCCACACAAAACATGAAACATGAAATAATACAGAACATTAATAGACAAGAACAGCTCAAGGACATTAAACCAGGGTTTGTGTGTGTGACTGTGAAGGTGAAATGTTTTTATTTTGTCTCCTCTCCTCTCTCTCTCTGTGTGTGTGTGTGTGTGTGTGTGTGTGTGTGTGTGTGTGTGTGTGTGTTACAGAGTACGAAATTGAGCGCTCTTTTTTCCTGAGGATGAAGTGTGTATTGGCCAAGCGTAATGCAGGACTGACGTGTGGAGGATATAAGGTAGTACTATAATGAAATTAAATATTTGAAATCACATTTCTTAGTTACTGTATTCCATGATAATCTGCGTCTCTGGAAGTAGTAAACATTTCATGAATATCAATAAAAGAGAGAAAGTAGCTAATTCAAATTAAACACCTACAATTTAAAATTGTCAGTTCAAAACAAATATTTCTTCTTTCTTCTATTTTGAGATTAACATTTTTTTTTGTTCTATTGAGGCTATAATGTTATTATAGTCTTATTACAGTGTTAACAGGTTATTTTTAACTGCATATTGTTTGTCTAAGAGTCTCAGCAGCTGCAGCATTTCCACTTGACTCACTCAAATCTCCAACAACAACTACCTCTTCTAAAACCCAGTCCACAGTCGTTCCTCCACCATCCTCCTCTCTGGATGCAACGGCAATATTCTTCACTCCCTACTTCTTCCCTCTCTTCCTCTCATCCCCTATAATATACGGCACCTAGCAGATTGCAATTGAGATCTGTTGTCAATTTACAGTTGAAGTCGGAAGTTTACATACACCTAAGCCAAATACATTTAAACTCAGTTTCACAATTCCTGACACTTAATCCTAGTAAAAATTCCCTGTCTTAGGTCAGTTAGGATCACCGCTTTATTTTAAGGATGTGAAATGTCAGAATAATAGTAGAGAGAATGATTTATTTCAGCTTTTATTTCTTTCATCACATTCCCAGTGGGTCAGAAGTTTACATACACTTAATTAGTATTTGGTAGAATTGCCTTTAAATTGTTTAACTTGGGTCAAACTTTCTGGGTAGCCTTCCACAAGCTTCCCACAATAAGTTGGATGAATTTTGGCCCATTCCTCCTGACAGAAATGGTGTAACTGAATCAGGTTTGTAGGCCTCCTTGCTCGCACACGCTTTTTCAGTTCTGCCCACAAGTTTTCTATGGGATTGAGGTCAGGGCTTTGTGATGGCCACTCCAATACCTTGACTTTGTTGTCCTTAAGCAATTTTGCCATAACTTTGGAAGAATGCTTGAGGTCATTGTCCATATGGAAGACCCATTTGCGACCAAGCTTTAACTTCCTGACTGATATCTTGAGATGTTGCTTCAATATATCCACATCATTTTCCTCCCTCATGATGCCATCTATTTTGTGAAGTGCACCAGTCCCTCCTGCAGCAAAGCACCCCCACAACATGATGCTGCCACTCCCGTGCTTCACTGTTGGGATGGTGTTCTTCAGCTTGCAAGCTTCCCCCTTTTTCCTCCAAACACAACGATGGTCATTATGGCCAAACAGTTCTATTTTTGTTTCATCAGACCAGAGAACATTTCTCCAAAAGTACGATCTTTGTCCCCATGTGCAGTTGCAAACCTTTGTCTGGCTTTTTTATGGTGGTTTTGGAGCAGTGGCTTCTTCCTTGCTGAGCAGCCTTTCAGGTTATGTTGAGATAAGACTTGTTTTACTGTGGATATAGATACTTTTGTACCTGTTTCCTCCAGCATCTTCACAAGGTCCTTTGCTGTTGTTCTGGGATTGGTTTTCACTTTTCGCACCAAAGTACGTGGTACCTTCAGGCGTTTGGAAATTGCTCCCAAGGATGAACCAGACTTGTGGAGGTCTACCATTTTATTTCTGAGGTCTTGGCTGATTTCTTTTGATTTTCCCATGATGTCAAGCAAAGAGGCACTGAGTTTGAAGGTAGGCCTTGAAATACATCCACAGGTACACCTCCAATTGACTCAAATTATGTCAATTAGCCCATCAGAAGCTTCTAAAGCCATGACATCATTTTCTGGAATTTTCCAAACTGTTTAAAGGCACAGTCAACTTAGTGTATGTAAACTTCGGACCCACTGGAATTGTGATACAGTGAATTATAAGTGAAATAATCTGTCTGTTAACAATAGAATAAATCATCTGTGTGAACTGGGCGTCCGCTACTGAATGGCCGGACGAGGCCCGCGCAGGCATAGGTTAACAGGAAGTGAGGAAGATAAATAGCGCCATTAGTATCTAGGCACGTGGCTGTTCCAGGGAGGCAGGGCTGGAGGGGAGCAGTGGAGGAGGGGGGATGGAGAGGGGCACTTAATGGGGTGCAGGCTGAGGTTTGAGCCTGCTCTTGCGGAGTTAGTGAGAGCAAGTTTGCTGCATTAGCAACAATGTTGTATCTCTATCTACTGTATCTATCTCTTGGATCCACCTAAATGTGGACACAAAACCACATTCTGGACACATAAGGCAAGGTGTAAAGCCTCTCTGTCTAGCTATATCTATGTATGTATCTGTATCTATCTCTATATTGCTGTGTAAAGCCCCTCTCATCTCTCTGCTCCGCAGGTAATCCACTGCAGTGGGTATTTGAAAATCCGTCAGTACGTGATGGACATGGCGCTTTTTGACTCGTGTTATCAGATCGTGGGTCTGGTGGCAGTGGGCCACTCCCTGCCTCCCAGTGGTATCACAGAGATCAAGCTCCATAGTAACATGTTCATGTTCAGGGCCAGCCTGGACCTCAAGCTCATCTTCCTGGACTCCAGGTATGGGAGTGAGTGAGTGAGTGTATTTTGTATTTATTATGGATCCCATTAGCTGCTGCCTTGGCAAAGTTAAGGCAGTTTGTACAGTCTCTTATGGCATGTCTTGTGGGGTATGCATGGGTGTCCGAGCTGTGCGCCAGTAGTTCAAACAGACAGCTCAGTGCATTGAACATGTCAATACCTCTCATAAATACAAGTAGTGAAGAAGTCAATCTCTCCTCCACTTTGAGCCAGGAGAGATTGACATGCATATTATTAATTTTAGCTCTCTGTGTACATCCAAGGGCCAGCCGTGCTGCCCTGTTCTGAGCTAATTGCAATTTTCCTAAATCCCTCTTTGTGGCATCTGACCACACAACTGAACAGTAGTTCAGGTGCTACAAAACTAGGGTCTGTAGGACCTGTCTTGTTGATAGTGTTGTTAAGAAGGTATAGCAGCGCTTTATTATGGACATACTTCTCCCCATCTAAGCAACTGTTGTATCAATATGAGTGAGGGAGGGAGGGAGGGAGGGAGGGAGGGAGGGAGGGAGGGAGGGAGGGAGGGAGGGAGGGAGGGAGGGGAAAAAAACATACACTGTATGTAAAATGAGACAAAAAAAACAAACAAAAAAACACCACAAAGGATGTGAACATCATGATTTAAAATGTTTTACTTTTGACTCCTGAACTCTGGATTCAAGGGTGGCTGAGTTGACGGGACACGAACCCCAGGACCTGATCGAGAAGACACTATACCACCACGTGCACGGCTGTGACGCATTCCATCTACGCTTCGCTCACCACCTCTGTGAGTCAGTCCCCCTCTGTGGCCACATTGTGACACTTCTAACTAAACAACCCACACTCTCCTTGAGAGGGCTAGGGTTTCTGTAAGTGGCAACTGTGGAGTTTCTCACAGGATATGCATGCAGGCTTAAGAGGAAAATAAAAATTATACAGTATTCATGACTCAAGGTATTCATGAGTATGTCAATGGAACTGAGCCTTTTGCAGTCACTCTCTCCCAAGCATTCTGTATGCATTCTATAGCTATGTGCACTTCTCTTTCTCTCCCTCAGTCTTTTATTCAGGCACGGTGCAGTCTGGGATTTGGTCTCTCACCCCCATCTTTCTCTCTCACCCCTCCCTCTCCTGCAGTGTTGGTGAAAGGGCAGGTCACTACTAAGTACTACCGTATGTTGTCCAAGCACGGGGGCTGGGTGTGGGTGCAGAGCTACGCCACCATCGTCCACAACAGCCGCTCCTCCAGACCCCACTGCATCGTCAGCGTCAACTATGTTCTCACGTGAGTCAACACTTTCACCTTTCGACCTGAGTGGTGCTGTGACAGGTGAATCATGCCCTAAAAAAAACGTCTATTTAATAGTCAAGGACATTTTGGGGAAGAAAGTCTGGGTTTGTAAGGTGGTGCACCCGGTGTGTGTGTGTGTGTGCGTGTGTATGTTATGCTAATCCAAGCTTTTCTGTGATGTATGTATATATCTCGCCACAGGGACGTAGAGTATAAAGATATGCAGCTGTCTCAGGAGCAGAGTCGAGCGGCCAAATCCAGCTTGGCCTTTAAGAGTGGCCCGGCCTCCTCTCAGGACCCCCGCAAACAACTTAAAGCCAAAGCAGTCAAGATCAAGAGCAAACTCAAAACAGCCCCCTACCCTCAGGTACTACAGACTACTGCTCCTCACTCCGAGTTACTAATACTGTTCATATGCACATACAGTAGCCGATATTATGATGAATAGCTTTTGCCAGCTTGGAAAAAGAGGAGACACTATTCACAATCTTTCCTCTTGAAAAGGAAAATATACAAAGTGACTTGATTCTTTGTCATAGCTCAACAAATGAGCTGTCCTCAGCACTGTATTCATTGCCTGTCTTTGATAGAAAAGAACAACACCATCATAACCTGCTGTCTATTGCCTCCACCTCCAGCCCAACATCATCTACCATCCAGACAAGCTGGACTGCTCCCCCCAAGGAGAGGCCTGGAAGGAGAGCCCCCCCTACACCCTGACCCCCTGCCAGGGGCAGAGCTCTGGCCCCTCTGGAGGCCCAGAGGCTGGAGAGGTCCTGTGTAGCATCAGCTCCCCGTATGGCCTCTCCTTCCCCAACCCATATGGACACCTACCCCACACGGAATCCCAGAGGAGGTTGCGACCCACCCAGGGTTCCTCTTCCGCCTCGCCCTCCCCGTTTTCCCCCAGCCTGGCTGCCCGGCAGCTGCTCAGCTCCCTGCAGGATCGAGGGGGCGAGGGGCACTGGAGCTGTGCCAACGCCAAAACCCATCCCGGTCACACCCTAAGGCCCTCTGTTGCATCGTGTGCCATCACCACTGCCACTGCAGCAGCATATTCCGGTATGGCTCTGGCTCAAAAGCATGGGGAAAGGCGGGCTCCCAATCAGTGCTGAGGAACGCAGAGCTCTTTCCACAAGCTTTTAAATGCACCACTAACTGATATAATCAGTTTACACTAGCATTGCTACATTTAACCAGAAATGGTACACTGTAACTGAAAACTGTAATTAATACAGTAATTTGGGGTATTATCAACAGTCAAATACTGAGAAACATTTTACTGCAGCATACTGTAAATGATGGTGCATTCTGGGAACATTTGTGGGCGGGGAAAGAATTGCTATATTTCAAATGATACTGTAATTTAATCTCACAGAATACAGTACCGTACTGTATTTTTGCACCAAAAGTGCCAAAAACCTTTTGACCACTAGTGGATGCATGGTATTATTGTTTCTGGCTCATTAACATATTTTGAGGCGTGCCTTGTAAGAGGCTATATTTGTTGCACCATTACTGAAAGTGCTGTACCAATTGAATTACTATGTGGTAGTAGTGACCCATCATTTTAAAATGTATAAGGGACAGATTGGTGTGGCAGCAAGTCTTAAACCAGCGACTAACCCAACTTCTAGAGGTGTCTGGTTATAGCCTCTTACTGTAATGAATGGCTGCTAATTCTATTTTAGCAACATTCAGTCAAATAGCTAGAGAATCGGTCATTTTACTTGTACTTCACGACTTGCCATTAGCAGGGCTGTAACGTTTTCGCTTACAGCTGTTTAAGACCACATGTTGCTATCTCCTCAAGTAATGTCACTGTAAACCCCAACGTAGGGTTTTAGCTCAGTTTCACCATAGCATTTTAGACTGAATCTCACGGAGCATTTCATTTCTTCACAGGCCCTACGGCGAGCAGGGGGTACCCCCACAGCGAACCCCTCCATGGCGTCCTCTCCAGCTGCTCGACCCTGCGCCCTATCAGCAGGTACAAGGAAGAGCCCTACGAGCATCACACGCTTGGCCAGAGAAAGACCACAGAGGACCGCCTGGCCTCCCAGTCACAGGCCACGAAAGAGGACAGCAAGCTGCCGTTCAATCGAGACCACCTCCACAAGGGCTCCGAGGGAGGTGGTTGCATAGTAGGGGAGAAGCCTTTGTCCTGTCCTCTGCTGAGTGGCTCTGTGCTGGAGAAGGCGAGCTATAAGCAGTCCGGGTCCCTCCACGGCCTGGGCCAGCCCTTCCCCATGCAGGTAGTGCTGGAGCAGCGCAGGAGGCTGTGTATGATGGAGTCCCCCTACAGCCACAGTGCCACTGGCCCCTTGGAGCACACGGACAGCAATTGGGAGCGGAGGACCCCCAAGCTGCTGGAGCCTGAGGCGGGGGAGAGGAGGATGTGGATGGGGGTTGGAGTTGAAGTTGGGGTTGGGATGGGGGTTGGAGTTGAAGTTGGGGTTGGGATGGGGGTGGGAGTTGAAGTTGGTGTTGGGATGGGGGTGGGAGTTGGGGCAGGCCTGCCGGCCCAGGCTCCGTACATGTCTTTGAACCTCCACCATGTCTTGGCCAAACACAGCTCCTTCCAGGCCCCGCCCTATGCTGCCCTCGGCCATTTGTCAGACAGCTACGGTTACCGTGGTGATGAAATGGGTTCTTATGGCTACAAGAGCCAAAGCCCTGCCTCTGGCTCCTCCCCTGAGACCCACAGGGAGATCCCTCATTACATCGGCACGTCCGTCATCATCACTAACGAGAGGTGACACAGCCTGGGGTTGAAGGTCAAGAAGGGACAGACACCCTTAGACTTCAGCCTTTTTGGTCAGACACAGACCATGACCAAAAGCTGTATCAGTGACTATGTCAGACATAAGTCGAGTCACTTTCTGGGGACCCCCATTTCTGTTTCCCCCGATGCTTTCTACACAAATAAACCAATGTCAGACTCCTGTAAGGAGCAGCCAGGAATTTCAGGTTTCTTGAATATATTATATTTGTGGCATACAGTTTAGCCAGTAGCATATGTAATGCATTCTAGTTCAAAGCCATTTCTTTTGATAAGACGTCAATCACCTTTGAGCCATACGGTACATCATTTGAGGTACAAATTATTGCCTGTGAAGAATACACCCCTCTAATGTTGTAACTCATAGAGGTACCAATCATACAGACCTGAACAAGAAGAGACTATAGAATGTAGCATGAGTTCAACCCAATTTGCAAGCTAGTTCAAGTGCAAACTGTTTCCAATGCACGTATAAGTTATGCCAACAGAAAAATTACAGTTGCAAATATTGAACGTGGACACTGTCTTGCAAACAGTAATGAGGGTAAATATCCTTCATCCTCTTTTGAAGTTGGAATTAATTTGGTTTATTCTACCCATAGCAGAGATTGGAAACGTAATGTGTTTATTTATTATTGTGCAACACAAAGCAGCTTGCTTATTTATGAAGGAAACCAGGGTCTAACAAGTATAATGAAAAAAAATCTACTGCATTGGGGGAAATTAAATGAAATAAAACAAGGTAGTTTGCTTTCATTCTGAATAAATAATTCAAATGAAATGTCATGCCAGACAGTCATTGTCCGTTTCTATTTTCAGCTCTTCTTTATTCCTCAGAATGCATCATGAATATCATCTGGTTATTGAAGAAGTCTGTGGACATTGCTGTGATATCAATCACGTCAAATGTCTGAATATGGAGCACTTTTATATAATAGTTACATATAACCTTCTTACTTTCTTTCTATGAGGTCATCTTGAAATACACATTTACATCCTCCTGCCTGTATCCCACCAACCTGGTAAAATGGGCCCTCCAAATGTACAGTTGTGGCCAAAAGTTTGGAGAATGACACAAATATTAAATTCCACAAAGTTTGCTGCTTCAGTGTCTTTAGATATTTTTGTCAGACGCTACTATGGAATACTGAAGTATAATTATAGGCATTTCATAAGTGTCAAAGGCTTTTATTGACAATTACATGAATTGATGCAAAGAGTCAATATTTGCAATGTTGACCCTTCTTTTTCAAGACCTCTGCAATCCGCCCTGGCATGCTGTCAATTAACTTCTGGGCCACATCCTGACTGATGGCAGCCCATTCTTGCATAATCAATGCTTGGAGTTTGTCAGAATTTGTGGGTTTTTGTTTGTCCACCTGCCTCTTGAGGATTGACCACAAGTTCTCAATGGGATTAAGGTCTGGGGAGCTTCCTGGCCATGGAACCAAAATGTCAATGTTTTGTTCCCCGAGCCACTTAGTTATCACTTTTGCCTTATGGCAAGGTGCTCCATCATGCTGGAAAAGGCATCGTTCGTCACCAAACTGTTCCTGGATGGTTGGGAGAAGTTGCTCTCGGAGGATGTGTTGGTACCATACTTTATTCATGGCTGTGTTCTTAGGCAAAATTGTGAGTGGGCCCACTCCCTTGGCTGAGAAGCAACCCCACACATGAATGGTCTCAGGATGCTTTACTGTTGGCATGACACATGACTGATGGTAGCGCTCACCTTGTCTTCTCCAGACAAGCTATTTTCCGGATGCCCCAAACAATCGGAAAGGGGATTCATCAGAGAAAATGATTTTATCCCAGTCCTCAGCAATCCAATCCCTGTTGCTTTTGCAGAATATCAGTCTGTCCCTGATGTTTTTCCTGGAGAGAAGTGGCTTCTTTGCTGCCCTTCTTGACACCAGGCCATCCTCCAAAAGTCTTCACCTCACTGTGCATGCAGATGCACTCACACCTGCCCGCTGCCATTCCTGAGCAAGCTCTGTACTGGTGGTGCCCCGATCCCGCAGCTGAATCAACTTTAGGAGACGGTCCTGGCGCTTGCTGAACCTTCTTGGGCACCCTGAAGCCTTCTTCACAACAATTGAACCGCTCTCCTTGAAGTTCTTGATGATCCGATAAATGGTTGATTTAGGTGCAATCTTACTGGCAGCAATATTGTTGCCCGTGAAGCTTTTTTTGTGCAAAGCAATGATGACGGCACGTGTTTCCTTGCAGGTAACCATGGTTGACAGAGGAAGAACAATGATTCCAAGCACCACCCTCCTTTTGAAGCTTCCAGTCTGTTATTTGAACTAAATCAGCATGATAGGTGGATCTCCAGCCTTGTCCTCGGCAACACTCACACCTGTGTTAACGAGAGAATCACTGACATGTCAGCTGGTCTTTTTGTGGCAGGGCTGAAATGCAGTGGAAATGTTTTTGGGGGATTCAGTTCATTTGCATGGCAAAGAGGGACTTTGCAATTAATTGCAATTCATCTGATCACTCTTCATAACATTCTGGAGTATATGCAAATTGCCATCATACAAACTGAGGCAGCAGACTTTGTGAAAATTAATATTTGTGTCATTCTCAAAACTTTTGGCCATGACTGTATGTATGTGGGAGAGTGTTCTCTCAATGACTGCAAGTAACTGTCCATCCACTGTGGTCTTCTGTATCCATACACCCCTCCACATTCCCCTTAGGACACATATAGACAGGCAGGGAGTTATTTGGACAAGCCCGTCACACATCCAGGGGTCCACATCTAAATAATCCGATGACAGCCAGAGACACTCCATGTTAACATCTAAACTCAAACACAAATCAGCAGAAACTCTGAAAGTTTTTTATTTGTAATTTTTTTATTTCACCTTTATTTAACCAGGTAGGCAAGTTGAGAACAATTTTTCATTTACAATTGCGACCTGGCCAAGATAAAGCAAAGCAGTTCGACACATACAACAACACAGAGTTACACATGGAGTAAAACAAACATACAGTCAATAATACAGTAGAAAAATAAGTCTATATACAATGTGAGCAAATGAGGTGAGATAAGGGAGGTAAAGGCAAAAAAGGCCATGGTGGCAAAGTAAATACAATATAGCAAGTAAAACACTGGAATGGTAGATTTGTAGTGGAAGAAAGTGCAAAGTAGAAATAGAAATAATGGGGTACAAAGGAGCAAAATAAATAAATAAATACAGTAGGGGAAGGGGTAGTTGTTTGGCTAAATTACAGATGGGCTATGTACAGGTGCAGTGATCTGTGAGATGCTCTGACAGCTGGTGCTTAAAGCTAGTGAGGGAGATAAGTGTTTCCAGTTTCAGAGATTTTTGGAGTTCGTTCCAGTCATTGGCAGCAGATAACTGGAAGGAGAGACGGCCAAAGGAGGAATTGGCTTTGGGGGTGACCAGAGAGATATACCTGCTGGAGCGCGTGCTACAGGTGGGTGCTGCTATGGTGACCAGTGAGCTGAGATAAGGGGGGACTTCAGCTAGCAGGGTCTTGTTGATGACCTGGAGCCAGTGGGTTTGGCGACGAGTATGAAGCGAGGGCCAGCCAACGAGAGCGTACAGGTCGCAGTGGTGGGTAGTATATGGGGCTTTGGTGACAAAACGGATGCCACTGTGATAGACTGCATCCAGTTTATTGAGTAGGGTATTGAAGGCTATTTTGTAAATGACATCGCCGAAGTCGAGGATCGGTAGGATGGTCAGTTTTACGAGGGTATGTTTGACAGCATGAGTGAAGGATGCTTTGTTGCGAAATAGGAAGCCAATTCTAGATTTAACTTTGGATTGGAGATGTTTGATGTGAGTCTGGAAGGAGAGCTTACAGTCTAACCAGACACCTAGGTATTTGTAGTTGTCCACATATTCTAAGTCAGAACCGTCCAGAGTAGTGATGCTGGACGGGCGGGCAGGTGCAGGCAGCGATCGGTTGAAGAGCATGCATTTAGTTTTACTTGTATTTAAGAGCAGTTGGAGGCCATGGAAGGAGAGTTGAATGGCATTGAAGCTCGTCTGGAGGGTTGTTAACACAGTGTCCAAAGAAGGGCCAGAACTATACAGAATAGTGTCGTCTGCGTAGAGGGGGATCAGAGACTCACCAGCAGCAAGAGCGACATCATTGATGTATACAGAGAGAAGAGTTGGCCCAAGAATTGAACCCTGTGGCACCCCCATAGAGACTACCAGAGGCCCGGACAACAGGCCATCCAATTTGACACACTGAACTCTATCAGAGAAGTAGTTGGTGAACCAGACGAGGCAATCATTTGAGACACCAAGGCTATTGAGTCTGCCGATGAGGATGTGGTGATTGACAGAGTCGAAAGCCTTGGCCAGGTCAATGAATATGGCAGCACAGTATTGTTTCTTATCGATGGCGGTTACGATATCGTTTAGGACCTTGAGCGTGACTGAGGGGCACCCATGACCAGCTCTGAAACCAGATTGCATAGCGGAGAAGGTGCGGTGGGATTCGAAATGGTCGGTAATCTGTTTGTTGACTTGGCTTTCGAAGACCTTAGAAAGGCAGGGTAGGATAGATATAGGTCAGTAGCAGTTTGGGTCAAGAGTGTCCCCCCCTTTGAAGAGGGGGATGACCGCAGCTGCTTTCCAATCTTTGGGAATCTCAGACGACACGAAAGAGAGGTTGAACAGGCTAGTAATAGGGGTTGCAACAATTTCGGCAGATCATTTTAGAAAGAAAGGGTCCAGATTGTCTAGCCCGGCTGATTTGTAGGGGTCCAGATTTTGCAGCTCTTTCAGAACATCAGCTGACTGGATTTGGGAGAAGGAGAAATGGGGAAGGCTTGGGTGAGTAGCCGTGGGTGGTGCAGTGCTGTTGACCACAGTAGGGGTAGCCAGGTGGAAAGCATGGCCAGCCGTAGAAAAATGCTTATTAAAATTCTCAATTATAGTGGATTTATCGGTGGTGACAGAGTTTCCTATCCTCAGTGCAGTGGGCAGCTGGGAGGTGGTGTTCTTATTCTCCATGGACTTTACAGTGTCCCAGAACTTTTTTGAGTTTGTGTTGCAGGAAGCTAATTTCTGCTTGAAAAAGCTAGCCTTGGCTTTTCTAACTGCCTGTGTATATTGGTTTCTAACATCCCTGAAAAGTTGCATATCACGGGGGCTGTTCGATGCTAAAGTGTTAGGTACTTCCATAAAAAACGATTATTCTCATATCAGTGTTATGTACAGTATATCAACAATGGTCCCATTTATTTCTAAATTAACCTAAAAGAGCCACAGTGTAATTTGTGCTTTATGAATTTCAGAGGTCAGAAAATGTACAATGTAACACCAAATAAACACTACAGGTGGTTACCTGGGTATTTGCATGTTTCAAATAGAGCATAAAAACATTTAAATTCAATAACGCACCTTCCACTAGTTTTCAAAGACTCTTCAAAGTTTATGTAAATACTGTATGTCCACTCCATATGCTTGTTTTCCCTGCTAGTCTTTTAGGTTTCATCACGATGGGATATGAAGTCAGTCAACCATTCACCATCTAACCAGTACACATGGCAGAATGCTTGTAAAACAAAGTTCAGCAAACATATCAGCTCTCAACCATTATTTTCTCAATCTTACATCCTTCACTTCATTCTGTTTTCTATAACTTATAGAATAGAGTTAGCGTAAACATAGAAGCCAAGGATTTCCATCTAACTACCCTTTAAAACAACATGTCTAGATTTTCTTGAAGAAAAGCTCTGATATTTGAAGGTGAGCCAAAGGGCTCTGCTGTCTCTCTGGGGAGGCTGGATTGAGATGTGGTATTATGCAGCCAATATTAAAGAGGATAGATCCCTTTTGACCCTTGAGACCTGCCACTGAAATTGTTAAATAGGATATTGAGGAGGCACCATTTATGGCTCCAGAGGTAAGCTATTTGCTTAATGAACTTTAGGCTTGAGAAAATCCGGAGTCTTTGTAGCTGATGCTCCAGAGTGTACAAACGCACACCATCAGCTACATCAGAACGGTGCAGCTAAGACCTAAATCTTCATTGATCAAAATCGCTACATTGGAAGCCAGTTGTTTTCAACAGCGTTCAGAGGACCATATTGTTTCCTTAAAAAGTAACAGTACTCATAAAGCCAGGCACTGTAAATACCTCAATGTTGCCATTGAATACATTCTGTTAGCGCACTGCTAAACTTTGATGAAACCATATTGGGTACATTTATTAAAATCTGAGAAGGGGGAAATGAGCTTGTAATGGAGCTGAGGGCTGCATCCAGTTTGTGGAGTTAGCATGCATATTTTCTCCTTATCTAACCCCCCCCCCCCCAATCCTCACTCCCTCCTGGCCACCTGCACCAAGGGTCTCACCCACACCTCATCACTCCCCCACCGGAAGAGGGAGGGAATCTACTTCCCCCCTCCCTCTCCCACTCTACAGCCACTGCTGGGCAAAGCTGGACTCAATCAACAGTGTCTTTCTCTTTAGTACAGTTCAAGGGGCATGGAGAAAGGAGAGCAGAGCAAAGAAAGCAACAGGAAACCTACCTCCCTTCGTTTAAGAGGCCCCTTCTTGTTGTCCAATGACATGCCTTTAGATGGGAGACTGGGTTGTTGCAAACAACATTATTTTGAGGCAGACTTGAAACCCAATTCCGCTCTAGGGGATTCGTCCATGTGTCTACACCTTATTCCTAATACCCATGCAAAGGTATCATGGTCTACAAACTATTGCAAGTCAGAAAAATGATATATCCAAATCCATTTATTTCAGTATAGGTTTTTAATAATAGCTCTTATTGGAATGACAAGATAATTGATATTTATATATGTTTACCAAACAGTTTCTTCATCAAACAACTGCAACCAGTATTCCTTTATTACATAATTACATAGTTATAGAGTGCTGATGTTTTACATCAATTGTGTGTATTATCAAAATATACAGATCACCTCTTTATCTTACAAATATGTATCTTATGTTAGACATTGTGTATCAGTTATAGTCTCTGAAACTTAAAGTCAGGAATGCAATCCAGCATGCCTGTCCTAAAGAGTAACAAAATCATATCACTGTAACCTCCAAAACATCAAATGCAAGGCTTGAAGTAAGTGATATGAATTTATAGTTCTTAAATTGGAGTTCTAAGATAACATAAGTTAATACATGACTCAGCGCAACAGGCTTGGGTTATCCCGTAGCTCAGTAGCAAACAATGCTAAACAGTCCAGCAATTGGGATTAGGTGCCAGCCTTCGGGCAGTCTATCACATTGTGTTTGCACTCAGTGAATACATTTGCATCTAAGTGTGACCTCCCATGTCAATATAGCATCACAATGTCTTTACGCAAAGCAGATTTGGTACATTTCCAAGCGATAAGCTAAAGACGTGTTTTAACATGTTAATAGCACTCGCGTCAACACCTCTGGAAAAAAAGACTTTTGACCTCCAGCACTTTCTCGAGAGCCTTTGAGTGTTGTAACTAAAGATATTACATGGAATACTACATTACAAAAGGAAATAATCAGTGTTGACAATTTGACTTCACAACCTTTGCACAAAATTACTGGAAATATTACACTTAAACCATGCTATTGTACAATATATATTGAATATAAGTGAGTTGGGTGAATAACTAATTTTGTATTCTTCATAAACTACTGTATTTTAGAAATCCTGTAGCTGCCAACTACAATTTGATCATGTAATAAAGATGTGCTTGTCTGGGGCTACAACCAAAATGTATGCTGTTAGGAAACCCTGATGTAATACATGAACTAGTCAAGTAATTCCACTACCACCGCACTACACTAAACAGGCCAACTTTTAAAAACAGCTACCTAAATACCATGGAATTGTATCCTAACAAACGTTTTCAGATGCTTTACTTCCCAATAAGTTTCAGCCAATCTATCAAGTAAAATGAGCGAACATTTGTATTTATACTTGCAGATAAGTAATTGATAGGTCAATTCGTTATTTTTTCAAGTAAAAAACAAGAAAAAAATTAAGTAGTATTTTTCCCTAGCAGATTAGTTGTGTGAGATCTCACAAATAGTTAAGAGTATCTCCAACTCAAGCTACATAGGAGCTGGCTAATCTTCTTTCATGATGCCCCTGGCTAAAATGCCCTTCAGGCAACCAGGAGGGGCTACTCTATAGGGATCCTTACAGGGTCCTAGCGTTGCTTGGTGACCACCAGGTTCCTTAGCATGTCAAAGGAGTTGCCGTCAGGCTGCACGGAGACCACGCCCTGCTCCTCGGAGCGCACCTGCAGGAAGCCGTTGTCGTCGAGGCCCACTACGACAGCCTGGGGGCCATCCTCACTCCACAGACGCACCTGGGTCCCACTGAGACAGGACGGAGGGCACAGCAAGGTCAATGTAGCGGAAACACAATTCCCATGTTTAGATGTTATATCTGAAGAGTGAGAGGTGTTTATTGATGTGTATGTGTAGGAAAGAAGTTCCTCTTGAATGACAATTAATATTATGATCAGCAGTAGCAACTGCAGCAGCGGGAGTAGATTCTACAGGTAGCCTACAGAGTATAAAATAATATCCATCCAAGTTATCTTACTTGTGCACCCATCTCTTGTAGTAGAGGGGTAGGACGGCCTCTGACCCCCGATCTTGGAAGTCAGAGATGAGCTGCTCCAGGCAGGTGAGGGTGCGGCCAATGAGCTGGGCTGAGCTAAGGGCCTCCAGGCTTGTGCCACGCTCTCGGTTGTGCTGCATCACCAGGTCGTTGATGGCAATGGTGGGGTTGCTGTTGCTGACGTTAAAGCCACAGCCTGGAGAAGCAGATTGCTTAAAGACATTCATTGAGAAGACACTTCACCAAGAATAACAAATGGTATTGTATTCAAGCACTGTCTTTTTCTATAAGTTAACAGGTTAAGTCCTCAACAGAAGCTCCATTATACTGCACTTGGATAAACATAAGTAGAAGAGGATTCTGACCAATGAGGAGATGGAAGGTTGGCCCCATGACTGTTGATGTCACCAACACTCCTCCTAGCTTCATCAGGTTACCGTAGTAAATGTCATTAGGCCACTTCACCCTTAGGTCGATGTCCTACAACGAGACCAAAACTGACGTTGAGATACACTTTTATATCACACATACACTGGGGCGGCAGGTAGCCTAGTGGTTAGAGCGTTGGACTAGTAACCGAAAGGTTGCAAGATCGAATCCCCGAGCTGACAAGGTAAAAAAATCTGTCGTTCTGCCCCTGAACAAGGCAGTTCTGCCCCTGAACAACCCAGTGTTCCTAGGCCGTCATTGAAAATAAGAATTTGTTCTTAACTGACTTGCCTAGTTAAATAGAGGTAAAATAAAAAATAAAAATTTAAATGCTGGTGTAACACATCAATACATAAAAGTACTATTAAATACGGAGATATAGTACACGATACCGTATCCACTTTTATACAACGCGTGGTTCTAATCCTGAATGATGATTAGTTAAAACCGCATTCCAGCCAGTGTCTATTCCACAAGTTACCACCAGCTAAATCTTTTACATTAAAATGCCTATTTACTCTGTTCCATCGGACTGCGCAATCCACTGTCTCATCAGCCCAGCCAGGCAATTTATAAACTTGATTTCCACTATTAAAAGCATCAAGACATTCTCACATTTCTTTTAGACTAACATGTAGTTTTCAACAGCGGAGCTTTGTATAAACCTTGCTGTCTGTCTCTCTGACATTTGCAACATTGTTTCAATATTCAAATTCGATCTTCAGCTGTCCCATAGAGAGCCATTGTGTTGAACACTGCGATGTTTAACAGTGAGAATGGCAGAATGGTGAACTTACTAAATGACAGAGTTTGGCTGTGTGATATTAGGTTGCGTCTTGTGTAAATATTTTCCGTCTGGATTTTAATGATTTGTATGTTCGGGAGAAGAGATGTGGCAGACAGGCAGGTAGCTTTTCTAAGCCAGTCAAAATCATGAATCAGCATAATTTTTATGGATATATACAAAGAACTATCAATAGAAAACAGGTAAAAACAAAACGAAGTGCAGCTAGTTTACAGTCTTTCCAGCTTCAGTTTGAAGTCATTGTGTTAGCTGTGTTGTTGGCTAGCTCCTCTGAACAACAGTGTCCTGAAGAAAGAGCACATTTTATATGCCAGGCAAATCGTGCATCATTAGCTCATTGTTATGGATGTATCCAAATAAATGTCATTAGAAAACAGTTCAAACAAACGCAAACACAGCTACTTTCCTGTTATTCTGGCAGCACTGTTTGACATGGCTGTAAGTTAGCTGTAGTTGGCTAGCTAGCAAGGGGTAAGAATGTTGCCAGCCAGTATGGTAAAGGACCATTTAGAACAAAGGACTGGGTCGCGTCCATAGATACAGAACAAAAAGACTGAACGACTGGGTCGTGTCTCTGGAAACCGAACCGATAGAACAAACGACCAGCCAGCTTGGGTAGCAACCCTAGATTTGTGTCGGGACTATATCCTGTGGAAGGATGAAATAGTATGAATAAATTCATCAAAATAACATTTTTAATGATATAGGTCAATCATTATTTTAATATGTTGGTAAGCTGTTATATAAAAGTGATAATGCCCTTGAAGCCGCTGTTTGGAGGACCGTGCCAATATATCCTCCAAACACCAGATTCTCGGGCATTATTACTTAAATAATCAAATATGTAGTATTACATGTAAGACATAACATGCTAGACATGGAAATAGTTAGTTCTAGATCAAGCTAAGACAGAGATCAAAATAATGTGTCTGTCAACCTGAACAGCTCTTCTGAGTCTGGCCTGCTTTGAAGGTTAGGTTCTCCCCATCTGCAGCACATCCCTTAAAACGGCCACCATGTCTGTTTATATTTACCCATAACTCATGGCACACATCTACAATGGCTTTGACAGACCTACATTACCTCCAAAAATGGCATATCCAGCTACATGTAAACCTGGCCTCTAGTCTTGATTAAGAGAGAAATATTTAGGCAAAGTGTTGGCTGTTATTTCTTCACATCCAGTACTATTTCCTGCGCCATGCATTGGCTTGTTCTACACTTTGGCTGACTGGCCAGAGCCCATAAATTACTGGGAAGTGTGACACCAGTGTGTTTCTCATCACAGACCCCCACACTGCAGCGCATATATTTTCTCACACACACACACACACACACACACACACACACACACACACACACACACACACACACACACACACACTCCTGGAAGCAAAATAGGGCCCTTACACCATGTAAAATAGATGCTTAATGAGAGAGGGGGAGAAAGGAGAGTTCTAGCACAGAACCCTTGGATCAGTGAGTTAGACATACCATCCATTTGGAGAGGGAAGTGCATTGCGTTGAATAGAACAAGAAGAAGAGGGACACCTGACCGGCCATAAACAGCTGTGTGAAACCTGGAGCCCTTTATTTCGGCATAAGGAGTGCTCTCAATGGTAAATGTATCAGTGCAGTAAGTATTCTAGTGATGACAGGCTTAACCTCAGTAACATGGATTGGGATAGGGCAGGTCTATGGCTGTAGCTTGGAGATACACTACATGACCAAAAGTAAGTGGACACCTGCTCGTTGAACATCTCATTCCAAAATCATGGGCATTAATATGGAGTTGGTCTCTACTCTTCCATTAATATGGAGTTGGTCTCTACTCTTCCATTAATATGGAGTTGGTCTCTACTCTTCCATTAATATGGAGTTGGTCTCTACTCCCTTTGCTGCTATAACAGCCTCTACTCTTCTGGGAAGGTTTTCCACTAGATGTTGGAACATTGCTGCGGGGACTTGCTTCCATTCAGCCACAAGAGCATTAGTGAGGTCGGGCACTGATGTTGGGCGATTAGGTCTGGCTCGCAGTCGGCATTCCAATTCACCCAAAGGTGTTTGATGGGGTTGAGGTCAGGGCACTGGGCAGGCGAGTCAAGTTTTTCCACCCCGATCTTGACAAACCATTTCTGTATGGACCTTGCTTTGTGCACAGGGGCATTGTCATGCTGAAACAGGAAAGAACCTTCCCCAAACTGTTGGCACATCTAGAATGTCATTGTATGCTGTAGCGTTAAGATTTCCCTTCACTGGAATTAAGGGGACTAGCCCGAACCATAAAAAACAGCCCCAGACCATAATTCCTCCTCCACCAAACTTTATAGTTGGCACTATGCATTCAGGCAGGTAGCGTTCTCCTGGCATCTACCAAACCCAGATGCCAGATTGTGAAACGTGAGCCATCACTCCAGAGAACGCATTTCCACTGCTCCAGATTCCAGTGGCGGCGAGCTTACACCACTCAAGCCGACACTTTGCATTGCACATGGTGATCTTAGGCTTGTGTGCGGCTGCTCGGCCATGGAAAGCCATTTCATGAAGATCCCGACAAACAGTTATTGTGCTGACATTGCTTCTAGGAACTTGGTAGTGCGTGTTGCAACCGAGGACATACGATTTGTATGCGCTACGAGCTTCAGCACTCGGCAGTCCCATTCTGTGAGCTTTTGTGGCCTACCACTTCGCGGCTGAGCCGTTGTTGCTCCTAGACGTTTCAACTTCACAATACCAGCACTTACAGCTCTAGCAGGGCATAAATTTGACGAACTGACTTGTTGGAAAGGTGGCAACCTATGACGGTGCACTTTGAAAGTCACTGACCTCTTCAGTAAGGCCATTCAACAGCCAATGTTTGTCTATGGAGATTGCATGGCTGTGTGCTCTATTTTATACACATGTCAGCAACGGGTGTGGCTGAAATACCCCAATCCAGTAATTTGAAGGGGTGTCCACATACTTTTGTATATATAGTGTAGCTTGGTGATAACCATGCAGCAGCATGTAGTGTTTCTACCTGGTAACCGGGAAGGGTGCGTACGGCCTCCACCACGGCCAGGGCAGCCAGGTGCTGCAGGAAGGGGATCCTCTGGCCCAGTCTGGAACTCACAGCCACTTGCACATGCACACTAAACATGGCACATCCCAGAGGACTTAGCCACGCATTCCCCCCACGGCCTGACAAACGGAAAATGCAACAAAAAAACACACAAAAACACAGTAAGAGGCGACATGATGTAACAATCCACCTTTAGGTTGTTCATTGGAACGAGGTACAAAAATGTACCAATGTAAGTGAATTGAAAAGTAGTAGCTAAGTGAGGGAGAGAGAACAAGAAAGAAAGCGAGCGAGAGCACGTTGTGGTGGAAACTGACCTCTACCCTGGGTCTGTCGAGCCGCGATAGCAGTTAACCCCATTTTCTCAGGCAGCTGGAGCATCAACCTGGAGGACAGGAGTGAAGGAAGGAGTCAGAATATGAAAGTGTTGCCTTCACATAACTGATTAGTGATAAGAGTATTATTCATACACTGACAACACTCTGTAAATGACACCCTCTGAGAAAAATAGTAGTTGAGTCACTAGTTTAGTTCTGCATTCAAATCATTGGTGTTACAGAAATCCTTTCTGTATTAGCTAGCTGAGGAGGAAGGTCCTTCTATCACTTTCTCACACACACACACACACACACACACACACACACACACACACACACCCTGCTACACTGCGTGTGACGTGTCAACTTCAACAACTCACCAAAAACATTGACTAATCACACGTGAAATGGGCCTAACACAAAAACACAAGCAAATGCCTTTGCACTGAGAGTAAAAAAAAAAAAAGGACTTAAATATTTTCTCCTCTCAAGTAGCTTGGCTGCAGACGCCTGGTAGTTAATATTTTCTTTCTAGAAGGCCCAGAGCTACTAGTGTTGCTTTGGATGGCCACCCTGCATTAATCACACTCAGTTAAAGATAAACTACTCAGGCAGGTGGTGTTAACTCTGCACCTGTCCTTTAACCCCAAACACACACCACAAATGCCACAAACACACACAGGCCCTGGAGCTAATACGTTTTAAACACAATCTTTCTACATTTTAGTCATTTAGCAGACGCTCTTATCCAGAGTGACTTACAGGAGCAATTACGGTTACCGTAATTTCCGGACTATAAGCCGCAACTTTTTTCCCAGGCTTTGAACGTTGCGGCTTAAACAATGACGCGGCTAATATATGGATTTTTCCCGCTTTCAAATGTTTTTCTCCAAAAAAAACACATTCTGTGACGTGCTCAGTTTTTTGGCGGCATGAAGCTTTCATTAGACCAATGAAATTGCCGAACGGGTTAAGGTCAAACATCTTTTTTTGTTTACTGTTTAGATTAAATCGAGCGCTCTCAAACTTCCCATCATTCTGATTACGGTAGTCATTTTGTCACCCTGATTCCTGGGGGCACAACAAAATATTTGCAGCCACTTGACATCAGTGTAAATCGTGCATTTAAGGTGGCGCTCTGTGTTCAGCGGGAGGCTTGGATGACAAGTGGGGAGAAATCCTTCACTAAAACGGGCCGCATGCGAAGAGCAACTTATGGTCAAGTCTGCCAGTGGGTCCTGACAGCGTGGAGCATTGTCAAAAAATCCACTATCATCAACGGGTTTCGAAAGGCTGGACTGCTGCATGTTGAAGAGGGCTCAGCGGGGGATTTGCCTCCGGATGAAAATGACGAGAGTGACAATGAAAACGATCCAATATTGGATGAAGCAATTCTGAGGCTATTCAACTCTGACACCGAAGGAGAGGACTTCAGTGGTTTCAGTGCACAGGAGGAGGAAGATAGTGACCAATGTCTTTCTTGGTAGGCTACTGTTTACTGCAAATTTTTTATTTTTTGTTACAAGCCGTGTTTCGTTAAAGCCTATTTATTTTTGGTACAAGCCGTGTTTCGTTAAAGCCTATTCATTTTTGTTACAAGCCGTGTTTCGTTAAAGCCTGTGTAAAGTTCATTTGTTTCAATGTACCGGTAGGCACCTGCGGCTTATAGACACGTGCGGCTTATTTATGTTCAAAATAATACTTTTTTAAAAATTCAGTGGGTACGGCTTATATTCAGGTGCGCTTCATAGTCCGGAAATTACGGTAAGTGACTTGCTCAAGGGCACATCAACAGACTTAACTTAGTTGGCTCGGGGATTTGAACCAGCAACCTTTTGGTTACTGGCCCAAAGCTCTTAACCGCTAGGCTACCTACCTGTTCTTATCTAATCATTTGGTCAGCAATTAATCAATTAAAATGAAATGTTACTTGTCACATACGCCGAATACAACAGGTGTGGACTTTACCATGAAATGCTTACTTACGAGCCCTTTATCAACAATGCAGAGTTAAAAAGTTTTAAAAAATTGCACACAAAAAAAAACAGTAACACAAAAACAATGAGGTTACAGTGCCTTCGGAAAGTATTCAGACCCCTTGAATTTCCACATTGGTACATTACAGCTTTAGTCTAAAAAGTATTAAATTAAAAAATATCCTCATCAATCTACACACACTACCCAATAATGACAAAGTAAAAATAAAAACAGAAATACCTTATTTACATAAGTATTCAGAACCTTTGCTATGAGACTCGAAATTGAGCTCGGGTACATCCTGTTTCCATTGATCATCCTTGAGATATTTCTACAAGTTGATTGGAGTCCACATGAGGTCGAAGGAATTGTCCGTAGAGCTCAGAGAGAGGATTGTGTTGAAGCACAGATCTGGGGGAGGGTACAAAAAAAGGTCTGCAGCATTGAAGGTCCCCAAGAACACAGTAGTCTCCATTCTTAAATGGAAAAAGTTTGGAACCACCAAGAGTCTGGCTGCCCGGCCAAACTGAACAATCGGGTGAGATGGGCCTTGGTCAGGGAGATAACCAAGGACCCGATGGTCACTCTGACAGAGCTCCAGAGTTCCTCTGTGGAGATGGGAGAACCTGCCAGAAGGACAACCATCTCTGCAGCACTCCACCAAACAGGCCTTTATGGTAGAGTGGCCAGACGGAAGCCATTCCTCAGTAAAAGGCACGACAGCCCGCTTGGAGTTTCCCAAAAGGCCCCTAAAGGACTCTCAGACCATGAGAAACAAGATTCTCTGGTCTGATGAAACCTAGATTGAACTCTTTGCTCTATATGCCAAGCGTCACATCTGGATGAAACCTGGCACCATCCCTAAGGTGAAGCATGGTGGTGGCAGCATCATGCTGTGGGGATGTTTTTCAGCAGCAGGGACTGGGAGACTAGTCAGGATCAAGGGATAGATGAAAGGAGCAAAGTACAGAGAGATCCTTGATGAAAACCTGCTCCAGAGTGCTCAGGACCTCAGACTGGGGCGAAGGTTCACCTTCCAACAGCACAACGACCCTAAGCACACAGCCAAGACAACGCAGGAGTGACTGACGCCGAACTGACTGCAGTTTGCGTGGGCAAATGCTCACCTTCGATGGCCAATGGCATGCTGGAGACTTCAGTGGGAAAATGCTCACCTTCGATGGCCAATGGCATGCTGGAGAAGTGTGCTCTTCACTGATGAATCCCAATTTGAACTGTATCGGACAGATGGCAGACAGCATGTATGGTGTCGTGTGTGCGAGCGGATTGCTGATGTCAACGTTGTGAACACAGTGCCATTAGTGGCGGTGGGGTTATGGTATGGGCAGGCATAAGCTACGGACAACGAACACAATTGCATTTTATCGATGGCAATTTGAATGCACAGAGATACTGTGACGAGATCTTGAGATCCATTGTCGTGCCATTCATCCGCCGCCATCACCTTATATTTCAGCATGATAATGCACGGCCCCATGTCGTAAGGACCTGTACACAATTCCTGGAAGCTGAAAATGACCCAGTTCTTCCTTGGCCTGCATACTCACCAGACATGTCACCCATTGAGAATGTTTGGGATGCTCTGGATCGACATGTACAACAGCATGTTCCAGTTCCCGACAATATCCAGCAACTTCGCACAGCCACCGAAGAGGAGTGGGACAACATTCCACAGGTCACAATCAACAGCCTGATCAACTCTATGTCAAGGAGGTGTGTCGCGCTGCATGCGGCAAATGGTGGTCACCCCAGATACTGACTGGTTTTCTGATCTACGCCACTTCCTTTTTATTAAGGCATATCTGTATTCCCAGTCATGTGAAATCCATAGATTAGGGCCTGATGAATTTATTTCAATTGACTGATTTACTTATATGAACTGTAACGCAGTAAAATCGTATCCATTTTTGCATGATGCGTTTATATTTTGATTTAGTGTATAATTCAACAAAATAATGTTTCAAGAATGCTAATCTTATCTGTTTCTGACTACAGAAACAATTTCAGAACATTCTGAGATGGTGGGTGTCGAAATCTGGTTTCTTGTGCTTTTTGAGGTGGAATTATTATTGTTTGCAGCAAATTCCTTGATCTACCCAAATATTTTTTATAAATGTTTTATTTTACCTTTATTTAACCAGGTAGGCTAGTTGCGAACAAGTTCTCATTTACAACTGCGACCTGCCCAAGATAAAGCAAAGCAGTACGACACAGACAACAACACAGAGTTACACATGGGATAAACAATAAACAAGCCAATGACACAGTAGAAAAAAAGAAAGTCTATATACAGTGTGTGCAAAAGGCATGAGGAGGTAGGCAATAAATAGGCCATGGTAGCGAAGAATTACAATTTAGCAGATTAACACTGGAGTGATAAATGAGCAGATGATGATGTGCAAGTAGAGATACTGGTATGTAAAAGAGCAGAAAAGTAAATAAAAACAGTATGGGGCCTTGGTCAGGGATATGCATGGTGGAGAGTGGTGGAAGCAAAAAAGAGAAACGAGAGAAAACGTGAAAACAATAACCAAAACGCTGATTTGCAGACGTAGGAATTTGTTGTCTCAAACTGATAGTAATTAAATTGGACGTGGTGTAATGGCCCGACGGCAAAAAAACTGAAGCCTTCAAAAAGTTCTAGACACAGGGAAAATGTTTAAAAAAACTTGAATATTAAGTATTCTGCTGTACTTTCTTTGCCAAGATAAATAAAATGTTGAATGAATAAAAATAAAAGTAGCAATATGCAATTTATGTTAATCAATTATGATGATGTTGAGTAATGCTTGGCTATGAACCTGTGTTAAGAAAATAGCTTTCATGCATGGTTTAGTTTAAAAAAGGCATGAAATCCTGTATACTGCCATGTCATAGTAAATCTCACACTGCTCTTCCAAATCTTCCCTCACACAGACACGCACACAGTATTTGTGTGCCGCAGTGTGAGCTGTGCGAGTCATGTCTGTGAACCATGTTAGCAGGAGCATGACCTCTCCGCGGCTGAGGCCAGTTAGGAGGTGGCCAGGCTCGGAGCACCGCGCAGGTGCCCTAATTGAGCGCTGACGCTGTTTGGCAGGACCAGGGAGAACCCTGCGCGCCGCTCCGTGACGACGGCCACCCCCTCGCCAATCAAGGCGCGAGGTGAAGCGAACAGGGGGCCCAGCTGCCTCTCTGGAGTCCTTCAGCCCCAGAAATTTGCTTTTTATAAGAACATCCGTGCCTTAACTAGGCTAGGAAGACTTTCGCTGACTTCCTCACCAGGTTGCCAGGGTACCGCTGTTCACCATTAAGTGTCTGATAAAGTGTCTGATACAGCTAGGGGTGTGGGTCGCGTGTGGGTGTGCATGTTTTCTTCAATTTGTGTGTTAGAGGTGTGTGTGAGAGTGTGTTTTTCCGTTGTTTACAGCCGAGGAGGAAGATAATGGCTGAGATGCAGTGGGAAGTGGGTGAATGAAGAGATGTACTACTGGTAATGTGAAAAGATGCTTTGTAAATAGGAAATGGCCTACGCATACTCGACTGACTACTGTCGAAGTGTAGAAAGTTTGAAGCATTTCATGAAAACATCATCTGGATGAATACTCAAAGCACTTTCGCAATATCCATAAGGAAGTCAACCTTCAGAATAGGCAATTTCCACGCCAAATCGTGGGCCACTGATTCAAACAGTGCAGTCGGAGAGTATTCAGACCCCTTGACTTTTCTACATTTTGTTACGTTACAGCCTTATTCTAAAATGGATTGAATAGCTTTTTTCCCCTCATCAATCTACACAAAATAACCCATAATGACAAAGCATAAACAGGTTAAGAAATGTTTGCTAATTTATTAAAAATAAAAAACTGAAAAATCACATTTACATATGTATTCAGATCCTTTACTCAGTACTTTGTTGAAGTACTTTTGGCAGTAATTACAGCCTTGAGTCTTCTTGGGTATGACGCTACAAGCTTGGCACACCTGTATTTTGGGAGTTTCTCCCATTCTTCTCTGCAGATCCTCTCAAGCTGTCAGGTTGGATGTGGAGAGTCGTTGCACAGCTATTTTCAGATCTCTCCAGAGATGTTCGATCGGGTTCAAGTCAGGGCTCTGGCTGGGCCACAAGGACATTCAGAGACTTGTCCCAAAGCCACTCCTGTGTTGTCTTGACTGTGTGCTTAGGATCGTTGTCCTGTTGGAAGGTGAACCTTTGCCCCAGTCTGAGGTCCTGAGTGCTCCGGAGCAGGTTTTCGTCAAGGTTTTCTCTGTACTTTGCTCCATTCATCTTTCCTTCAACCTTGACTAGTCTCCCCGTCCCTGCCGCTGAAAAATATCCCCACAGCATGCTGCTGCCACCATCATGCTTCAAAGTAGGGATGTTATTGGCTTCTGCCTTTTACTGAGGAGTGGCTTTCGTCTGGCCACTATCATAAAGGCCTGATTGGTGGAGAACTGCAGAGATGGTTGTCCTTCAGAAAGGTTCTCCCATCTCCACAGAGGAACTCTAGAACTCTGTCAGAGTGACCATCGGGTTCTTGGTCACCTCCCTGACCAAGGCCACTGGTACCCTTCCCCAGATCAGTGCCTCGACACAATCCAGTCTCAGGGCTCTACTGACAATTCCTTCAACCTTATGGCTTGGTTTTTGCTCTGACATGCACTGTCAACTGTGGGACGTTATATAGACAGGTGTGTGCCTTTCCAAATCATGTCCAATCAATTGAATTTACCACAGGTGGACTCCAATCAAGTTGCAGAAACATCAAGGATGATCAATGGAAACAGGATGCACCTGAGCTCAATTCCGAGTCTCCTAGCAAAAAGGTCTGAATAGTTATGTAAATAAGGTATCCGTTTTTGGGGTTTTAAAACATTTGCAAAAAATTCTAAAAACCTGTTTTCGCTTTTTCATTATGGGGTAGTGTGTGTAGATTGAGGGAAAAAATGATTTAATCAATTTTACAATAAGGCTGTAGCGTAACAAAATTTGTTAAAAGTCCAGCGTCATTATTAGTCCAATGTCTCAAAAGCACCTTTTAAAAAACAGAATTGTAGTCAAAATAGGCCTACTTAATGGTGGAATACTAGGAGTAAGAGTGAGAGTGCCATAGGGAGAGATAGAGAGAAAGAAAAGGGAGAGCCACTTCAAGTCTGTCTCCTCCTCCCAGACTGCTCTGGTCTCTATTATAGAGTCAGTACAGAGCCCAGCCACAGAGAGAGGAGAGAGAAAAGCTGCATTGTCCCAAAGCTGGGAACCAAAATTAACCGTGTCTGGGTGGAGGGTGTTTTACCCCCCAAATGTCTTTTTTTCTTGGGCTTTGTCACATCTAAAATAAGTTCCCCCTCTTCTCCCTGGGCCAGCTTAGCATGCAAAGCAGCGTGAAATACATTTCTACAATGCAAATATGAGATCACACAAAACAACTCAGTCCTAAACATGGTAATGCTCTTATACGCTCAATGAGAGATTGTCAATAAAGAAGGAGGTGGGGGGTATGGGTGTTTGTGTGTGTGCGTGCGTGCATGTGTGCGTATGAGTGTGTAGAAGCAAGTGCACGTATGTGTGTGCGTGTGTTTGAATGAAGAGCCATCTCTAATAAGGGCCAGCTCAGCCAGTCCAGGGCTGTAAAGCTTGGGGGGGCTAATGCATTCCTCTAGAAAGTCAATCTAATTTTGAAAGCACATACACAGAGTACCACAGAGGTCGCCGCTGGCTCAGAAAAGCCCAAACACATTCGAAAGATTCTCAATAACGTCCACAAAAACGGAAAGAAAAGGCCCACAATTAACAATTAGACGGCTACAATGGCAGGGCTTTCACCTGCAAGTGACACAAATGGACAAGGAAACTAAGCTTGGGCGGTATACAGGGGTATTTGGAAATAGACAGGGGATGGTTTATGAATACGTCAACTATTTCTTTGAAGTTTATCAATACATTTTTATATTTGTAGCTACTTTATAAGTAAAATACCTGCAGTCAACTAGCGCAGAAGTTAGGAAATAAAGCAGAACACGTTGTTAATTTCACCGGTCACATTATGAAGCTTAACGTAGTTCACCAAAATAGTTGAGCCAGTCACGTGTTTGTTTGTAAATAGCACAATGGGAGAAAGCTTTTTATACTGAAAGTCAAGATTTTTTATGTTTTTTTTTTCCCTCAATAGAGTAATCAGGGGTGTGCAACTATAGAAAATTAGTGCAACACATTCCGCAGCAAATAGCTCAATTTTTATCAGATGACAACAGAAGTGCAACGCTATTTGGTTGGCAGCCACGAAAGTAAATGAGCTTACAATGAAAAAGCAAGGTATTTTTTTCAAAAACTACACATGGCCATCATATTTCTAATGTTTATCATAGAAAGAATGTAGCCAGCTACATTTCCTAATGTTTTGCATAAAGTTCATCTTTAAAATTTTACCAGAGAAAAATAGTTTACACAAAAAGTAGGCAACACCGAAAAGTACTGGAGAAAAGTAGCGACACTCCAGTCAGAGCACTGTCTGTTGATAGACTGCAAGTATTTTTTGTTGTGTTTATTTGTGTGAAAAACACTGGGGTTGCGTTAACCAGCAAGTTAAACTTGGAATTCTGCGTTATCTAAGTAAGTGGCTGAATTAATAAGCAGACGGGAGCATCATATAGTGTTATCTGTCTGCCATGTTTAAGAAATCTGTACAGCCCTCACTGCTATTTTGATTTCCTTGCTATTTTTTTTACTCCTCTCTGTTCTCGGCTGTCTCCTCCCTCCTATCCGAGCAGAGCAGGCAGACCCGTTGCCCTTGCGACTCCAGACTCCACACAGAAATAACGTGTACACATGCTGCTCCAGAGCCAGTACCGTTCTTCCTTCAGACAAGCATGAATATAAAACTTTGTTAATTTGTACAATGTCTCGCTTGTAAATGTCCAAACTCACCAAAAAGTACATTCGGTATCTCTTACCTATGTATAATTTTACGAGCTGGATTGCCTGTCTTTACAATTCATTTATTTTTTTGCTCTCGTTAGCATATTTAGTGACCAGCCTCCATGGAAATTCGTTATTAATTGTGCTAATTTTGTTAGCATTCCATAGACGTCCAATGGCTTCCATTTCATTTTAGCAAGCCAGGTTTTCAATGGGGTTCAAGTCCAGTGATTGAGATGGCCAGTCCATTTCTTTGACGATTTTATTAGTGTTTGGGTTTACTATCTTGCTGGAAGATCCACTCCTGGCAGAGTCAAATAGGTTTTGGATTAAAATGTCCTGTTATTTATTTTATACAGTCTTTTTTGCTCATCTTTATCAAGAGTGCCAATAATTATGGACCTGACTGTATGTACAGTGCATTCAGAAAGTATTCAGACCCCTTCACTTTTTACACATTTTGTTAAGTTATAGGCTTATTCCAAAATTGATTCAATTGATAGTTTTCCCCCCCTCAATCTACACAAAGCAAAAACAGGTTTTTAGAAATATCACATTTACATAAGTATTCAGACCCTTTACTCAGTACTTTGTTGAAGCACCTTTGGAAGCGATTAGAGCCTTGAGTCTTTTTGGGTATGATACTACAAGCTTGGCACACCTGTATTTGGGGAGTTTGTCCCATTCTTCTCTGCAGATCCTCTCAAGCTGTCAGGTTGGATGGGGAGCGTCGCTGCACAGCTATTTTCAGTTCTCTCCAGAGATGTTCGCATGTGTTCAAGTCTGGGCTCTGGCTGGGCCACACAAGGACATTCAGAGACTTGTCCCAAAGCCACTCCTGCATTGTCTTGGCTGTGTGCTTAGGGTTGTTGTCCTGATGGAAGGTGAACCTTTGCCCCAGTCTGAGGTCCTGAGTGCTGTGGAGTAGGTTTTCGTCAAGGATCTCTCTGTACTTTGCGCCGTTCATCTTTCCCTGGATCCTGACTAGTCTCCCAGTCCCTGCCACTGAAAAACATCCCCACAGCATGATGCTGCCACCACCATGCTTCACCTTAGGGATGGTGCCAGGTTTCCTCCAGACGTGACGCTTGGCATTCAGGCCAAAGAGTTTTCAATCTTGGTTTCATCAGACCAACGAATCTTGTTTCTCGTGGTCTGAGAGTCTTTAGGGGCCTTTTGGCAAACTCCCAGCGGTCTGTCATGTGCTTCCGTCTGGCCTCTCTACCAAAAAGGCCTGATTGGTGGAGTGCTGCAGAGATGGTTGTCCTTCTGAAAGGTTCTCCCATCTCCACAGAGGAATTCTGGAGCTCTGTCAGAGTGACCATCGGGTTCTTGGTCATCTCGCTGACCAAGGCCCTTCTCCCCCGATTGCTCTGATATTTTCCGCATTGACTGACCTTCATGTCTTAAAGTAATGATAGACTGTCATTTCTCTTTGCTTATTTGAGCTGTTTTTGCCATAATATGGACTTGGTCTTTTACTAAATAGAGCTATCTTCTGTATACCACCCCTACCTTCTCACAACAACTGATTGGCTCAAACGCATTAAGGTAAGAAATTCCACAAATTAACAAGGCACACCTGTTAATTGAAATGCATTCCTGGTGACTATCCCTTTAAGCTGTTTGAGAGAACGCCAATAGTGTGCAAAGCTGTCAAAGGCAAAGGGTGGCTACTTAGTAAAAATAAAGAAAAACCCTTGATTGAGTAGGTTTTTATTTAACTAGGCAAGTCAGTTAAGAACAAACTTTTATTTACAATGACGCCCTACACCGGCCAAACCCGGACGACGCTGGGCCAATTGTGTGGTGCCCTATGGGACTCCCAATCACGGCCGGTTGTGATACAGCCTGGAATCAAACCAGGGTGTCTGTAGTGACGCCTCTAGCCCTGAGATGCAGTGCCTTAGACCGCTGTGCCACTTGGGAGCCCATAGGTGTGTCCAAACTTTTGACTGGTACTGTAGGAATATAAAACTCTTAGGATGCAGGACTATAAAAATGTAAATATACTGCTCAAAAAAATAAAGGGAACACTTAAACAACACAATGTAACTCCAAGTCAATCACACTTCTGTGAAATCAAACTGTCCACTTAGGAAGCAACACTGATTGACAATAAATTTCACATGCTGTTGTGCAAATGGAATAGACAACAGGTGGAAATTATAGGCAATTAGCAAGACACCCCCAATAAAGGAGTGGTTCTGCAGGTGGTAACCACAGACAACTTCTCAGTTCCTATGCTTCCTGGCTGATGTTTTGGTCACTTCTGAATGCTGGCGGTGCTCTCACTCTTGTGGTAGCATGAGACGGAGTCTACAACCCACACAAGTGGCTCAGGTAGTGCAGCTCATCCAGGATGGCACATCAATGCGAGCTGTGGCAGAAAGGTTTGCTGTGTCTGTCAGCGTAGTGTCCAGAGCATGGAGGCGCTACCAGGAGACAGGCCAGTACATCAGGAGACGTGGAGGAGGCCGTAGGAGGGCAACAACACAGCAGCAGGACCGCTACCTCCGCCTTTGTGCAAGGAGGAGCAGGAGGAGCACTGCCAGAGCCCTGCAAAATGACCTCCAGCAGGCCACAAATGTGCATGTGTCTGCTCAAACGGTCAGAAACAGACTCCATGAGGGTGGTATGAGGGCCCGACGTCCACAGGTGGGGGTTGTGCTTACAGCCCAACACCGTGCAGGACGTTTGGCATTTGCCAGAGAACACCAAGATTGGCAAATTCGCCACTGGCGCCCTGTGCTCTTCACAGATGAAAGCAGGTTCACACTGAGCATGTGACAGACGTGACAGAATCTGGAGACGCCGTGGAGAACATTCTGCTGCCTGCAACATCCTCCAGAATGACCGGTTTGGCGGTGGGTCAGTCATGGTGTGGGGTGGCATTTCTTTGGGGGGGGCCGCACAGCCCTCCATGTGCTCGCCAGAGGTAGCCTGACTGCCATTAGGTACCGAGATGAGATCCTCAGACCCCTTGTGAGACCATATGCTGGTGCAGTTGGCCCTGGGTTCCTCCTAATGCAAGACAATGCTAGACCTCATGTGGCTGGAGTGTGTCAGCAGTTCCTGCAAGAGGAAGGCATTGATGCTATGGACTGGCCCGCCTGTTCCCCAGACCTGAATCCAATTGAGCACATCTGGGACATCATGTCTCGCTCCATCCACCAACACCACGTTGCACCACAGACTGTCCAGGAGTTGGCGGATGCTTTAGTCCAGGTCTGGGAGGAGATCCCTCAGGAGACCATCTGCCACCTCATCAGGAGCATGCACAGGCGTTGTAAGGAGGTCATACAGGCACGTGGAGGCCATACACACTACTGAGCCTCATTTTGACTTGTTTTAAGGACATTACATCAAAGTTGGATCAGCCTGTAGTGTGGTTTTCCACTTTCATTTTGAGTGTGACTCCAAATCCAGGCCTCCATGGGTTGATAAATTGGATTTCCATTGATTCTTTTTGTGTGATTTCATTGTCAGCACATTCAACTATGTAAAGAAAAAAGTATTTAATAAGATTATTTAATTCATTCAGATCCAGGATGTGTTATTTTAGTGTTCCCTTTATTTTTTTGAGCAGTGTATAAAACTCCCCATGTAAATATAAAACTCCCCGTGTACTGCTGCAACAAGATTGCAACGTCCCCTTGAGCCAGAAAACATGTGACTCAGACAAAAAACTGTATTCGAAATATGAAAGAAATTCTTGTCTTTAAGGAATACGGATTGTTCACCTCCCTCCAATCTATCTGGGTTGCTGGCGGCGGCCAAACGAGCCAAGGCCTGCTTCCCCCTGAGCCAAGGCCAGTAGCACAAAACAGCTGTGTTACTCCAGGTTGGTCTCTTCAAAATCAGCAGCATGGCCCTGATTAGAAACAGCAGTGGCCACAAGTGCAGGGACTACATCCTCAACCTGCACTGTGCACCCACTCAGACACACACACACACTTTTCCCTCCCTCCCTCTCTCTATTTATTTCTCACTCTCCCCCTCTATCTCTGTACACTTTAACCTATTCAAATCAAATCAATGCTGTGACTTTTAAAACAGGGAACTGACGTCTTAAGACCGAACAGTTACAGGTCAACTATTGCCAAACCTGAATGAGCAATACCTTCAAGTAGGGAAAGGAGAGGTACAGCTAGATTAAGATTAGGAGAGAGGCAGAAATGAGTAACCCCTACTACTCAACCACCCCATCCAGCAGCAGTAACCCCTACTACTCAACCACCCCATCCAGCAGCAGTAACCCCTACTACTCAACCACCCCATCCAGCAGCAGTAATCCCTACTACTCAACCACCCCATCCAGCAGCAGTAATCCCTACTACTCAACCACCCCATCCAGCAGCAGTAATCCCTACTACTCAACCACCCCATCCAGCAGCAGTAACCCCTACTACTCAACCACCCCATCCAGCAGCAGTAATCCCTACTACTCAACCACCCCATCCAGCAGCAGTAATCCCTACTACTCAACCACCCCATCCAGCAGCAGTAACCCCTACTACTCAACCACCCCATCCAGCAGCAGTAATCCCTACTACTCAACCACCCCATCCAGCAGCAGTATTCATTTCATCTTCACTGACCAGGCTGGGACCATTGTCCAGCTCATAATTACAACAAGCCCAGAAAAAAAGACATTACAAAGTAACACGTCTGGGGATGAAAGATGGGACCACCTCTCCCAGAAGAAGAGCAGGGCCCTTTTAAGTCCGGCCAGGTCTTTGTTTGGCTTGCCGGACCAGAGATAGGCTCCCAGGGCTTTGTCTTGGGGGGGCAGCTGAGCCAGAGGGGTCACTTACTCAGCGCCAATAGGTCAGAGGGACAAGTGGGGAGGAGTGGTAACTCATACCTCCCTAGACTGACATATAGTGTGTGTGTGTGTGTGTGTGTGTGTGTGTGTGTGTGCATGCGCGTGCTGGTCCTGGATTAGTGTAAAGGCCCAGTCGCTTACCTTGTTTTCGGGGGTATAGGAGAGAATGGTGTGGGGAGGTACACATTACACATAGCAGACAAAAATAGGATTTTCAGCCCCAAGGTTAGCCCTAGGCCTAGGGGTGAAGCTATGCTCTGTTGATTCTTAAACAGGCCAGGTGAAGATGTTTCTCAACAGCATGCTGCCTGTCACAGGGAATGGCTGTTGTGGTGACGGCAAATAAACAGTAACCCGTTTTTGCCCACACTGATGTGGATGACTGCCTCCAAGTCATTATAGTAATTTGCAATGACAAAATTAATTGACTTGACTGGATTTTATTTTCTGATAAAACTTCAATTCAAATCAGAACTCATCAGGCAGAGTGATATAGGCCTAAATCTCTAATTTGGGGACCTTTTACTGAAAGCCATTTATCATAAAAACACTCTCCCATCCAATCCCTATCCAATCCCCCAGATCAAAATATCTCAAATTAAGAGATTATTTCTGCCGTCGATGCTCTTTTTCACAATTGGATTTGCTGTGGTTAGCCTAAGCTAGTTTGCATTGATCATCAGCCGAAATAAAGGTGATGATCGATAGGAGAGGAATAACTAATCTGTAAATGTGATTAATTGAGGTAATCCTGTTGGCACAAATTATCATTTTCAAATAGCACCCTTAGAGGTGATCAATGGGAGGCGTTATCCATTACTGAGGACAGGCAAGGACAGGTCCCCCTCTTTTCCCTGACTCTGCTGGACCCTTTAAATGGCCCTAGAGGTTTAGTCAGAAACGCTAGTCATCAGAACATACGGAGGGACGCCACTCGATTTCTTTCTTTAGAGCTGTTATGTCTTTGTTTAAAGAACGATGTCTTGGACAGGATGTCAGTCTTTCCTTGGAGCTTGCGTTTTCATGACATATGTAGAACCTTTATCACATAAGGTGTTGAGCACCTATTCTCCTCCACCCTGATGATACCTATTGAATTTCCGACGACAAAATATGTTCATCGTTTTAACTCCTGTTGTTCATGTGTGCCGGAGGGTGTGTTTCTCTATTCTCCCACTTGTGCGAGTGTGTCTCTCGCTCTCTCTCTCTCCCCTTCTCCTGCTCCACTTGAACGCTTCTATGAGGCCTGTGCCCTGCAGGGTCCTCTCCTCAAAGCCTGACCTGCAGACTCCAGCTCCTTAGCATGCCGACTTTCTGGAGATGTAAACTTTAACTCTGGTCAGCCGCGCCAGATGTTCACTAGAATATGAAATGAGGACTTTAGGCATCTGCTTACAATTTTAGATAATTGCAGGTAGAGCATGCAAGGTCAATTGGACCAATTCAATTTTTATGTACAAACCTGCTGCTGCAGTTATGGGGCGTCCATTTTCTCTCTCTTTCTCGCTCGTGCTCCCCTTTCTCGTTTTCTACCCGTACAAGGTTCATATTTTGCACAGGAAACAGGACCCTAATTCCATACAGTGTCAGTTTGGATTTTGGATTCCCTGTCAAAACAAACACTGATTGCCGGGGCTTTGGCCCGACAACTGGGCTGCTTTAACCAGAAGAGCCCCTTGTTCACCGTGTTTGTCTTATTCCCACTTCCAGAGGAGGAAAGTGTTATGCTCCCATTAGCTTAACAGGGTCCTGTTTATGTCCCTACAACTCAAACCAAATATGGCGTGGGTTTTCACTGCTAAATCACACCGCTGGTGGTCATCTTTCAAGTCATTTGCATTTTACGTCCATCACTTGTTCCTCTCACCGGGCCCAACCTCTCTGCTTAATGAAAGAAAAAGGAGAAGTTAGAGGAGAGGAAAAGTGGGCCCTGGGGTTTTTCTTGACGGACCTGACGCCTGGGCTCAGATAGAGAGAATGAGAGAAACCGGGACAAAAAGAAGCGTATCGCTCCAGGCACTGGGATCAGGTTCACCGGAGCAGGAAAAACATCATTATGGCTCAGTAGACCCAGTGGAGTAGCGTTCAGGAACACCATAGGGTCTTATCCCACCTTGTTCACAAATAAACACTTCCACAAAACAGTCCAGTTTAAATGTCAGTCGGATGGAGGACGCGCACCCTCAGTGTACCGCGAGGAAGATGTCTGTCTGGGTGATGGGTTGCTACTGATCCGTCTTGATGCCCCACACCACCATCTCCCACGAGAAATGATTATGGATTATCAAACATTTCAGCAAACGAATGAACTGACACTTTTATGACACCATTTTCACAGTCTGACTGTGGCCAAAGTATCACACATATACAATAATAGAAATGACGAATGCGACAAGGAGTAAAGATACAGTTGAAGTCGGAAGTTTACATACACTCATTTTTCAACCACTCCACACATTTCTTGTTAACAAACTATAGTTTTTGCAAGTCGGTTAGGACATCTACTTTGTGCATGACACAAGTAATTTTTCCAACAATTGTTTACAGACAGATTATTTCACTTATAATTCACTGTATCACAATTCCAGTGGGTCAGACATTTACATACACTAAGTTGACTGTGCCTTTAAACAGCTTGGAAAATTCCAGAAAATGATATCATGGCTTTAGAAGCTTCTGATAGGCTAATTGACATAATTTGAGTCAATTGGAGGTGTACCTGTGGATGTATTTCAAGGCCTACCTTCAAACGCATGCCTCTTTGCTTGACATCATGGTAAAATCAAAAGAAATCAGCCAAGACCTCAGAAAAAAACATTGTAGACCTCCAGAACAACAGTAGACCTCCAGAACAACAGGAAAGGTCCTTGTGAAGATGCTGGAGGAAACAGGTACAAAATTTGGAGGAAAAAGGGGGAGGCTTGCAAGCCGAAGAACACCATCCCAACCGTGAAGCACGGGGGTGGCAGCATCATGTTGTGGGGGTGCTTTGCTGCAGGAGGGACTGGTGCACTTCACAAAATAGATGGCTTCATGAGGAAGGAAAATTATGTGGATATATTGAAGCAACATCTCAGGACATCAGTCAGGAAGTTAAAGCTTGGTAGCAAATGGGTCTTCCAAATGGACAATGACCCCAAGCATACTATCAAAGTTGTTGCAAAATGGCTTAATGACAACAACATCAAGGTATTGGAGTGGCCATCACAAAGCCCTGACCTCAGTCCTATAGAAACATTTGTGGGCAGAACTGAAAAAGTGTGTGCGAGTAAGGAGGCCTACAAACCTGACTCAGTTACACCAACTCTGTCAGGAAGAATGGGCCACAATTCACCCAACTTATTGTGGGAAGCTTGTGGAAGGTTACCAGAAAAGTTTGACCCAAGTTAAACAATTTAAAGGCAATGCTACCAAACACTAATTGAGTGTATGTAAACTTCTGACCCACTGGGAATGTGATGAAAGAAATAAAATATTAAATAAATAATTTTCTACTATTATTCTGACATTTCACATTCTTAAAATAAAATTGTGATCCTAACTGACATAAGACAGGGAATTTTTACTTGGATTAAATGTCAGGAATTGTGAAAAACTGAGTTTAATTGTATTTGGCTAAGGTGTACGTAAACTTCCGACTTCAACTGTATGTGCACGATATCTGCGTCCTTGTAAAATGTCTCAAAGGCTTTTGGTCTGATAAGTCATGAGACCATCTTTAGTAGCGAATTGAGTAGCAATTGAATAAAAAATATACAATATGACTGTGATGGGTATTTAGCCTCTATGTAATCTATCAGACTGTATGAGAAGTGTTAGAAAGTGTGAGTGTGTGAGTAGCTGACTAGCGGCGGGGTTAGTGAGTGTGAAGCGGCGGGGTTAGGGAGTGTGAAGCGGCGGGGTTAGGGAGTGTGAAGCGGCGGGGTTAGGGAGTGTGAAGCGGCGGGGTTAGGGAGTGTGAAGCGGCGGGGTTAGGGAGTGTGAAGCGGCGGGGTTAAGGAGTGTGAAGCGGTGGGGTTAGTGAGTGTGAAGCGGCGGGGTTAGTGAGTGTGAAGCGGCGGGGTTAGTGAGTGTGAAGCGGTGGGGTTAGTGAGTGTGAAGCGGTGGGGTTAGTGAGTGTGAAGCGGCGGGGTTAGGGAGTGTGAAGCGGCGGGGTTAGGGAGTGTGAAGCGGCGGGGTTAGGGAGTGTGAAGCGGCGGGGTTAGGGAGTGTGAAGCGGCGGGGTTAGGGAGTGTGAAGCGGCGGGGTTAGGGAGTGTGAAGCGGCGGGGTTAAGGAGTGTGAAGCGGTGGGGTTAAGGAGTGTGAAGCGGCGGGGTTAGTGAGTGTGAAGCGGCGGGGTTAGTGAGTGTGAAGCGGTGGGGTTAGTGAGTGTGAAGCGGCGGGGTTAAGGAGTGTGAAGCGGTGGGGTTAAGGAGTGTGAAGCGGCGGGGTTAAGGAGTGTGAAGCGGCGGGGTTAGGGAGTGTGAAGCGGCGGGGTTAGGGAGTGTGAAGCGGCGGGGTTAGGGAGTGTGAAGCGGCGGGGTTAAGGAGTGTGAAGCGGCGGGGTTAAGGAGTGTGAAGCGGCGGGGTTAAGGAGTGTGAAGCGGCGGGGTTAAGGAGTGTGAAGCGGCGGGGTTAGTGAGTGTGAAGCGGTGGGGTTAGTGAGTGTGAAGCGGCGGGGTTAGGGAGTGTGAAGCGGCGGGGTTAGGGAGTGTGAAGCGGCGGGGTTAAGGAGTGTGAAGCGGCGGGGTTAAGGAGTGTGAAGCGGCGGGGTTAAGGAGTGTGAAGCGGCGGGGTTAGTGAGTGTGAAGCGGCGGGGTTAGGGAGTGTGAAGCGGCGGGGTTAAGGAGTGTGAAGCGGTGGGGTTAAGGAGTGTGAAGCGGCGGGGTTAAGGAGTGTGAAGCGGCGGGGTTAGTGAGTGTGAAGCGGTGGGGTTAGTGAGTGTGTAACCTGCTCACAACCCAGCGGTCCTGGCTGAGGGCATTGATATTCCAGCTTGGTTGTGACCTTGTGATCTGTCTTGGGGCCAGCCTATTATTAGCTGCTACTGGCCAAACAAAGCACTAATACTCTGGACAAACACACCGCCTCCCCACTGAGCTCAGACCCAGCCTGGCCGTCAATATATTCCCCCACCCCCTATACCAATCCCCCGTCTTCATCAGCTCTCCCAGCCGATGAGCCAGGCACTTTACTCCCCAACCAATTCCCCTTTTAATAAGCTCCCCCTCAATGGCCTATTACCTATTACTTATAAAAGAAATGCTCCACCATTGAGTTGAAGAAGTGATTAATCTATAATTGAAGTTGCATTTGGGGGAAAGGTTTATATACACACACAAAAGTTTGGGGTCACTAAGAAATGTCCTTGTTTTCCATGAAAACATATATGAAATCAGTTGCAAAATGAATAGGAAATATAGTCAAGACTTTGACAAGGTTATAAATAATGATTTTTAAGTGAAATAATAATAGTGTCCTTCAAACTTTGCTTTCGTCAAAGAATCCTCCATTTGCAGCCTTGCAGACCTTTGGCGTTCTAGTTGTCAAATTGTTGAGGTAATCTGAAGAGATTTCACCCCATGCTTCCTGAAGTACCTATCACAAGTTGGATTGGCTTGATGGGCACTTCTTACGTACCATACGGTCAAGTTGCTCCCACAACAGCTCGATAGGGTTGAGATCCGGTGACTGTGCTGGCCACTCCATTACAGACAGAATACCAGCTGACTGCTTCTTCTGTAAATAGTTATTGCATAGTTTGGAACTGTGCTTTGGGTCATTGTCCTGTTGTAGGAGGAAATTGGCTCCTATTAAGCGCCGTCCACAGGGTATGGCATGGTGTTGCAAAATGGAGTGATAGCCTTCCTTCTTCAAGATCCCTTTTACCCTGCAAAAATCTCCCACTTTACCACCACCAAAGCACCCCCAGACCATCACATTGCCTCCACCATGCTTGACAGATGGCGTCAAGCACTCCTCCAGCATATTTTCATTTTTTTTGCATCTCAGGAATGTTCTTCTTTGTGATCCAAACACCTGAAACTTAGATTAGTCTGTCCATAACACTTTCCCCCCCCAATTTCCCTCTGTCTAGTGTCTGTTCTTTTGCCCATCTTAATCTTTCTTTTTATTGGCCAATCTGAGATATGGCTTTTTCTTTACAACTCTGCCTAGAAGGCCAGCATCCCGGAGTCACTTCTTCACTGTTGACATTGAGACTGGTGTTTTCCGAGTACTATTTAATAATGCTGCCAGTTGAGGACTTGTGAGGCATCGGTTTCTCAAACTAGACACTCTAATGTACTTGTCCTTTTTCTCAGTTGTGCACCGGGGCCTCCCACTCCTCTTTCTATTCTGGTTAGAGTCAGTTTGCGCTGTTCTGTGATCAGTCCACAGCGTTGTACGAGATCTTCCGTTTCTTGGCAATTTCTCACATGGAATAGCCTTAATTTCTGAGAACAAGAATAGACTGACGAGTTACAGAAGAAAGGTCTTTGTTTCTGGCCATTTTGAGCCTGTAATCAAACCCACAAATGCTGATGCTCCAGATACTCAACTTGTCTAAAGAAAGCAAGATTTATTGCTTCTTTAATCAAAACAACAGTTTTCAGCTGTGCTAACATAATTGCAAAAGGGTTTTCTAATGATAGATTAGCCTTTTAAAATGATAAACTTGGATTATCTAACACAATGTGCCATTGGAACACAGTTTGGGCCTCTGTACGCCTATGTAGATATTCCATTTAAAATATTTAAAAATAAATAAGCTGTTTCCAGCTACAATAGTCATTTACAACATTAATGTCTACACTGTATTTCTGGTCAATTTGATGTTATTTTCATGGACAATTTTTTTTGCTTTTCTTTCATAAACAAGGACATTTCTAAGTGACCCCAAACTTTTGAACAGTAGTATTGTGCTAAATTGTAATTATTTTCACCTATATGGCATATTTATTGCCTACCTCACTACATTTGCACACACTGTACATAGATTTTTCAATTTCTCTTTTCTTTTGTGTTATTGACTGTACGTTTGTTTATGTGCAACTCTGTGTTGTTAATTTTGTTCGCACTGCTTTACTTCATCTTGACCAGGTCGCAGTTGTAAATGAGAACTTGTTCTCAACTGGCCTACCTGGTTAAATAAAACAAATAAAAATACATATCTTTGTATATTATTAGCTTTCGTATATTAATAAGGTTATTACATTCTCAGGATTTTTCTTCCCACTGCTTTAACTAATATATTTGTGAACTAAAATATTGATTAAGAATGTACAAAAAATGTCTAATGGATTGTACAGTTTATCTGGAAATTATACATACTATTGAAAGTGACATGGATAGCCTATGATTAAATAAACTTCAGTTGAGGAAGAGGTGCAAAAAAATAGTTTTAGCCATTTTACTGTATGCTAAAAGATATGCATACAACAATGCCATAATTTTGTTGAACAATAAGTTCAAGTAAAATAAGTCAAACTAAACATTCAAATAGACTCCATCATTTATTTATTTTTTGCTTGAGTAATACATTGGTCAGAACATTTCTTGCCCGCGGCAACTCATTTGGATTTACATTTCCTTGCCAACACTGAGCACTACACCACCATAAAAAAGTATTTACATAGGAATGTGCAGCTAATTGTTGTTTTATGCCAGTTCAATTATAATCATGAATTATTCAGCCTATTTTCACTTCCTGTCTTACTTTGGCTTATAACAGAAAAACAAAAAAAAAATCAGCTTTTTGGATGAATAACAGTTACTGGTTTTGCATTTACTGTGGGTCCTTTACTCTCTCTCCATGCATCAAAAATTGTCCCTCTTGAATGAAATAGTGTATAATAAAGGAAACACTTATTAAATCCACTGTACTGGTGGCCCTCCAAAGAAAACTGAAACTGCTATACTTGAGTAGCTCCTAAACTGCCGTGGATCGGTTGTACGGTATTCCACTAACATCTGCACAAAAACTGACCCCACAGCTAAGAACAGGCCAGCAAACAAATTGAGAAAAGCATGTTGTACAGACTAAATAAAGACCTATTGAGTATGAATGAGAGTCACACATACTTGATACCTATAGTAGTTTCACCATCACCACCAGTCCATATCAGAATGCCAAAATACACTCAATACTGAATAGGCAAACAGTTGCTTATATGGTTAGTGTCAGTTATATTGATATTACCAGGACAGTGTTCATTAGGTCACAGCGTAGAAAAACATTTTGGAACGGAAAAAGAAAATGAGAGTTTCTTATTGAACAAGTAGAGATAATTTCTCCCCGTTTCGGAGCACTTTCTTCCTTTTGGTGCCTAATGAACACAACCTAGGTGTTCCCTTTTGATAGGAGCAAGAGCAGTCCAGATAAACAATGACAATCCTCCCATAGTCATCCTGGGCTGTATCACAACCAGCCGTGATCGAGAGTCCCATAGGGTGGCGCACAATTGGCCCAGCGTCGTCCGGGCTAAGGGATGGTTTGGCCGGGGTAGGCTGTCTTTGTAAAATAAGAATTTGTTCTTAACTGACTTGCCTGGTTAAATAAAAAAGAACTACTTGTGCTTGAGGGAATATAGGCTAAAACAAAGAAAAGGAATCCAACAAGAGGCTTTCATCTAGAATAATCCCACTTAATCAAGACTAACGGGACCATCTGGAAATTAAACCGCCAAAAAATCAGAGGGAGCGAAATCAAAACTCACAACTGGAGAACTGTTTTTTTCACGCGTCCTTGTCTTTCCTCCCTCTTTCGTTACCTTACAACCTTAATGACAACACTGTCAGTTCCAATCAATTCCGCGCAGGTCCAGAATCCATTTTTCAAACTTCATGACAGCTCTAATAGCTTCCACCTGTTCCTGGGATCCGCCTGTTGACTGGCAAGTTCCCAATGAGATGTGGGGATATAGACAAAGACCTGTATTAGGTACAGCCTGCCTCTGCTGCAGTAAGGTCACTCAGCCATTAAATTAGTTCCAGCCCAGCGAAATGCCCCCCCAACTCACAGCATGGTTGGTGGACCAACCAACCACTCACTCTCAATCGAATTTGTTTTCTCGCTCCTTTTATCGGTCTCACGCCGCACTGGTGTCTGACAACTTCACTTTCATTTAGACACCACTACTAAACCCGGAATCACCTCGTGGCGCTACGCTGACAAGGGTATCACAGTGCGTTTGTCATCGTATGTGTCCATGTTACTTTAACAATGACTGTAAACTGAACATCTTCCCCTGAAACCACCCACACCCGATAAAACCCGGATGTTAACTGGAGATATGAGTGCAGCCAACTCAAACTTCTGCTTAAGTCATGCATCGATGTCAATGGAGAGTTCTGTGAAACTTTGAGTTGGACTAATTCTTAGGTTAGGATTTGGCCCTTACTTACAGACTACCCCACTCCCTCCCTGTCGCAGAGCCAGGTGGAGGTAATGTTAACTTACCCCTCTAGTAGGTCCATTGTGGTAGGGGTGACCTGAGTGTAGAGAAGGGTCCGTCCCAGCGTGCGGGTCTCCAGGTGCTGGCTGTAGGTCTGCAGGCTGAACTGCTCCCAGCTCTGGGCCTCTGGGGCGTCCGTGACCAGGGCCAGGGTCCCCTTGGGCAGCAGGGGGGGCCCAGCCTGGAGCTCTGCGCTGGGGACTACTTTGAGGAATGCCTTGGAACACTTGAGCAGCCCTTCTTTGTCCAACTGGGTGTGCAGCCACTTGAGGAAGCTGGCCCTGCGCTCCTGGGGACAGAGGAACACAAGGCCGGTGTGATGAGATACTGAATAAATCCTCTGATTTCATTACCATTCACTTCACTAATTTCAATTAAAAATATTTTTCTTCATATCCTAATGGCTCCCATCCTTCCATGAAAACGTATAAAACAGACAACTATGATGCCATCTTTTTCAATTATATATATTTACAGTATAGAGTTAAAGAGCCAAGCCGAAGTCCAGTCTTAAATAAGATAATCAACGGCTGTTGAGAATCAATTACATGGCTTAATTAGGCGCTGGTTCCAAGAGTAGCGAAACATTCTGTTCCAGTCACTTCTCATCCATCAGAAGGATCAGACACTTTATGACTCCCACCAGAAACCATCTCCTCCGTGTTTTAGATCAATGCGTAACACTAAAAAGGTGTTGCTCAAGAAGTCAGCGGAAGCCCCTTCTCCACAGAGGGATTTGACATGATCCTCATCTAATTTGATGCTGTATACGGATGGTACGCAGAAAGGGAATGCTTCCATTGCGTTTGCCGCAGGCTAGATCAATTGTACTCAGCCAAGAACAGCAAAGTGAATTGTCTGAATTAAAAGTAATCTGTTACTTTGATGAATTTTATCAGACACAGGTTAAAAAAGGTAATTCTTTATAGTAACTACCAGAGACAGTACTAAGTCACAATTTAGCAAGTCCTAAGCAAGTCTCAAGTCTTAACCTTTGAGTCTCGAGTCAAGTCCCAAGTAATAATGGGCAAGTCTCAAGTTAACCTGTTGGGGATAGGGGGCAGTATTTGCACGGCCGGATAAAAAACGTACCCGATTTAATCTGGTTACTACGCCTGCCCAGTAACTAGAATATGCATATCATTGTTTGATTTGGATAGAAAACACCCTAAAGTTTCTAAAACTGTTTGAATGGTGTCTGTGAGTATAACAGAACTCATATGGCAGGCCAAAACCTGAGAAGATTCCAAACAGGAAGCGCCCTCTCTGACCATTTCTTGGCCTTCTTTGTCATCTCTATCCAAAACAAAGGATCTCTGCTGTAACGTGACACGTTCTAAGGCTCCCATAGGCTCTCAGAAGGCGCCAGAACATTGAATGATGACTCTGCAGTTACTGGCTAAAAAACAGTAGCACATTTGGTAAGTGGTTGATCTGAGAACAATGAGACGGGTGCGCGCGTGCACGTGAAGAGTCCATTTTACTTTCTCAGTCTTTGAACGAAAACAACGACTCCCGGTCGGAATATTATCGCTATTTTACGAGACAAATCGCATAAAAATGTATTTTAAACAGCGTTTGACATGCTTCGAAGTACGGTAATGGAATATTTTGAATTTTTTTGTCACGAAACGCGCCGGGCGCGTCACCCTTCGTTACCCTTCGGATAGTGTCTTGAACGCACGAACAAAACGCCGCTATTTGGATATAACTATGGATTATTTGGAACCAAACCAACATTTGTTGTTGAAGTAGAAGTCCTGGGAGTACATTCTGACGAAGAACAGCAAAGGTAATCCAATTTTTCTTATAGTAAATCTGAGTTTGGTGAGTACCAAACTTAGTGGGTGTCAAAATAGCTAGCCTGTGATGGCCGGGCTATCTACTCAGAATATTGCAAAATGTGCTTTCACCGAAAAGCTATTTTAAAAATCGGACACCGCGATTGCATAAAGGAGTTCTGTATCTATAATTCTTAAAATAATTGTTATGTTTTTTGTGAACGTTTATCGTGAGTAATTTAGTAAATTCACCGGAAGTGTTCGGTGGGAATGCTAGTCACATGCTAGTCACATGCTAATGTAAAAAGCTGGGTTTTGATATAAATATGAACTTGATTGAACAAAACATGCATGTATTGTATAACATAATGTCCTAGGAGTGTCATCTGATGAAGATCATCAAAGGTTAGTGCTGCATTTAGCTGTGGTTTTGGTTTTTGTGACATTATATGCTAGCTTGAAAAATGGGTGTCTGATTATTTCTGGCTGGGTACTCTGCTGACATAAGCTAATGTTTTGCTTTCGTTGTAAAGACTTTTTGAAATCGGACAGTGTGGTTAGATTAACGAGAGTCTTGTCTTTAAAATGGTGTAAAATAGTCATATGTTTGAGAAATTGAAGTAATAGCATTTCTAAGGTATTTGAATATCGCACCACGGGATTCCACTGGCTGTTGACTAGGGTGGGACGTTTGAGGTTAAGTCCCAGAGCTCAGGTCAAGTCACAAATGTTGTGTTTTGAGTCTTCAAATCAATGGTTAAGTCAGGGTTCTCCCCAGGATTGTTAAACAAGGTGGTGCTGATGGGTAAGGCAGGGGGAGACAGAGATTTTTGAGCACCTGTAAGTGACATTTCCTTCCATCTAGAGCCTTAAAGGGCCAATCTGTAGTTGCTACATCCATTTTTGGACTTATATGATATGTACCCATTGATCCTTAAAGGATAGAACTTATGCCTCATTAGCTTTGTTAAACTGTCATACCCCTTCAGAACCCCAAATATAAGCTTGTTTTACGCCAATGTTTGTTTACATCTACTTTGTTTACAAACACTATATAGACTAATATCAAAATGATTGTTTTAACCATGTTATTAGGGATGGTCAGTTCTTGCTTCCATAGCTCTGTCTATGAATTTGAGTTTGGTTACATTCCCTCAGCTTTCTATCGTAACAGGAACGGGCAGAACTCTTTGCTTTAACTGCTGATTGTCACTTTAAATCAGGGGTGTCAAACTCATTTTGCCCCAGGGGCAGCATTCTGTCTTCAACGAGGTCCGGAAGGCTACACTGAAAATTGCCTATATTTCTTTGCTGTAATTTGTATAATTTAAAAAAATATATTCCTCTATCCATCGTTTTTGGAACTGTCGATGTGCCTTGACTGTCTAGCTTTCATTTGGGTGAGTAGGCTATTAGCGAGCTGGACACAGTCAAGAAACTGCATGAATGTTCAGTAGGTCCATTATCATTTATACACAGTTTCAAGTTGGTTTTATTCATTTTAATGTGTATATACAAAAATTACAGGCTTAGTGGCACATTCTTTGGTGAGAACTCTTAAGTGTTTTATATTCATTTCAATACAATTTTTTAATTCAGGTTACATTATCTGTTTACCTTACACTAAGCATACTTGTACAGTACATAGGCCTACAAAATAAACTTAACAGATTATTAAAAAAATTGTTTTTGAAGCATTACTAATAGAAAGGGCATCCAAATGACGATTTACAGCTAGTGTTAATAGTACAGTTAAAGTTTGACTGACATTTTGAAATATCCAATTAGAATCAAGTGTTGTTTTCCCCCTGCCCACTACATGCACATTGAGAGGTCAGAATAAACATTCAAGGAAACTCTTGCTAAGAGCACATATTTTCAAGCGACAAGCGTTGAAAATATAGGACAGTGCTCTATTTTTCCCCTTGCCTTTCCGCATCTGCCGGCGCTAGGCAGAACAAAATGTAACAGTTATTTTACATATAACCCAATGCGATTCTCAGCTTTGAGCAACGGAACTGCCACAAATGTAGGTTCACGGTGTAATAACAGAATTTAACAGGATCGGAAGGGGGGAGAGCAGCACCATCAAAGTCTCAAGTCTCTTGATAGTTCCAGTCCAAGTTCAGTCCTGAGTCATTGATGCTCAAGTGAAAGTCAAGTCGCAAAATTTGCAACTCGGGTGGTACTCGAGTCCAAGTCACGTGACTCGAGTCCACATCTCTGGTAGCTACCAATTTAAAGTATATAATGTTGCTATTTAATCATGTTATGATCATTCAAACATTTTACTAATTCTTATTTATTTTCAGCTAAATATAGTTTTTTTAGTATCACATTAAGTATTATTCAAGTATCCAGGTTTTTTTTCCATGTTACTAATACATGAAAAAAATACATGCACATTTCTAGTGGTGTTCTGTAGTTTACTTTTAATTTATTTATATTGCCTTGTAATATAATAACTAGGGGTAGTGAAAATGTACAGCTAATCCTCCAATCCTTCCAATTTGGGGAAAGTTACCAGAATTTTGAGTGAGTGGATTAATAGTCCTTTCTGCCACCCCACACCCACAGAAGATACTCGGTTTAGTAAAGAGGATACGTGGTGCTCCTTTCATCTCCTCAAATTAGGTCATTTTTTTAACCTCTCAAGGCACCATCTGCTACGCAAATGTATGTGTTTGGCACCCCCTTGGCAATGAGAGAGGACAAGGATGACGGCCTAATTAGCCCAAATCCATATTTAGCAAATACAGTGATGGTTAATCAATTAGAGTCGCTGATCTGCATGCCTCAATTATCTGCTTTGTGCCAATCACAAAGGAGAGGGCGGTCACTGGAGACTGGTTGGGCCACTTAACAAGTCTGACATCTCTGGGCTTACAGGGATAAGGAGCAGGGAGCTCAGTAGGTTTCTCTATTGAAAGCACTGCCAGTGTGTCTGCTGTTGTACCTTAAAAACTAGTATAACCTGACTAGTACGAACTGAAAACATCTAAGTAGTATTTAAGACAAAGGAGAAAAAAATTTGGGTGCACAACTCCATTTTGCTCCTCCCTTCCTATAAGCAGAAACAGGAAGTACCCGTTCTAAGGTCTATTCAATGCTGGTCTGACCAATGGGAAAGCATGCTTCAAGATTGTTTTGATCATGCGGACTGGGATATGTTCCGGGTAGCCTCTGAGAATAACATCAACAAATATACAGATACGCTGACTGAGTTCATCAGGAAGTGTATAGAAGATGTTGTACCCACTGTGACTATTAAAACCTACCCAAACCAGAAACCGTGGATAGATGGCAGCATTCGCACAAAACTAAAAGCGCAAACCACTGCATTTAACCATGGCAAGGTGACTGGGAATATGGCCGAATACAAACAGTGTACTTATTCCCTCTGTAAGGCAATCAAACAAGCAAAACGTCAGTACAGAGACAAAGTGGAGTTGCAATTCAACAGCTCAGACACGAGACGCATGTGGCAGGGTCTACAGACATTCACGGACTATAAAGGGAAAACCAGCCATTTCTCGGACACCGACGTCTTGCTTCCGGACAAGCTAAACACTTTGAGGATTAGTGCTATCCCTGTGCTATCCCGCTTTGAGGATAGCACAGTGACAGACACGGCCCACTACCAAGGACTGTGGGCTCTTCTTCTCCGTGGCCGGCACGAGTTGAGACATTTAAGTATGTTAACCCTCGCAAGGCTGACGACCCAGACATCATCCCTAGCCGCGTCTTCAGAGAATTCGCAGACCAGCTGGCTGCAGTGTTTACGGAGATATTCAATGTCTCCCTATCACAGTCTGCTGTCCCCACTTGCTGCAAGATGTCCATCATTGTTACTGTACCCAACAAAGCAAAGGTAACTGAACTAAATGACTAACGCCCCTTAGCACTCACTTCTAGTTAAAGATCATATCACCTCTACCTTAACTGACACCCTAGACCCACTTCAATTTGCTTACCACCCCAATAGATCCACAGACGATGCAATCACCATTACACTGCCCTATCCCATCTGGACAAGAGGAATACCTATGTAAGAATGCTGTTCATTAACTATAGCCCAGTATTCAACACCATAGTACCCTCAAAGCTCATCATTAAGCTCAGGGCCCTGGGTCTGAACAAACCCTGTGCAACTGGGTCCTGGACTTCCTGACGGGTCGCCCCAAGGTGGTGAAGGTAGGAAACAACACCTCCACTCCGCTGATCCTCAACACTGGGGCCCCACAAGGGTGCGTGCTCAGCCCCCTCCTGTACTCACTTATCACCCATGACTGCATGGCCATGCACACCTCCAACTCAATCATCAAGTTTGCAGAGGACACAACAGTAGTACGCCTGATTACCAATAATGACAAGACAGCCTACAGGGAGGTGGTGAGGGCCCTGGCAGAGTGGTGCCAGAAAAATAACCTCTCACTCAACGTCAACAAAACAAAGGAGCTGATCGTTGACTTCAGGAAACAGCAGAGGGAGCACCCCCTCATCCACATCGACGGGACCGCAGTGAAGAAGGTGGAAAGCTTCAAGTTCCTAGGCGTACTCGTCACTGACGGTCTGAAATGGTCCACCCACACAGACTGTGTGGTGAAGAAGGCGCAACAGCGTCTCTTAAACCTCAGGAGGCTTAAGAAATTTGTCTTGGCCCCTAAAACACTCAAACCTTTACAGATGCACAATTGAGAGCATCCTGTTGGGCTGTATCACCGCCTGGTACGGCAACTGCACCGCCCACAACCACAGGGCTCTCCAGAGGTTGTGCGGTCTGCCCAACGCATCACCAGGGGCAAACTACCTGCCCTCCAGGACATCTACAACACCCGATGTCACAGGAAAGCCAAAAAGATCATTAAGGACATCAACCACCAGAGCCACGGCCTGTTCACCCCGCTATCATCCAGAAGGCGAGGTCAGGTGCATCAAAGCTGGGACCAAGGCACTGAAAAACAGCTTCTATCTCAAGACCATCAGACTGTTAAATAGCCATCACTAGCCGGCTTCCACACGGTTACGTAACCCTGCACCTTAGAGGCTGCTGCCCTATATACATAGACATGGAATCACTGGTCACTTTAATAATGGAACACTAGTCACTTCAGTAATGTTAACATACGGCTTTACTCATCTCATATGTATATACTGTATTCTATTCAATGCTACACCGACATTGCTTGATCTAATATTTAAATATTTCTTATTTCGATTATTTTAGATTTGTGTGTATTGTTGTGAACTGTTAGATACTACGGTACTGTTGGAGCTAGGAACACAAGCATTTCGCTGCACCCACAATAACATCTGCTAAATACGTGACCAATAAAATTTGATTTTGATAATTTGTTTGTCAGATTAGAGAAAGCATACCAGGGAAATCAGAGAGGGATGAGAGAGTAAGGACATAGAGAGAGAAGTGAGCAGTAGTGAGCAGTAGAGGGGAAAAGGGAAATAAACGCTCCCTTGATGAATCTGTCTGAGCACCGAGTTCCTCTGAGCAAGCCCATGCCATGTGACGTGCTAGAGCAAAGGAACCTGGGTAATAACGATAACACCAGGGTCTCCACTACCAATTCCAGAGTTTGCATTGCCAGATGCACACAGTCCATCCGCTCTAGCCAAGGTGCACAGAATACACTCTATAGAGTTCATTCTATTTCTGTGGTACACTATCTAATCCCCTCCAATTCCTCAAAGCACCTTCCATTTTCCAAGAACAATCTGGAAGCGATCCTGCATGCCCTCGCTTTCATCATCCTGGTGTATATTTTAACAAAGTTGCTGGGACAGTGGGGTGAAGAAGTCACAGCCCAGTCCAAACAGTCATAATTAAACTACATTTTGGGCCTTTTCGGGAAACACTTTTCCATTGTCGGGCAGAAGGAGGCCAACTATGGCCAAGTGTATGGATAAATAAGTAACTTAACTTGTCAGAGTCGTTCAAGTGGGCCCATAAGATGTGATTTGCCAAGCGGAGGGCAACGGGTTTGTGACATCTCTCCTGTCCAGGGTATATTGAGGTCTTTATTTGGCATTATGAGATAATGCATTTGTTTTGGGGCTCACAAATCGTGGGCAAAGTGAATTTTATTTTGAGGTACAACTGTACTGGGGTATTACATTCTTTGATTTATTTTCAGTAAGTGTACACTTTGATAAAGAATACTCAAGAACGTTAATCAAAGTGACTGAATTATTTCCTTTTTGCTAAGACGAATCACCACAACAAACAGTATGAAATACCAGACAGATGGTGTTGTAGTACTCATAAAGGGCAAAATAGAGATTTTCTGCCACCTAGTGGAGAGTTATTTCACCACAGGTGCATAGGAAAACTTCTGCTGTCATTTGTATCCCCAGCCAAGAGGGTACAGCAGACTAGAGTAACATAACACCTGGGCTGCAGTCTTAAGACCCAGGCTGAAATAACGACATTTTCACAATCTTTTCACAACTCAGGTGCTGCATTGCACTTCTCCCTGTCTGACAGACCTACTCTAGACTCTATAGCCCTTATGGGTTTAACTAGATTACACATAACTGCTAAGGCTGAAGCCTCCAGAAACAGCCTGGCTGTCTGTGGCACGGAGGTATATAGAAATGGAGACAGCATCCAACACGTCCAACCGTAGTTTTCAACGTAATGTTAATATCTTCGGCTGTGAGCGATAGAGAAAATAAAATAATCGGCCTCAGCAACAATCATTTGAATAATTCAATGGATGTTTTGTGCACAAAGGTGATGACTAAAGTGTCTTATTAGGAATTTTCTAATCTGACTTCTCTATGTGGCCGTCTATGGAAATTGTCTTTCTTGGCAGGCGTCAGTTAAACTGCAGTACCAAAGCAAGACTGTAGTTGCAGTCGAAACCATGCTTCTAGACCGGAACCCTGGCCTCTTGGTGTGTGGTCCTGAGGCGTTTCACTTCCTGCTCTCAGAGGCCTGTTAGGCCAATCAGTGGCGAGAGCCTGGAATAACCCTCTGAGATCCCTCTGAAGTGGGTGAGTAAACGGTCAGTGATCCATCTCAAACACTGATTAACTCCCAGAGCTAATTCCCCACATACCACAGCAGAGCACAGCACTTTGCTGGGGGGCCATTTCGAATGTCAATGAAAAAGTCAGGGGCCTCATCATCAAACACAATGGAGTAATAGCCTCAGCCTGCCAGTCAGCAAGTTGACTGGGAGTAATAGCATCAGCCTGCAAGGCCGCAAGTCGACTGGGAGTAATAGCATCAGCCTGCCATTCAGCAAGTTGACTGGGAGTAATAGCATCAGCCTGCAAGGCCGCAAGTCGACTGGGAGTAATAGCATCAGCCTGCAAGGCCGCAAGTCGACTGGGAGTAATAGCCTCAGCCTGCCAGGCCTCAAGTTGACTGGGAGTAATAGCATTAATAGCCTCAGCCTGCCAGGCCGCAAGTCGACTGGGAGTAATAGCCTCAGCCTGCCAGGCCGCAAGTTGACTGGGAGTAATAGCCTCAGCCTGCCAGGCCGCAAGTTGACTGGGAGTAATAGCATCAGCCTGCCAGTCAGCAAGTTGACTGGGAGTAATACCATCAGCCTGCGAGGCAGCAAGTCGACTGGGAGTAATAGCTTCAGCCTGCCAGGCCGCAAATTGGCTGGGAGTAATAGCCTCAGCCTGCCAGTCAGCAAGTTGACTGGGAGTAATAGCATTAATAGCATCAGCCTGCAAGGCCGCAAGTCGACTGGGAGTAATAGCATTAATAGCCTCAGCCTGCCAGGCAGCAAGTCGACTGGGAGTAATAGCCTCAGCCTGCCAGGCAGCAAGTTGACTGGGAGTAATAGCATTAATAGCATCAGCCTGCCAGGCCGCAAGTCGACTGGGAGTAATAGCATTAATAGCCTCAGCCTGCCAGGCAGCAAGTTGACTGGGAGTAATAGCATTAATAGCCTCAGCCTGCCAGCCAGCAAGTTGACTGGGAGTAATAGCATTAATAGCCTCAGCCTGCCAGGCAGCAAGTTGACTGGGAGTAATAGCATTAATAGCATCAGCCTGCAAGGCCGCAAGTCGACTGGGAGTAATAGCATTAATAGCCTCAGCCTGCCAGGCAGCAAGTCGACTGGGAGTAATAGCCTCAGCCTGCCAGGCAGCAAGTTGACTGGGAGTAATAGCATTAATAGCCTCAGCCTGCCAGGCAGCAAGTTGACTGGGAGTAATAGCATTAATAGCATCAGCCTGCCAGCCAGCAAGTTGACTGGGAGTAATAGCCTCAGCCTGCCAGGCAGCAAGTTGACTGGGAGTAATAGCATGAATAGCCTCAGCCTGCTAGTCAGCGACTGGGTGCACACAGACTGGTGGCACTTTTTGAACTGTCACCACTGACATCACATAGAGAAACTGCATTGTGCACTGAGCAATAAGGTGTGTGTGAGAGAGACTGTGCGCTACCTCTTACGTCCATGTCAGGCCTTTTCTTGGCCACACACAATCCCCCCCCACACCAGACCATAATTACCTGGGTAAATGTTTATTGTGGCAGCCCTAGTCCAGACACGCCCCAGACGGGTCTGAACATGTGGAAACCATTTTGTTTCTTAATACATGCAAATACATGTCCAATATATGCAACAGGCTTAGAGCAGGTTTATGTGTCCAGAGGGCCAGTCAAAATAAGTGAGGGCAGGGCTCCACAAGAACACAAACAGTAGAACTAGAACAGACCTTGAATCAGCAGTCAGCCTCACGGCATATCTAGTTGAGAGACTGATGAGCTAACATTGTTAAAGCAGTAGGATATTTTTTTTATCCAACTGGAGGACAGGAGTAATGTGAGAACTCTAATAACAGACAAGAGTGTTGAAGGTTTCCATACCCAGTTGTCTGGATATTGTGGGGCAGGCTAGCCAGCCATGTTCACACCACAGGCCAATGTAGAAATATAGAATTTGTTACTGATCAAATGTAGGGTGGGGAAGCCTAGGTCACGTTTAGTCAGGTGCATACACTATACGCAACACACTGACCGATGCAGATAGAAATACCATGAATAGAGCAGTCATGACTCCTTACTCTGTCAGAAGCATGTCTGTTCTACACAATAGATTTCTGAATAAATATCTGAACATTCCAAAAACCTTGTGCATACTGAACACGGCCCTGGCTGGGAGAGGCCTTAGCTTTAACGGATAGGTAGCAGGGGAAGAGTCAGGTACGTACCTCAGAGGTGGCGAGGAGGTAGACAGGGCTGGCCGGCGGGGCCTGACACTGCTCACAGCTCAGGCCCAGGGAGGTGATGATCTCCGTCAGGACCTCGTAGCGCCGCGCATTGCTCATCTTCAGCTCGTCAAAACCCTGAGACGACACAATATCTTCAGAGTTGGGGGCCGTCTCCAGGTGCACCTGAGGTCAGTGGTGAGAGGGCAAAGGTCAGCTGAAAGGTTAAGTGGTTGTAAAATGCACATTCATCTAAATGAATGAATACTGTATATTATTTGCTAAATAAGTTAGTTAACATGAACAGCAGCAATACTTTCCATTTATAGAGCATTTTATTTACAAATCTAGTGGTTTACATGTGAAATGACATCTTTGACTGATCGAGACAGTGGAGTGCAAACCTGACACAGCACAGCCTCCCCTCGGTCCTCTCCACGCGTCACCCTGACGATGACCATGTCCTTGTCTCCACCATCTCCGTCCAACTTCAGCTCCCCCCAGACTTCCGTCTCTCCAGGGTCCCCACCACTCTGCGGCTCCCTGACAAACACACTCCCACTGGCAAGCACGCTCAGATCCAGCTCTGTGGTATCAGCCTTGGTGAAGCTTAGCCTGCAGATCTGGCTCCTCCTGCTGTTCCTGGGCACCAGGGCCAGCCCCGTGGGGCAGAGGGTGGAGGAGAGCCCCAGGACCCTGCCACCCTGCTCTAGGTATGCAAGGAAACGGGCCTGGAGCTGGGGGGTAAGGGGTTCGTCTGAGGCCAGCACTAGCAGGATTGCACTCTCCAGCCAGGGTTCACTGAGGGCTTGCTGGGGCCTTAGGGGGTACACCGTGTAGCTGTCCATGTCGATGCACTCGCCCAGCAGCGAACGCACCCTCTGGAACCTCTCCTGGCAGCCACCCGTGAACACCAGCACGTTGGGGGGCTTCCCGGTAACGTTGACCCGCCGGCTTTGACCAACAAAGCTCTCTGCCTCGTCCTCCTCAAACTCGTCCAGAGTCTCGTCCCCGCTGTCCGTGCACGTGGCGTAGTCGTCGGGAAGGTCAGGGATGTTGTCGACCGAGGCGTACTTGACGGAAAGGATGGTACTGTTCTCCAGCTCCAGGCACTCGTGGCAGCTGGAGAGGTGGAGGTGGCGGCCGTGGCCCTCCATGTGCTGGTGGTTGATGCCAAGTGAGTTGTCCCCGCTGTCCACCCCAGGGCTGACTCCTCGTAGGGGCTCGGAGCCTCGTCTTTCCACTAAAGCCCTCTGGATCTCTGGCGGTTGGAGCAGGCTGCACTTCCTATTTTGTGTTAGCTGGAGGTCGCCTCTCACTGAGAGTACCTCCCACTCGCAGGGAGAAGGCTCAGAGAGGATGATCTCAGTCTGTTTTTTGAGGTTGAGGGAAGAGATGTGCTTTTCCGACTTTCCCTTCTCCAGAAGTTCTTTGAATGCAGATTCTCGGAGCAGGACAGCTGTGGAAATGAGTACAAAGGGCAATATTTGAATTGCAAAATGCGTCCCTCACTCAGTTTTAAGCAATGTGAAAAAATTTCACAATAGACTTGGAAAACTGATTTGGATCATGTTTTTGGATGTAGCCTAGCTAAGTGAAGTTCTGAGATGGCATTGGCCAAGAACTGAAACTTATCTGCAGTTAGGGAAAAAAATTGCCTCTTTTTAAAAATACTAACATTTTTATTTTAAATATCCTAGGTTTACAATCAAGTTGAGGATAGGTATAAAACTGTATATACACACACATGAGAAACCATTGACATTTTTGCAATAACGACACTCACAGACTATCTTTGAAGGCACTAGTCCATTGTCCAGCTGAAGGCGATCTTCCATAAACGCCACCCCAAGGCGGCTGAAGTTGTCAACGCTGGCCTGAGCCACGGCCCTGAACGGCTGCACTGGGCTACAGGCCAAAGGCAGACAGTAGTCTGACCACTTCAGCACCTAGACAACAGAGCATAGTACACTTTAACCGTTAGTGGACGGTAGAAGGAAAAGAGGATCATATCAGACTTAGTTTTCTAGATTAGTTGGGATCGGGATTAGTTCAACAATCAACAGAACATAGATACTGCACTGCTTTACCACTTTTGAGTAACTAAGCAAAATCTACCTGCTGTCTGAGTAAAATAACAATTTGTGTGTTTAAAGGCTGAAGGGGAATTAAGGATTTCCTCTCCAACCAAAACATTTTGGCTCCAGGATCTTAACATGGCATCTCAAGTGTCAGTTGACCCTCCATATTAAAGACCTGCTTTTTAAAACATGACTTCCAAAAGGCCAGAAGCTCTCTCTTTCCTTGAGCCTTTTGAAGGAAAACAGCCCAATTGAACAGTGTCCAGTGCAGTCCAAACCAGACGTGAGGAACAATGGAGCGGAAGTAAACACTCAGAAGGAAAGAATGCGACCTGTCTAAGGTTAAAATCCTCTGTCCAGTAAGCAAAAGAGAGCATTCCCCCCTGAACTATACAAGCATAGTCTCAAAAACCCGACCCTAGGCAACAGTGACTAGTGCAGGGGTCTACAACCAGTCGATCTCAAGCTACCAGTAGCTCACAGCCCACCTATGAGTAGCTCGCCAAACAATTCTGAAAGTATGTGCAATTTTCACGTGTTCCACCGCAAACGGTCATAAACAAATCTCACAAGCATCCAACACCGCAAGCTACCAGCTAATCAACGCAACAGTGACATTATCCCACCACACCTGGTTAAGCACCACTGGCTTAAAAAGCCAAACCTAACACTATCTGCCAATTAATTTCCATCAATATTATCCGTCTGTCTGTGTGGTGCGCGCATTTGTCTATCACTCTATGTGTAGCCAAGTTGATGTGATAACCGTCTTGTGGGTTGACAGAAATACTTTCCCCAAAACTTTCTCAATTAAAATGTTAACTGCAAAGTAGGCTTACCTGGCAGAAGTATATCATTTGCATCTATTATTTACAAACTTTGCTATGGAACGAGCCGCAGAACATTAGACTGCACATTCCTCACTTGCTACAGTGAACAAAAATATAAATGCAACATGTAAAGTGTTGGTCTCATATTTCATGAAATAAAAGATCTCAGAAATGTTCCATAAGTACAACCGAAGAATTTCTGCACAAACTGTCTGAAACCGTCGCAGGGAAACTCATCTGTGTGCTGGACATCCACACCAGGGTCTTGACCTGACTGCAGTTCGGCGTTGTCACTGACTTCAGTGGGAAAATGCTCACCTTCGATGGCCACTGGCATAGAAATGTGCTCTTCACGGATGAATCACAGTTTCAACTGTACCGGGCAGATGGCAGATAGCGTGTATGGAGTCGTGTGGGCGAGCGCTTTGCTGATGTCAACGTTGTGAACAGAGTGCCCCATTTTATTGATGGCAATTTGAATGCACAGAGATACCATGATGAGATCCTGAGGCCCATTGTCATGCCATTCATCCGCTGCCATCACCTCATGTTTCAGCATGATAATGCATGGCCCCATGTCGCAAAGATCTGTAAACAATTCCTGGAAGATGAAAATGTCTCAGTTCTTCCATGGCCTGTATACTCACCAGACATGTCACTCATTGAGCATGTCTGTGATGCTTTGGATCGACGTGTACGAGTGTGTTCCAGTTCCAGGCCAATATCCAGAAACTTTGCACAGCCGTTGAAGAGGAGTGGTACAACATTCCACAGGCCACAATCTACAGCCTGATCAACTATATGCCAAAGAGATGTGTCACACTGCATGAGGGAAACAAATGGTGGTCACACCAGATACTGACTGGCTTTCTGATCCACGCCACTACCTTTAAGGTATCTGTGACCTATCCCCACCCATTACATTTTTACATGTTGCATTTATATTTTTGTTCAGTGTTAGTTTTGTCACATACAGTGCCTTGCGAAAGTATTCATCCCCCTTAGCGCTTTTCCTATTTTGTTGCATTACAACCTGTAATTTAAATGGATTTTTATTTGGATTTCATGTAATGGACATAAACAAAATAGTCAAAATTGGTGAAGTGAAATTGTTTAAAAAAATAACAAATGGAAAAGTGGTGCATGCATATGTATTCACAACCTTTGCTATTAAGTCCCTAAATAAGATCTGGTGCAACCAATTACCTTCAGAAGTCTCACAATTAGTTAAATAAAGTCCACCTGTGTGCAATCTAAGTGTCACATGATCTCAGTAGATATACACCTGTTCTGAAAGGCCCCAGAGTCTGCGACACCACCAAGCAAGTGGCACCATGAAGACCAAGGAGCTCTCCAAACAGGTCAGGATTGGGTTATAAAAAAAATATCCAAACCTTTGAACATCCCACGGAGCACCATTAAATCCATTATTTAAAAAATGGAAAGAATATGGCACCACAACAAACCTGCCAAGAGAGAGCCGCCCACCAAAACTCACAGACAAGGCAAGGATAGCATTAATCAGAGAGTCAACAAAGAGATCAATGATAACCTTGAAGGAGCTGCAAATCTCCACAGCAGAGATTGGAGCATCTGTCCAAAGGACGTCTTTAAGCCATACACTCCACAGAGCTGGGCTTTATGGAAGAGTGGCCAGAAAAAGCCATTGCTTAAAGAAAACAATCAGCAAACACGTTTGGTGTTCGCCAAAAGGTATGTGGGAGACTCCCCAAACATATGGAAGAAGGTACTCTGGTCAGATGACACTAAAACTGAGCTTTTTGGCTATCAAGGAAAACGCTGTCTGGCGCAAACCCAACACCTCATCACCCCAAGAACAACATCCCCAGAGTGAAGCATGGTGGTGGCAGCATCATGCTGTGGGGATGTTTTTCCATCGGCAGGGACTGGGAAACTGGTCAGAACTGAAGGAATGATGGATGGAGCTAAATACAGGGGAATTCTTGAGGGAAACCTGTTTAAGTCTCCCAGTGGTTTGAGACTGGGACAGAGATTCACCTTCCAGCAGGACAATGACCCTAAGCATACTGCTTAAGCAACACTTGAGTGGTTTAAAGGGAAACCTTTTTAAACGTCTTGGAATGTCCTTGTCAAAGCCCAGACCTCAATCCAATTGAGAATCTGTGGTATGACTTAAAGATTGCTGTACACCAGCGAACCCATCCAACTTGAAGGAGCTGGAGCAGTTTTGCCTTGAAGAATCGAGACATACCCCAAGATGCTTGCAGCTGTAATTTCTATAAAAGGTGGCTGTACAAAGTATTGACTTTGGCGGGGGGGGCTGAATAGTTATGCACGCTCAAGTTCATTTTTTTTTTTGTTTCACCCAAAAATATTTTGCATCTTCAAAGTGGTAGGCATGTTGTGCAAATCAAATGATACAACCCCCCCCCCCCCCTCATATTTTGTTTGTTTTTATTCCAGGTTGTAAGGCGACAAAATAGGAAAAATGCTAAGGGGGTGAATACTTTCGCAAGCCACTGTATATGCTTGACAGTCTACAAAAACTGACAGTTTCTTTGCTTCTCGATAAATATACTTGTGATCCATACTTTTTTATTTTCTGTAGTGTGATGAGCCTGGCTGCCCACTCTTTGTCCTGATGTAGCCTCTATGATGAAAGAAATGTTCTCTATCCGCGGGCCACAACTCAGAGAGGACCCCCACAAAAGAGTCCACTTGCTGAGGTCCTCACATGCCTAGGAACAATAATACAGACAACATATACACTGATCTACAGTATGGATAGATATTAAAGCATGTTTTAGAAAGTTAGTATGATCATTAGACATTAGTAAGACTTTCACATATACAAAACTATGTAAAATGACTAACATATCATGTAAGTTAATGTGCACCAAAAAGATCTGACAAATTCACAGAATTGACTGGATTTTGACGGATTAGCCATTTACCACAGAGCATGCACAAACTGATAGCTAATAATGGAGGAGGCCTATTTCACATTTTCGTGCTCTGAATGGAACAGAGCAGAAATATGTGTACCTTAACGCCTGTCATTTAGCTTGCAAGCTGATCTTGCCCATTCATTGATAGCGGAGTAGCTTGTGTTTTTTGACAAGACAAGGCCTCGGATGCTAGCTAAAATAAAAAGCTAGCTAGCTATATCAAACAAACGTGTCACCTGAGGTTCGGTTATGTAAATAGCCTTGTCGCCCAACTTGAGAAAAACGTCCTCCTCAGGCAGAGGTGGACTGAGCTGCTTATTGACACTTTGCAGGCTGGTTGGTTGTCCTTTCTGAAGTCGAGGCTTCCCCAGTGGATTCAAGGCACAGAATGTGAAGCTAACGTTACTGGCATTGGTTTTGCTCCCCCCGCACAATCTGTGCAGGGTGCTCCGAATTACCACTGTGTAGCACTTTTGAAAGCGCACCCAAAGGTAGACGTAGCACAACGTTATTAGCATTTTCTTTACATTTGGAAAGCCGTTTTTGAGCCCATATGGTATGGCCTCTCCTCTGCTCAGATTCGACCTGACCGTAGCTTCCCTGTTGTTGACAGAAAAGCTCTTCCCACTATAAATCGTCATTACGCATGCTCGCAGTCTGTGCAGATGAGTGGCACAGTTTCTAAACCCAGAGGCACAACCTCGCGAGACTTCCGAGAACACTTGCGAAACAGACTATGCAGACCGGTTTGGGGTTTGTGAAGTCAATGAGGGAAGTGACACATCTTCTTTAGTTATTCATTCTCGAAAATTAAAAGCAAAACCTAGATTCAAGCCAATGTTTTAAGTATATGAACTTGTTATTACTCCAACCACGTGAGAACAACAAACTGATACTTTTTCAGTTTCGTCAAAAACAACTTTATATCGAAGGAGAGCCTTTGCGTAGTCGGTTTGCACATGCGCAGTTTGGCGCGAGACCCAATGACGTGAAAATCTGAAACCCACAACAGACCCAACCGCTAAAATCGAAAGCGCACTGTAGGCTACAGTCAGAGACTGCGGAACGATTTCTTTGACAGGGCGGACTTTTTTTTGGTTGCTTGATTTAGATATGTTTTTGCTTATAATTTCCGACATTTTGGTAGCCTATTTGCTAGTTAACTTGTCTATAATTGTACTGAACAAAAATATAAATGCAACATGCAACAATTACAGTTACAGTTCAGTTGGAAATTAGTCAATAGAAATGAATTCATTAGGCCCTAATCTATGGATTACATGACTGAGAATACAGATATGTATATGTTGGTCACAGATACAGTACATTTGGAAAATATTCAGACCTCTTGACTTTTTCCAAATTTTGTTATGTTACAGCCTTATTCTAAAATGTATTAAATAGTTGTTTGCCCTCATCAATCTACATGATTTTAGAAATTTTTGCGATGTATTAAAAAAAAATACAACTGAAATATGACATTTACATAAGTATTCAGACCTTAAATAAAAGGTTCAATTAATTAATTAATTAAGCCGCATACAAACAGGCAGCTCCAAAATGGTGTTTCAGCTTAGCTCAGTGCTTTCTGTGGTGGTGGGGCACTTGTTGGGATGTGTTTGTTGAGTAAGGATGAATATGTTGGAGACCCATTTGAGGCGTCAAATGGTGAAGTTTGCGCTGGGAAAAGTGGAGTCTCAGAGTGACCAGGATTTCTGAATAACAGTGGCAGCCTCAAAAGAATCTGGACAACAGAAGTTTTTGTTTTGAACATCGGAGTAGAGCACCTGTCAAAGGAGTCATCTCAGGGGTGATGACGGATGTTCAGGTTGAAAACCTGAAGATAATTCCTGGTGTGGTTGGTGCCCGGTGTCTGACCAGCTGGGTGAAAGGAGAAAGTGTTGGTCCTATTTTTTGATAAAGAGCAGATAACTACGCATGTGAAGCTTGGTTAAAGTAAAATACGCCGTCAGAGCTTTCGTCCCCAAACCATTGCAATGTAAGAATTGTAAAGGATTTGTCCATGTTTCAAGTGTGTGGAGATGGACAGAGTATTGAAGGACGACAGTGTTGCAATTGTGGTGGGGATCATGATCCCCAATTCCTGGAGTGTGCTCTAAGGGTGAAGGAGATTGAGGTGGTAAAATTAGAGCAGTGAATCGAATCTCCGATGCGGATGCGATTAAAATAATTGAGAAAACAAGTTATGCTAGGGAAGATATGGTAGTGTTAAAAAGGTGGATTTTGTGGCGTTCATTGCTATAGTTATAAACTGTACGGCACGTCTCAGAAATCCTAAGAAACTGGACATTATTGTGGCTGCGGCAGAAAAGTTTACATTTGAAGACCTGTAAGGGCGCTGGAAGACCTGACCTTCCAGGTGCCCCTTGAGCCGGTGTAGGGATCAGATCTGTTTTATTTATTTTTTAACAGAAAAGTAGAGTATTTTTAATTTTTTTGTATTTTATTACATTTTTGGTATCCTGTTTCCATCCTGCACAGTAGGTGGCGGAATGCACATTAAATTGTGCTATCACAAATATATTATAGTATAAATAGTTTTTGGTGTGGTAGAAGTTAGATATTTATTTGGTTTTGAATTTTATTTTCATGGTAGTATAGAATTGCGCAGATCATGATTGATCGTACATTCCAGCACAGTAGGTCCCGGCATTCACTTAAATTATTGTTTGCGGACTGCCATGATATTGTAGAAGTATTCGGGCCTGGGAATTTAGCGGAGAATGTCTCTCCGTGGGGACTGGCCCCCTATGCAAGTTTCCATGTCTTGTCTGTTTGGGTGTTTGCTGTGATCGCAATGGAACAGTGTCTGCGGAATGCAAATTCTTACTGGCGAATTCGAGTGAGGAAGTGGGCGGCTACGCTGACGACGAACTGTCGCTAAAATGGTCATCCAAGAGCAGAGGACGGAGAGAGGCATTGGTACAACACACATCTAGGAGCTTTAGCTCCTCTAAGGGACGTGATTCTTCCTGTGTTCCCCTTACAGGCTGACTACACCACTCGCGTCGCGTGTGCGAGCGTTGCAAAATAAATGTAGAAATCTATGTTATTCAATTATTGCACCCACACTGCTCGCACGCGCCAACGAGCGTCTGCGTTGCTAAGGGCAAAATAGAACTCGGTTCCATTTCTGACGCAGATCGCGGTGTAAATCCTGCCTCTCATCTCCTCATTGGTTTATAGAAGCAGGTATCCACGTGCCATCTCCTCATTGGTTATACCCACTGGGTGACTGAAAGACGAACGAGGTCAGTGGCATAATGCACCTAATTTATGAAAGTTGCCAATCGCAATATAAAGTCAAGAGAAGAAAACGCATGGAAGGAAGAAATTCGGTTGACCATTTTATCTGTGGATTAATTGGAGGAGTAGAGGACCTTGTGCATTTCAGGTAAAACAACAACTCAATGTTTATATCCCAGGACAAATTAGCTAGCAAATGCAAGGTAGCCAAATAGGACAAATTAGTTAGCAAGTGTAAGCTAGCTAAATTGCCATGAAGGTTTAATGCTTTTCGGCCTGTCCCCAAAATAATGTAATTGGTTCAGAGTTTGTTTTGATATTTTAACCTGCGTGTCGTTTTCCCATTTGGTGTGGGGGGACAAAATACATTTATGCACGATGGCACATGCGCGCAGCCGGTTTGGATTCCGTGTCAGACCGGGCGCGTTCCAGGACAGGGAGCTGTGCGGATCTGGATATCACCATACAGAGGTTTATTTTGTGGGGATATGCTTCTCGTCGGGCCCTAGAAATCGAGAACCTATCCCTACCCTGTTGTCTTGTCTGTCCTCCCTATTTTGTCCTATAGTAGAACGTCCGTTAGAGGAGTTGGCAGAGTAGAGCAGGGCCAGGGTTAGGGTTCTTACTTTGCGTTTTGGTGTACTGAAAAATACTCTGATGTCCGTCTTTTATTTTTCTGCCATTTTTCTACCTGGCTGGCTGGCTACACACACACACAGTGTGTAGGTTATTTACAGTAGGAGATGGGCTTCTATCATCTTATCTTTTATCATTCTATTTGGGCTTCGATCTAAAAGGTAGCTAGCAAATGTGAAACGGATTAAAATGACAAGACTTGACAGCTGTATGAGTTCACCATTTACACAACATATGCGGCAACCTTTTGTAATGTTAATAGTTTGTTTCATATTGGCTGGCTTCCAACAATAGCTGAATTTGCAAAGCTAGCGAGCACCAATTCAGTTTCAGTGGTGTTTGCTATAATCTTTGCTACCCGGGTTAAATAAAATAAATAAATAAAAGTTCCCTTGCGACAATTTAGCTTTTGCAACAAGACCATTAAATATATTTAAGACAATGGTAGAAGAGAGTGTAGTTCTGTTCAGTTTGGACTTCAGTTTATCGCTAACCTTATCACAGGGACTTTGAAGCACTAACTTACATCATCTGCATGCTGATCTCGGAATAAATTGACGATAGCAAAGATTCCATCTTTGACGAGGCCACATAAATGGAATAGGTACTAGCTAGCTTAATAGTTAATATTTGCGCGCTAGCTCTGCATATTCAGCTAGTGTGTGTGCGCGATTGACTGGATTAACCTCACGTCAGTTACGTTCATTGAGTGCCTTTCAGACAGTGGCTACGACCCCTCTGTTCCCTTGCCAGTGGATCAAACCATTGTGAGGAAAAGGGTGGGGGGGGTCGCAATCTTTTGAAACTTAAAAACGCGCTATTAAGTGTCTAATCAGCACAATTGCTTTCATTGCGTATTATTAATATTATTTAAATTACATAGTTATGTTTCAGTGATATATTGGGGGGGACAAATCATATTTTTCCCAGGATGGGGGGGGTCGTGTCCCCCCCGTCCCCCCCGGGATTTCCGCCCCTGGGCGGATGGATAGTCTTGGCAAAGGCAAAATGCTCACTAACTGGTTTGTAAACAAAATTGTGCAGAAAATTTGAGAAGATTTTTGTGAATATGGAAAATGTCTGATCTTATTTCGGCTCATGAAACATGGGACGAACATTTTACATGTTGCGTTTTATATTTTTGTTCAGTGCAAATACATGCAGTTTATCTTCTGTCATTAGCCTAGCCCATATGTTTCCCTAGAAGACTAAATAAACCCTTGCTCACCAGAATGTTATAAATCGATAGAATGAATGCTTGACATCGGTAGGTTTTCTGTAATCTCTGCTTTTGTGGAGCAAAGACGTTTAGGTACCAGGGAGAAAATGCAGTCATAAACTGGAAAGATTTTCTGCGCAAAATGTCCAAATGACATCAGTTTGACCAGTTGTAAAGAAATAATAAGCTGTGAAAACGACCCAACATTTTGTGCTGTCTGTGCCCAATGTTTGTAACATGTTTTGTGCTGCTGTTATGTGTTGCTACTGTACCATGTTGTCATGTTGTGTTGCTGCCATGCTATGTTGTCTTAGGTCTCTCTCTTTATGTAGGGTTGTGGTGTCTCTTGTCGTGATGTGTGTTTTGTCCTTTAATTGTATTTTTAATCCCAGCCCCCGCCTCCGCAGGTGGCCTTTTGGTAGGCCGTCATTGTAAAAAAGAATTTGTTGTTAACTGACTTGCCTTGTTAAATAAAATATATATTGTTTGATAAGATTTCAGTTCAGCTTGGATGCATAGCCTATTTTATGTGGTTTAAATACTGATTTTATGATGCTGATAGTGCCTCTACAGACTGTATCTAACGGTGCATTCCCATTCTCTCAAGATGCTGAAAGAAAGACATATTTCTCCACTCCTCTTCCCGAGTCAAAATGTAGCCTACATTTGGATAAATTTACTGAAAAAAATGCTTAATTCTGCAGGAGTTAATATTAAGGCTGTGTGAGGTTATAGACCTACAGTCAGTGTCCAGATTTCAGTTTCCATTTAACCCATCTGAACTGTAGTTCCCTTGATGTGCCATAAGCCTATTTGAAGTCCAGTCTTGTGACTGTCGACTTTGTATAGCGTCTCATATCACACAACATTGCGGCACTGCTATCATCCTCTCTTACCACTTCACCAAACCTTTCCCAAACATTACTTTTCTGGCCGTCCCTTGTCTTTATTTTCAAGTCAACATATCTCAGCTTTTCTCTTATTGAAATAAACCAAGACATTGTCCTTCTTGCCTCAGTGGATGTACATTTACTTTTTCTGCCTGTTCTCAAAAGCGTTTAGTGATTGACTGTTGGCTATTTGGCACGCATAAAGTTAGGCCCTAAAGTTTAGGCTTACCCACTAATGACAGAGAGCCTAAAATAATGAAAGGAAAAAATGTAGCCTATTGTTCTCTTGTACCTGTTTTCATTTCGAGGACCTGTGTCCTTTATTACTCATACAGACTTCCCAGAGCTGAGATTTAAAATTGTACAGCTACATCGTCTGTTTTTAAATTTAAAATAAATTGCACAATAATTATATTTTGATGGATTTTTAAAGGTATTCTCTTTATTCAACCCGACCTGCCATCCACCCGCCCTTCATCCACACAATATGTCATGACCCTAAACCCACGCGCCCGGCGGATATAACAGCGGGGACTACAGGTTGAGTCAACCCACTCATCACTAGTGCAGACATACCGTATATACAGTCATGACTGCAGGGCAAACTTTCACTGCGTGAGGCCGAGGCCATGTGAGAGGGAGAATTTGAAACACTCAGGGAAAGAAAAAATTCAATATCTATTACGAGAACACAATGTGAGAGGCTATTTGCATATCCCTTAGCTCACCAAATGTTATACACATTCTTATACAGTTTCTTCCTTAAATGAGAATTAAACTAATTATATTCCATTTAATCTAAATGTACCCAGTACAAATGCATATTACCAGTAAACTTACCAATAACTATAGGATAGGTCTATAAAATAAATGGAAGGACAGCCAGGGCCTTAAAGTTCAATAACATGAAAAAGATAAACAATATTTTTTTGTTATCTGAATAACTAACTTTTCATGATCCATCTTTGAAAAGCTTCAATTCTGTGGAGGAAGGGGACCTGCAATTTGACAGCCGAAGACAGATCTCAAAGACTCCCCCCACCCAAATCCACTTTTGTTTATTCAAGTGAACAGTCAAGATGGGAAAGCCTTGATAAACAGCATACCTGACCGTATCCCTCAGTCTAGGAGTTTGCAGGTAGTGGGTCAGTCGAAGACAGAAGATGCTCCCTCTTGGTCAGGATATGCAGTTGACGTCGCTCACAGTGAAAGACCAATTAATGAGATGCATGAGAAGAAACGGGGAGTCTGAAGAGCCAATCCTAAGGTATGAACGTTATATTTAGCCTGTTTGGAATATGGAAATAAAAACCAGTTCAATAAAAAATGTTCTACTTTTGCAGTTATCCAGTGATATGGAGACCATGGATTCCCTGTCATAGAGAAACTGGATGTCTAGAAAAAGTAAGGACATTATGCAATTACTTTAGGCCTACTATTAGATTAGGAAGTAATTCAATTTCATCCAACCTATCACAAGAAACCTGTAGCCTAGTAAACAAGATTATTCAATACTTTACTGACACAGGTCCTTAGAAATGCTGTATTTGGTATTGTATAGGTTTATTCATTTGAGTTGAAAATGAACATCTAATTGTCCTGTTTAGTTTGACCAAGGGAATGTGTCATCAAGAACCAGACAGATGTCCAAAGGTGCTCATGGATTCCAGCACCCTGTCAGGTATGTAGACTGTTAACAGTTGAGAGAAGATAGTAAGTTGGAATTGTTACTACATTTAGACTCATTTGGGGAAAAGACCTGTGTTGTGAATACATTTTATGATTTGACGTTATCACTTTCATGAAGACCATTTTTGTATACCGGTATGCTAATTTCTTTGAATAGTAAAACACAGATGTATTTTAAAATACTTAATACTGTAATCTGATCCATAGGCTCTTCATGCCCAAGTCCAGGACTGAGGAATATGTGTCTCATTTGGGGAAGGTGGTCTTGGACAGTTTCCCTGTCCAAGCCACTCTCCACTTCTACAACGATGACTCCAGCTCTGAGGATGATGAAGATATGGAGGAAGAGCTGGAGGTTCATTCACATAGTTTGGATCACAGGTCCCATCCACTCAGAGATAATTCAGAGAGGTAGCTAGTCTTTACTGTTTTGGAAACAAGCAGGTGTGATTGGACAAGGGAGACGGACAGTGCAGCAGGTCACAGGAGACATGTTACTTCCATGGTGAGGGTCTAGTAGGACCCAATGTGTTCACCTGAGACAGCCACAGAAAGCCGGGAAGGGCCAGGTCACTGGCTGCATGTGGCTTCACTGAGGTGATTCTGTTTACACCAGATCACCGTCAACACACCTTTAACCTGGATATGGCCATTTTCCTTGACAACGTCCTATGTTCTCTGGACCTTGTCATACAAACTCAAGTTGGCCTTGTGCTGGTCCCTTGTTTTTGTTTGTAGTGAAACATTTTCTATGCTTTCAATGTTTTGTAATTATAATATTTTTTTTATGTGTGTATGACAGTGTGTGTGTAATACATTGCTGGACATATGAGTTACTGTGTAGATGGTTTGTTGGTTGAAATGTAAATAATGTATGTGCATAGAATTGAATATTACTGTTATGCGCTTAGCTAGTGAGTGAATATGTTGGTATGGATGCCAAGTGAAATGTAACAGTATTTCAATGATATCATTTTAGTTAAGTAATAAACATTTCTTTCAAAATCATAATTTTCCTACCCTTCTTGTGGATGTGGACTTATACTTTTGTTCAGGATCAATTCACATGTTCATTGAGGTATTTGCTATCACATTACTCCTAGTCAGTAACCTACTCCTAAGCAAAAACAACAGTGAATATAAATTATTTAATATTGGCTGACCAATTCTCTAAAATGCTTGAAAGTGACAGTACAGTGCATGCAAAACAAGGGGAAATGGAATAAGGTGGCATGAACCTATCAACATGTAGGGTTTGAGGTCATAGAAGGCCGCGCCAGTACAGGCTCATGCTACAAGGGGAAGAGACAGACCCAATGAACCCTGACAAGTAAAAGGAAAATGGATCATAAAGGTCAGGCATACTGTATGTCAGTGCAAATCAACTGACTCTTTCAGTACATATAAAATAACATCTCTCTCATGAATCATATTGTGAATTTCAATGGCAGAAAAAGAGTATAAACACCCCAAACCTCATCCATTTAAGGTGACCAAAGTTGTGATCTTATATGGGATCTTCTAAACATAATGGTCCACCATTGACTATTTCCCGGGAACTCAGAGAGATCAGAAAACAGCTGGAAAACCATTGGAAATAAGTCGAATTGGTCACTTCCTAATCACTCCTAATGACACTGGGTCCAGTGATCAAAGCCTGGGCTGAGGTTGAGCCTGGGGGCAAGTTTAGCCCTCAAACAACCGGCACCATCCCCTCCCTCTAGGGTTGGGTAGGCTATTTTCTACATGTAATCCGTTCATTACTAGTTACCTGTCAAAAATTTTAATCAGTAACATTACTTTTTGATTACCCAAACTCAGTAATGTAATCTGATTACTTTCAGTTATTTTTGGATTACTTTCCAAAAGGCATTTAAATAAGACAAAAAGGATCCAACCAACGCATTTGGTGTGTCATCATAGTTGTCTCTGACTTGCGGTCAGACTCGCTCAGCTGGAACAAACTTAAACTTGTGGCTTTTTTTTATGCTGAATTGAATTTCATTGAGAAAACAGAAAGATGTCATATTTTTTTGCAAACATCCATTCAGAATGTAAAAGTAATCAGTAAGCTGATTACAATATTTTTTCTAGTAACGTAACTGATTACAGTAATTGTTTTGTAGTCAGATTACATGTAATCAGTTACTCCTAAACCCGGACTCCCCCCCCACACGAACACACACAGGGTACGATATAGTGCCAGGGCTCTCCATCATCAGGTCCAGCTTGGCTTACAAACAGGGCAGCAGGAACTGGTGGCCCTCCAGAGGTTAAACACTGGCCAGCCATCTGATCCCAACCTCTTGTTTGTTTATGATGGTTTATCTGTGCAGCCTGGCTGAGGTGGCCGGCTGACCCGTCTGGTGGGCTGGCTGGGACAGGCTAGGGGAGAGGGGATGGGGATAGGGTTTGTCAGTCCCCAATGGGTGGCTAGGTCACTGAGGTGGGCAGCAGACTGATTGAGGTGTCTCAGCGAAATCCTGAAGATGAGAAGATAGTGCTGTGACCATTTCACTTGCAGTCTGACGAGTTCAGGAGGTCATAAACCTACTGACCTCACCCCAACTGAAAAGAGCACATCATACTGTAGAAGCACAGGCACAATGCTTGATTTACATCACCCAAAGGCTTAAGCATTATAAAATCGAGAAGTTGTTGATCTCATATTTTTGACTGATTATTACTAATACAGTCATTGGATAAATATAAGACTAATTAATCTCGTTCCACACAGCACCACTAATTTTACATGTTCCATTACACAACATTTTCTATCTGCATTTTCATTAGTTAGTCGAGGGGCTGTGATGACGGATTATCACAAGAGGTTGAAGAGCAAATGATGTGCGAGCTGCTGTGGTCAGGTCACCTCCCTTCCCAGGGTTCATATACAAGTCAGATCTTTGTCCTGTCACAAGTGATGGAAAAGGTGCATCTAAAACCTCCGCAAATTCCCACGGTGAGGAGAGATGCCAGTTATGGTGACAAAACTGCCCTCTGCTTGCCCTGAGACTTCAAATAAGACCACTGGCTCAACACAGTGGATGGTGGACAATTATAACGTACAGGTATGTTGCAGGATTAATACAATTGAACAGTGTTGAACTATAATAAACAATGTTAAAATGCTAAATTAACAAAACAAAATATGCAGCAAATAGAGGTAAATTGGTTGTCTACCCTCAGCTCAGCAGCATATTGAAACATTTTGCATATAGAATTTACATTTGTGCTATACTTCCAGTTACCTTTGACAGGTTTTGAGTGGACTATAGACACAAAATAGTGGGAGTGAGAAAGATAGCAAGATAAGACAAGATAACTGACTTTTCTCTGAGAAATGCATATCCACAGAAGTACTATTTAAGTTAAACCAAAACGTACAAATATAATAATTAAGATCAGTTCACATGGTTTTAATAGACATTATTATGAACCCTAAGTTGGTGAGAGGATAATGAACTTACTAAAATGAAAATGTGTGAAGTTGGTGATAAATGTTCAGGAATTGCATTAAATAACCTTCTAAGGAACCTTCTTCTTGAGGAGCTTCTTAGATTATTTTCAGACAACTTGTGAATCAAGGCTGAAGTCATTCATATTCCCCAAAAAAACGTAAAAAGGAAATCATTTGTAAGACATTTACAATAGTAAGGGGACCCCTTGAAAGTGATAGTGCTCGACAAATACTAAATAAGTATCATATGACACACCACACTTATGTCAAGCAATTATCGTTGCAGTGCATATAAAACAGCATCAGCTATTTGTTAATTTTCTTAGTGAGCATCCTCACTGAGGTAATGCCATGCTTCTTAGTGCCGTATGCCCGCACCTGCCAGCCAGACTAGCATCACTACTCTGGACGGTTCTGACTTAGAATATGTGGACAACTACAAATACCTAGGTGTCTGGTTAGACTGTAAACTCTCCTTCCAGACTCACATTAAGCATCTTCAATCCAAATTAAATCTAGAATCGGCTTCCTATTTCCTCCTTCACTCATGCTGCCAAACATACCCTCGTAAAACTGACTATCCTACCGATCCTTGACATCGGCGATATCATTTACAAAATAGCCTCCAATACCCTACTCAACAAACTGGATGTAGTCTATGTCAGTGCCATCCGTTTTGTCACCAAAGCCCCGCCCCCCGCGCCGTGACTACTACGTCCACCACTGGGCCGCACGCTGTATGCCCCCATCTCGCTCCTGGCCCCCCCCCCTGGCCGCGCTCGCTCACGGCATGCATCACTGAAGCTGGAGTCTTATATCTCCCTCTCTAACTTTAAGCATCAGCTGTCAGAGCAGCTTACCGATCACTGTACCTGTACACAGCCAATCTGTAAATAGCACACCCAACTACCTCATCCCCATATTGTTATTTATCCTCTTGCTCTTTTGCACCCCAGTATCTCTACTTGCACATCATCATCTCCACATCTATCACTCCAGCTAAATTGTAATTATTTCACCTCTATGGCCTATTTATTGCCTTCCCTCCCTACTCTTCTACATTTGTACACACTGTACATAGATTTTTCTATTGTGTTTTTGACTGTACGTTTGCTAATGTGTAACTCTGTGTTGTTGTTTTTGTCGCACTGCTTTGCTTTATCTTGGCCAGGTCGCAGTTGTAAATGAGAACTTGTTCTCAACTGGCCTACCTGGTTAAATAAAGGTGAAATAAAGAAATAAAATAAAATGTTCTTCCAACGGAATGTGAAAAATCTGTTGTCATTGAGGTGATAAATAGAAAATGATGTTCACTTCACTGATGAAGACATCCTTTAATCTGGGTATGGCCCTCTTCTGGCAGTCATCCATCCTCTGACCTCTGGCATAGACATCTTTTCAAGACAATAAGGTGGGCTACAGGTTACAGTCGAGGTGACTAGATTCAGAGAAACAGATATTAGAGAACCTTGTTGAAGCACCTTTGGCAGAGATTACAGCCTCGATTCTTCTTGGGTATGACGCTACAAGCGTGGCACACCTGTATTTGGGGAGTTTATCCCATTCTTCTCTCAAGCTCTGTCAGGTTGGATGGGGAGTGTCGCTGCACAGCTATTTTCAGGTCTCTCCAGAGATGTTCGATCAGGTTCAAGTCAGGACTCTGGCTGGGCCACTCAAGGACGTTCAGAGACTTGTCCTGAAGCCACTCCTGCGTTGTCCCCCCAATTGCTCAGTTTGGCAGGGCGGCCAGCTCTAGGAAGAGCTTTGGTGATTCTAAACTTCTTCCATTTAAGAATGGAAGGCCACTGTGTTCTTGGGGACCTTCAACGATGCAGACATTTTTTGGTACCGTTCCTCAGATCTGTGTCTCGACACAATCCTGTCTCGGAGCTCTACGGACAATTCTTTCGACCTCATGGCTTGGTTTTTGCTCTGACATGCACTGTCAACTGTGGGACCTTATATAGACAGGTGTGTGCCTTTACAAATCATGTTCAATCAATTTAATTTACCACAGGTGGACTCCAATCAAGTTGTAGAAACATCTCAAGGATGATCAACGGAAACAGGATGCACCTGAGCTAAATTTAGATTCTAATAGCAAAGGGTCTGAATACTTATGTAAATGTGATATTTCTGTTTTGTATTTTTTATTTTATTTGCACAAAATGTCTAAAAACCTGTTTTCGCTTTTTAATTATGGGATATTGTGTGTAGATTGATGAGGGGGGAAAAACTATTTCATCAATTTTAGAATAAGGCTGTAATGTAATAAAATGTGGAAAAAGTCAAGGGGTCTGAATACTTTCCAAATGCACTGTATATAGCGCTATAAAATTTTAAAAAATCAGTTGGAGATTTGTATTACATATTTGAATAATCTAATGTTTACATAAATCCAGTTAGTTGCATTTTATTGAGAAAAAAAATATTAGAGGTTGTTCCTTTACATGGTGTGATCTGATACTTTGGGTCTATCAAATACAGTACCAATCAAAAGTTTGGACATACCTACTCATTCAAGGGTTTTTCTTTACTATTTGCTACATTGTAGAACAATAGTAAGGACATCAAAACTTTGAAATAACACATATGGAATCATGTGGTAACCAAAAATGTGTTAAATAAATCAAAATATAGATTATATTTGAGATTCTTCAAAGTAGCCACCCTTTGCCTTGATGACAGCTTTGCACACTCTTGGCATTCTCTCAAACTCAAAAAGGTGAGGTAGTCACCTTGAATGCATTTGAATTAACAGGTGTGCCTTGTTAAAAGTTAATTTGTGAAATTTCTTTCCTTCTTAATGCGTTTGAGCCAATCAGTTGTGTTGTGAAAAGGTACGGGGGTATACAGAAGATAGCCCTATTTGGTAAAAGACCAAGTCAATATTATGGCAAGAACAGCTCAAATAAGCAAAGAGAAACGACAGTCCATCATTACTTGAAGACATGAAGGTCAGTCAATCCGGAAAATTTCAAGAACTTTGACAGTGCAGTCACAAAAACCATCAAGCGCTATGATGAAACTAGCTCTCATGGGGACCGCCACAGGAAAGGAAGACCCAGAGTTACCTCTGCTGCAGAGAATAAGTTCATTAGAGTTACCAGCCTCAGAAATTGCAGCCCAAATAAATGCTTCACAGAGTTCAAGTAACAGACACATCTCAAGATCAACTGTTCAGAGGAAACTGTGTGAATCAGGCCTTCATGATTGAATTGCTGCAACCACTACTAAAGGACACCAATAATAATAAGATACTTGCTTGGGCCAAGAAACACGAGCAATGGACATTAGACCGGTGGAAATCTGTCCTTTGGTCTGATGAGTCCAAATTTGAGATTTTTGGTTCCAACCACTGTGTCTTTGTGAGACGCAGAGTAGGTGAACGGATGATGTGTGGTTCCCACAGTGAAGCATAGAGGAGGAGGTGTGATAATGTGGGGGTGCTTTGCTCCTGACACTGTCAGTGATTCATTTAGAATTCAAGGAACACTTACTCAGCATGGCTACCACAGCATTCTGCAGTGATACGGGGAAGGAGTAGAAAATTGGCAAAAACATAAAGTACATTGAAAAGTCAGACTAACACACTCCATTTGAGAGCACATTTGGCTTTTTCACATAGTCTACAGAGAATAATATGGCATTGAATCTCCAACTTCAGTCTTCTTCTTCGATCGGGTTTAAAGGCGGTTGGCATCCACTGTTAATGGTGCATTACCGCCACCAGCTGGACGGGGTATTGAATAAAAAAAACATTTTGGGAAAGGGGGAAAACGACGTCATCCAAAATAAACATGTCAACAGCTCAGCTTTCCCCATTGAGACCGTGTCTGTGCCTCGATCTAGGTTGGGCAAAATTAAAAATGGCGGTGTTCGCTTTAGCAATCTCACTAGTATAAAGACCTCCTCCATTCCTGCCATTATTGAAAGAGATTGTGATACCTCACATCTCAAAATTGGGTTACTTGGGTTGGGTTACCTGACTGAAACATGGCTTAAGCCTGATGAATTTACTGTGTTAAATGAGGCCTCACCCCCTGGTTACATTAGTGACCATACCCCCCGTGCATCCGGCAAAGGCGGAGGTGTTGCTAACATTTACGATAGCAAATTTCAATTTACAAAAAAAAAAACAATGACGTTTTCGTCTTTTGAGCTTCTAGTCATGAAATCTATGCAGCCTACTCACTCACTTTTTATAGCTACTGTTTACAGGCCTCCTGGGCCATATGCAGTGTTCCTCACTGAGTTCCCTGAATTCCTATCGGATCTTGTAGTCATAGCAGATAATATTCTAATTTTTGGTGACTTTAACATTTACATGGAAAAGTCCACAGACCCACTCCAAAAGGCTTTCGGAGCCATCATCGACTCAGTGGGTTTTGTCCAACATGTCTCTGGACCTACTCACTGCCACAGTCATACTCTGGACCTAGTTTTGTCCCATGGAATAAATGTTGTGGATCTAAATGTTTTTCCTCATAATCCTGGACTATTGGACCACCATTTTATTACGTTTGCAATTGCAACAAATAATCTGCTCAGACCCCAACCAAGGAGCATTAAAAGTCGTGCTATAAATTCTCAGACAACCCAAAGATTCCTTGATGCCCTTCCAGACTGCCTCTGCCTACCCAAGGACGTCAGAGGACAAAAATCAGTTAACCACCTAACCGAGGAACTCAATTTAACCTTGCGCAATACCCTAGATGCAGTTGCACCCCTAAAAACTAAAAACATCTGTCATAAGAAACTAGCTCCCTGGTATACAGAAAATACACGAGCTCTGAAGCAAGCTTCCAGAAAATTGGAACGGAAATGGCGCCACACCAAACTGGAAGTCTTCCGACTAGCTTGGAAAGACAGTACCGTGCAGTATCGAAGAGCCCTCACTGCTGCTCGATCATCCTATTTTTCCAACTTAATTGAGGAAAATAAGAACAATCCGAAATTTCTTTTTGATACTGTCGCAAAGCTAACTAAAAAGCAGCCTTCGCAAATGGAGGATGGCTTTCACTTCAGCAGTAATAATTTTATGAACTTCTTTGAGGAAAAGATCATGATCATTAGAAAGCAAATTACAGACTCCTCTTTAAATCTGGGTATTCCTCCAAAGCTCCATTGTCCTGAGTCTGCACAACTCTGCCAGGACCTAGGATCAAGGGAGATACTAAAGTGTTTTAGTACTATATCTCTTGACGCAATGATGAAAATAATCATGGCCTCCAAACCCTCAAGCTGCATACTGGACCCTATTCCAACTAAACTACTGAAAGAGCTGCTTCCTGTGCTTGGCCCTCCTATGTTGAACATAATAAACGGCTCTCTATCCACCGGATGTGTACCAAGCTCACTAAAAGTGGCAGTAATAAAGCCTCTCTTGAAAAAGCCGAATCTTGATCCAGAAATTATAAAAAACTATCGGCCTATATCGAATCTTCCATTCCTCTCAAAAATTTTAGAAAAAGCTGTTGCACAGCAACTCACTGCCTTCCTGAAGACAAACAATGTATACGAAACGCTTCAGTCTGGTTTTAGACCACATCATAGCACTGAGACTGCACTTGTGAAGGTGGTAAATGACCTTTTAATGACGTCAGACCGAGGCTCTGCATCTGTTCTCGTGCTCCTAGATCTTAGTGCCGCTTTTGATACCATCGATCACCACATTCTTTTGGAGAGATTGGAAACCCAAATTGGTCTACATGGACAAGTTCTGGCCTGGTTTAGATCTTATCTGTCGGAAAGATATCAGTTTGTCTCTGTGAATGGTTTGTCCTCTGACAAATCAATTGTACATTTCGGTGTTCCTCAAGGTTCTGTTTTAGGACCACTATTGTTTTCACTATATATTTTACCTCTTGGGGATGTCATTCGAAAACATAATGTTAAATTTCACTGCTATGCGGACGACACACAGCTGTACATTTCAATGAAACATGGTGAAGCCCCAAAATTGCCCTCGCTAGAAGCCTGTGTTTCAGACATAAAGAAGTGGATGGCTGCAAACTTTCTAATTTTAAACTCGGACAAAACAGAGATGCTTGTTCTAGGTCCCAAGAAACAAAGAGATCTTCTGTTGAATCTGACAATTAATCTGGATGGTTGTACAGTCGTCTCAAATAAAACTGTGAAGGACCTCGGCGTTACTCTGGACCCTGATCTCTCTTTTGAAGAACATATCAAGACTGTTTCAAGGACAGCTTTTTTCCATCTACGTAACATTGCAAAAATCAGAAATGTTCTCTCCAAAAATGACGCAGAAAAATTAATCCATGCTTTTGTTACTTCTAGGCTGGACTACTGCAATGCTCTACTTTCCGTCTACCCGGATAAAGCACTAAATAAACTTCAGTTAGTGCTAAATACGGCTGCTAGAATCCTGACTAGAACCAAAAAATTTGATCATATTACTCCAGTGCTAGCCTCCCTACACTGGCTTCCTGTTAAGGCAAGGGCTGATTTCAAGGTTTTACTGCTAACCTACAAAGCATTACATGGGCTTGCTCCTACCTATCTTTCCGATTTGGTCCTGCCGTACATACCTACACGTACGCTACGGTCACAAGACGCAGGCCTCCTAATTGTCCCTAGAATTTCTAAGCAAACGGCTGGAGGTAGGGCTTTCTCCTATAGAGCTCCATTTTTATGGAATGGTCTGCCTACCAATGTGAGAGACGCAGACTCAGTCTCAACCTTTAAGTCTTTACTGAAGACTTATCTCTTCAGTAGGTCCTATGATTAAGTATAGTCTGGCCCAGGAGTGTGAAGGTGAACGGAAAGGCTGGAGCAACGAACCGCCCTTGCTGTCTCTGCCTTGCCGGTTCCCCTCTTTCCACTGGGATTCTCTGCCTCTAACCCTTTTACAGGGGCTGAGTCACTGGCCTACTGGTGTTCTTCCATGCCGTCCATGGGAGGGGTGCGTCACTTGAGTGGGTTGAGTCACTGACGTGGTCTTCCTGTCTGGGTTGGCGCCCTCCCCTTGGGTTGTGCCATGGCGGAGATCGTTGTGGGCTATACTCGGCCTTGTCTTAGGACGGTAAGTTGGTGGTTGGAGACATCCCTCTAGTGGTGTGGGGGCTGTGCTTTGGCAAAGTGGGTGGGGTTATATCCTGCCTGTTTGGCCCTGTCCGGGGGTATCATCGGATGGGGCCACAGTGTCTTCTGATCCCTCCTGTCTCAGCCTCCAGTATTTATGCTGCAGTAGTTTATGTGTTGGGGGGCTAGGGTCAGTCTGTTACATCTGGAGTATTTCTCTTGTCTTATCCGGTGTCCTGTGTGTATTTAAATATGCTCTAACTAATTCTCTCTTTCTCTCTTTCTGTCTTTCTCTCGGAGGACCTGAGCCCTAGGACCATGCCTCAGGACTACCTGGTATGATGACTCCTTGCTGTCCCCAGTCCACCTGGCCGTGCTGCTGCTCCAGTTTCAACTGTTCTGCCTGCGGCTATGGAACCCTGACCTGTTCACCGGACGTGCTTGTTGCACCCTCGACAACTACTATGATTATTATTATTTGACCATGCTGGTCATTTATGAACATTTTAACATTTTAACATCTTGACCATGTTCTGTTATAATATCCACCCTGCACAGCCAGAAGAGGACTGGCCACCCCTCATAGCCTGGTTCCTCTCTAGGTTTCTTCCTAGGTTTTTGGCCTTTCTAGGGAGTTTTTCCTAGGGAGTTTTTCCTAGCCACCGTGCTTCTTTCACATGCTTTGCTTGCAGTTTGGGGTTTTGGGATGGGTTTCTGTACAGCACTTTGAGAATATCAGCTGATGTACGAAGGGCTATATAAAAATAAATTTGATTTGAACTAAGGAAACCCATCACACTTCTTCAATCACAGTCCACTACAAAATACATCCTTACACAGGCTCAGGTGGTACATTCACCGACAGGATTTCTTGCATGGCCTCGGCTGTGAAATCACGGAGACCCAAAAAACGTTCAGCGGCATTCACAATGATTCCAATTTTCTTAAAATTCTTCTCCGCTTGTGCTGTACAATTTATGACCATTGCAATACATAATACAAAGTCCACCTTTTTAACATGTAGCATTCCACTATCCCTCGGTTGATGAGAAAACTTCACTGGTCGTGGTGGCTCTAATACCATTGCTTCTTCCCCGCCACTCGTTCCGTCCAATCTTCTCACCGCCTCCAGATAGAAGACATGCTGGACACTCCTTAACCTTGCCACCTCATTCTCACTCAGGGCACTCCAAGAATTCAGGTGCATGTTCACCTGCACAGTTGTAGCATTTCCCTTCATCTGGCATATGATCTTTTTCCCTTCTGCACACACTTGACACATGATCAAATCTTTTACATTTATGACACTTGTGCACAAAAGCTCTTACAGGGTATCGCATGAATCCTAACTTTATATGTTAAGGGAGAGACTCTTCATCAAAGAACAGTAGCATGGATGAAGTTAATTTATTTTCTCCGTCCACCATACAGGTCAGTCGATGTGCACCAACCACTCTATCAATGTCTTCAGTTATATCCTCTGCCTTTACTTCTTGCGCCACCCCAGAAATAACCCCCTTGATTAGGCGCTATGCTATGAAAATCCATGCAGGAAAGATTCCACTCCAATATCTTTTTGAGTCATGCTTCTTCTGCTCCGCAGACACACAAAAAATCTAAATAAGACCACTTCTTGTGACTCTCACCGACTCCACACTTTCCCCCAACCCATTCCAGATTTTCCTGGAGACGTTAAACAGATAAATAGCATTGATCCAAAACCCTGACTCCGACTAAAAACGAGTCTACTGGTTTCCTGTTTCCCAACATAGCTTTAATTCTCGTTTCTCTTTTTCCTCGCCAATGTAACCCACTCATTCTCACTTTCTGTACTATTAGCTTCACCAGACTCACTAGCAGTTTCAAACAAAACTTCAGGTTCTGCCATCTTCCGTCACATTCCAATCCCAACTTCAGTCATCGACACAGCCTAAACTCAAAAGTCACACAATTGTGATTTACAGAAGCCAACTTGTGAGCCAAGGAACAGAACAAAGCCGTAGACGGCCCTTTCTGGCAGCGGAGAGGGCAAATTTTCCACCACATAATCTGAAATCATAGAAAAGAGAAGGAGATAGAGAGGTAAATATGACGCATAGACAGATGAATTGCTTGGTTATAACAGGCTAATGTATAATTTGAGATATTCACCACAACATCAGCATGCCTCATTTGAAGATAACTTTATGCTTTTTCGTAGGGCTAGGGAGGGAAATTCAGAACCATGTAATAAATCTTGTACCCATCTTTATTACTTCCATATTTCAAAGTGGGTGTTGGTAACTTTGTCATGTGAATTCAAGAGAGTGGGAAGTGGAACAAGCAACTGATTAGGAATGAACGAGAAACACAAGCTGTGTTCAAATACCCATTCCTTTCATACTGTATACTACATACTTAATGAGTATATACGACATACTATATACTATTAGTTCTTTGTAATATACTGTAAACGAACATTATCGTTTCAGTTGAGCGTACTAGCACTACGAGACAGCCAGTCCGACTGCTATTTCCACAACGCAGCTTCTATTTCCACTTCCTCTCTGCCGGAAGTTGATGCTGTTGCTATGCAACCTCTTGCTAGCATAACAAATTACTAGACAGACATTTAACGATTTCGGGTGTGTTCGTAAATTTAATCTGGAGTGCCATTGTGCACTCTGGGCGTTCCTAAATCAAGCGTTGTCAGATTGTCGTTTCGCTCTTGGAGCTTTCAGCACACTGGACGCTCTGGCTGAGGAGTAGGGTTGATCTGAGCGTTCTGACCTCACAACAGCAGTCAAGCACCCGAGCTAATTGGCTAACGTTGGCTTGCTACTTCCAGACACAACTGAGAGAATATCTCACTCTGACCATTTTACTTGCCCTAGCAGAGTTGGTTAGGCTGTTTTCATGTTAACCAAAGCATTGGTGACTGTAACTGTGCTGCTGGCAACAATTTAATTAAGCTTTCTGTTTGCCAACGTTTACTGACACGGCCATATTCAACGGGTGTTATTCTGTGCTCTGGCACATTCAGAGAGTGCTCTGAAATCGGAGTTGATAGCCAGGATGAACAATGTCCATTGAAAACTTAGCTAAGAATGAAGTGAATAATCAAGTCAATAAATGTTGGGTAGTTAGTGAAATAGCATATAGTTAATATACTGTCTGGCTAGTTCAAATGTATTATTGAAAAGTCATTCATGTATTACATTGCTCAACATTTTCTTAACATTTGTCATAATTCGGCTGCATATTTTCCGCCATTTTCCTCACATCTGAAAACGTTGTGAAGCCGCGCCCGTTTTCTGAAGAATTGCATTATGGTCCCTAAAAGCACGGAAATGGTGTCCACTGCTTGTATACTTCGTATTTTGTCGAATTTAGTACGACGTACCGGAATTTTTGGCATACTAAGACCAATTAGCTTATTACATACTCAATATAGGTCACAAATAGTGCGATTAGTATGAGTGTTCGAACACTGCTACTCTTTTCACACCAGCTCCGTGAAATCAGCGACATTGACTGGTCCCAAATCGCGCAAAAAGCTTCAAAATAAAGGTCCTCCGTTTACTTGAAATTGAGTTTGTTTCAAGATGCGTTCTATTTTTCTGATCCTATCCTCCCCGTGCATGCTATTTGGGGAGGTATTGAGGCTCATTGTTCTGTTCTAGTGGTTATTTAAGCAATAATGTACGAGGGGGTGTGGTATGACCATATATCACGGCTAAGGGTTGTTCTTGTGCACAACGCAGCTGCTCGCCAACGTAATTAGAACAGTCAAAAGTAATGTTTTTTTCATACTTGTGGTATACGGTCTCATATACCACGCTTTCAGGCAATCAGCATTCAGGGCTCGAACTACCCAGTTTATAATTGTAAATAGGTACTCACTTTGCCAAGGTGGGTAAATGAAATAAAACATGCAATCAGTACATGTTATTCTAATAAGTAGACATCGGAATGTGTATTAAACAGCAATGTTAAATATACATGAGTTGAAAAGGAGTTAATAGAAATGTCAATATTCTTCATTAAATAATATCTGGAATAATAGTTTCATTTATATTCCGTTAGATGGCACTGTTGTGCTGCTATTTTTATTGACTTGGCCAAAGCTTTTGATACAGTAGACCATTCCATTCTTGTGGGCCGGCTAAGGAGTATTGGTGTCTCTGAGGGGTCTTTGGCCTGGTTTGCTAACTACCTCTCTCAAGGAGTGCAGTGTATAAAGACAGAACATCTGCTGTCTCAGCCACTGCCTGTCACCAAGGGAGTACCCCAAGGCTCGATCCTAGGCCCCACGCTCTTCTCAATTTACATCAACAACATAGCTCAGGCAGTAGGAAGCTCACTCATCCATTTATATGCAGATGATACAGTCTTATACTCAGCTGGCCCCTCCCCGGATTTTGTGTTAAATGCTCTACAACAAAGCTTTTTTAGTGTCCAACAAGCTTTCTCTACCCTTAACCTTGTTCGGAACACCTCCAAAACAAAGGTCATGTGGTTTGGTAAGAAGAATGCACCTCTCCCCACAGGTGTGATTACTACCTCTGAGGGTTTAGAGCTTGAGGTAGTCACCTCATACAAGTACTTGGGAGTATAGCTAGACGGTACACTGTCCTTCTCTCAGCACATATTAAAGCTGCAGGCTAAAGTTACATTTATACTTGGTTTCCCCTATCGTAATCTCTCCTCTTTCACCCCAGATGCCAAAGTAACCCTGATACAGATGACCATCCTACCCATGCTAGATTACGTAGACGTAATTTATGGATCGGCAGGTAACGGTGCTCTTGAGCGGCTAAATGTTTTTTACCATTATGCCATCAGATTTGCCACCAATGCTCCTTATAGGACACATCACTGCACTCTATACTCCTCTGTAAACTGGTCATCTCTGTATACTAATCACAAGACCCACTGGTTGATGCTTATTTACAAAACCCTCTTAGGCCTCACTCCCCCCATCTGAGATATTTACTGCAGCCCTCATCTTCCACCCGTTCTGCCAGTCACATTCTGTTAAAGGTCCCCAAAGCACAGACATCCCTGGGTCGCACATCTTTTCAGTTCACTGCTGCTAGCAACTGGAACGAGCTGCAACAAACACTCAAACTGGGCAGTTTTATCTCAATCTCTTCATTCAAAGACTAAATCATGGACTCTTACTGACAGTTGTGGCTGCTTTGCGTGATGTATTGTTGTCTCTACCTTTTTGCCCCTTGTGCTGTTGTCTGTGTCCAATAATGTTTGTACCATGTTTTGTGCTACTACCATGTTGTGCTGCTGCTGCCATGTTGTGTTGCTACCAGCCTTCCCTGTAGCTCAGTTGGTAGAGCATGGTGTTTGCAACACCAGGGTTGTGGGTTCGATTCCCACGGGGGGCCAGCACAGAAAGAAAATGTATGAAATTGTATGAAATGTATGCATTCACTACTGTAAGTCGCTCTGGATAAGAGCGTCTGCTAAATGACTAAAATGTAAAATGTAAAATGTTGGTGTCTTGTTGTGTTGCTACCATGCTTTGTTATCATGTGTTGCTGCCATGCTATGTTGTTGTCTTAGGTTTCTCTTTATGTACTGTTGTGTTGTCTCTCTTGTCGTGATGTGTGTTTTGTCCTATATTTTTATTTTTTATAAAGTCCCCGCAGGAGGCCTTTTGGTAGGCCCTCATTGTAAAGAAGAATTTGTTCTTAACTGACTTACCTAGTTAAATAAAGGTTAAATGACTATAAAAAAATAACAGAACAGGATTAAATCATGTTTTGAAGAGAACAATTTTAAATTGGCCCTGTTTTTTATAAAGCTCTTCACAGTGCTTTTTCAGATAACCAGCCAACAACCTCAAAGAGCAAGCACAACGCAGAGACATAGAGAGAAAGAAAGAGATGGAGGGGAATTCCAGAGAGCAGTAGCGATTTTAGCAGGTAAATCTTGGCAAGGCAAAGTCCCTACATTTTTTGTTGATGCATGCCAGCAAGCCACTACACAAGACTAAACAATACATTAATTGCACTATAAACGGTGACGACAAACTGTTAGGGCCTGCCCCAACAGCAGAGTCCCAACACCTTACCACTGCTACACCTGGCTATCAGCAGATCCTTGTCTGGTAGCAAAACAGTTCATTCAGCCTCATTTACTGTCTTTAAAAAAACATAACTGATATGGTTGACTTGCTTAATTAAACAAATGTGGTTTCTACTGACAATTGAGATGTACATATGGCAAACAAATGTGGTTTCTACTGACAATTGAGACTGTCACGTTGCGTCAATTCGAATCTGGTATTAGGATATAAACAAACCATGCAACTTAGTTTTGCAATGATTATTTAATTCATAAATAGAATGATAGTACAAATGGAAAATATGATGTTCGTATATATACGGTCTCGCTGTGACACCACGCAGGGCAGACAGAGAAGAGAGCGTCACATCCTATTGTTCTCCCTTATATACTGACAGAGATAGTTCCCGCTCAATGCTGGCCTGTCAGGGCGGGGCTGAGCGTGGTTTAAACTTGCTCATCCTAACGTCGGCGTGCAGGCTGGTCCCAGCCTAGTGACGCACTTCCTGTCGCCGGGTGTAGTTCTTCTTGTCTTCAGCAGTTGATTTATCAGTAGTTTATATACTTAATATTGTAGCATAGCTTCCCCGGTATATTATATAGGTTATGCAAACAAATAGCCAGTTCAACCCTAACAAGATGTACAAATTATGGCATAAGGGGACAATGAGAGGATAAAAAGAAATCTGTAATTTCGATCAAGACATTAATGAGCGAGCTAGGATGGACGTAGTCAATACAACTATTTGTTCAGCACTTTTGAAATGTATGGCGACAGAATTCAGAACATGGGCCGTTCTTACAATATTCTCCCTGTACACCAAGTCAGAACCGAAGGATAAATAAAGGGGGCATATAAGCAGACAATGAAAACTCTTACAATATTCAAAGATGACATTTCTCTAAAACAGGCTATAGGCTAAATTTGCACCTCAAAGTCAGAACAGTAGGTTAAGAAAATTATTATATACATATCTCGCAGGCATATTACACAATTAATGCAGCAGCATACAATACATTTTTGGACTCCCTTTGTTGTGCTGTGCTCACTTGAACAGGAAGGTGGTGCGGCGGTCCTACTTGTGGGCTCTAGAAAGAGGCCCAAAATCCCAACTTGGAATTCAGAGTTGGATGACCGTTCCAAATTATTTGACGCATTTTCCCAGTCGGAGCTAGTTTTATCCGAGTTCGCAGTTGTATTGAACTCACTGAAGTCTGAGATTTCCCAGATCCGAGTTTCCAGTTCTTTTGAATGCGGCAGAAGTCATGCTGGACTGACAGCATGTCAGTGTCTGGCCCATGGCAACCCCTTTTTCGTGATATCCAATTGGTAGTTACGATCTTGTCTCATCACTGCAATTCCTCTACGGACTCAGCGAAGGTCAAGAACCAAGCTGCCGCACTGCTTCTTGACACACTGCTCGCTTAACCCGGAATCCAGCTGTACCAATGTGTCAGAGGAAACTCTGTCGAACTGACGACCGAAGTCGACCGACCGGTCCTCCACAAGAAGTTGCTAGAGCACGATGAGACAAGGACATCCCAGCCGGTCAAACCCTCCCCTAACCCGGACGACGCTGGGCCAATTGTGTGCCGTACCATGCGTCTCCGGGTCACGGCCGGCTGTGACACAGCCTGGTATCAAACCCGGGCTGCAGTGGCTCCTTTGCACTCGTTGTTGAATTTGCGATTTCCAACTTGTTGTGGAATATTTGTGTTCAATGGCCGATGGGCACCGATACGTTCTATAATTTATCTTTATTTGACAAGGATTGAAAAGGATTTGCCAGTAGATTGCCGACTTGATGCATGATGATGACTGCTTGTCTAGCTTGCTAGCTAAGATTTTGAAATTATGATATGACGTGATCAGTCCAATCAAAGCTAAGGTAGATATGTGATTTGATGTCATTTTATCTGTGTCCAATGACCTTGAGCCTTCTTGGATGGGCACTTCTAATATAAGTCTATAGCAGCACCCAAGAGGCTTGAATTCTTTAGTTCTACCCGTAGATTCTGCGGTGACGTGAGGGATAGAACACTGAGCCAGTCACTGCACAACTAGAGAACATTACCAACCCCTGGGCTCCGTATTTTCCACTGGCTGCCCCACCACCACAGAAAGCACTAAGCTAGGGTGAAATACCTGCATTTTGGAGCTGCTTTACTCAAGAAAGCAAAAAAGAGACCATGTTTGTATGCAGCTTTACTAACTCAAGGTTTATTTTTTTTAACATTGTTTGCAAACTGATATGTGACAGGTATTAATGTCAAAATAACATACAAAACAGAAGATGTTTTATTTTTTATTATATATATTTTTTGCTAAACAGCATCGCCACAGAGAGAGCATGCCTAAAATCACACAATACACCAGTTAAGGGTTGACAGTAGTTTAAAACCATTAATACTTCCAACAACAGGGTTGGTATTGTGTTGTTATTTTTTTAACTACTGTTAACTCTACCTCTATGGGATTGGTGTGTCCCCCGCGGGACAGTTGAGCTAACGTAGGCTAATATGATTAGCATGAGGTTCTAAGTAACAAAACCCAAAAAATCCCAGGGCATATGTAACCGATGTGAAATGACTAGTTAGTTAGCGGTGGTGCGCGCTAATAGCATTTCAATCAGTGACGTCACTCGCTCTGAGACTTGAAGTAGGGTTTCCCCTTGCGATGCAAGGGCCGTGGCCTTTGTGGCGCGATGGGTAACGATGCTATGTAACCGATGTGAAATGGCTAGTTAGTTAGCGGTGGTGCGCGCTAATAGCGTTTCAATCAGTGACGTCACTCGCTCTGAGACTTGAAGTAGGGCCGCGGCTTTTGTGGCGCGATGGGTAACGATGCTTCGGTGGGTGTCAGTTGTTGATGTGTGCAAGGGTCCCTGGTTCGAGCCCGGGTTGGGGCGAAGAGAGTGACGGAACCTACACTGTTACACATAGACATATCTGATATGGACAGAAAGCTTAATTTCTTGTTCATCTAACTGCACTGTCCAATTTATAGTAGCTATTACAGTGAAATAATACCATGCTATTGTTTGAGAAGAGTGCACAATTATGAACTTGAAAATGTAATAATAAACTAATTAGGCATATTTGGGCAGTCTTGATACACCATTTTGAACAGATATGCAATGGTTCATTGGATCAGTCTAAAACTTTGCACATACACTGATGCCACCTAGTGGCCAACATCTAAATTGTGCCTGGGCTGGAATAATACATTATGGCCTTTCTCTTGCATTTCAAAGATGATGGTACAAAAATAAATAACGCATGGTTTTTTTCTTTGTATTATCTTTTACCAGATCTAATGTGTTATATTCTCCTACATTCATTTCACATTTCCACAAACGTCAATGTGTTTCCTTTCAAATGGTATTAAGAATATGCATATCCTCGCTTCAGGTTCTGAGCTACAGGCAGTTAGATTTGGGTATTTAATTTTAGACAAAAATTGAAAAAAAGCGTCTGCTCCTTAAGAGGTTTTTAACTGGTGTACTAGCTTAACAAATGAGACAGTAAAACGATCTTTGTTAATTGATTTCAATAATATATTGTTCGTTTTTTCAGTACATGTATGTTTAAGTCACTTTGAACTATTGTTGTGATTTTAAATCAGAAAAACGTGGTTTTCTGTAACGTTCAAGTAAAATAAAAATCTACGGGACTTTTATTTTGAAATGTAGCCGTATTATCAGCAACGCCTGCTCTGTGGTAAACTGAGCATGTTGCCATAAAAGACAAGTGAACAAGAAAGGTAGGTTGGTGTGTGCTGTCCCATATTTTTTTTGTAGCGTGTCTAACAGTATTTCATGCTCGCGGTGTCCAGATTTCTAAATGTTGTTTTTTTTTCACGGTAAAGCCATTAAAAAACCGCGCCAAGTTGCTAGCTAACAAACGATTGCTTAACGTTAGCTAACTTTCAAGGTGAGTGCGAGGCTTCTGGCAGTCAGACAGATGTTCCCTTCCCCCATCTGCAGTTGGCTAACCAAACAATGACTCTATTAGATGGGTATTGTTAGGAAACACAATTTAGTTGTAACGTTAGTTAGCTAACGTTAACTTAGTTAGCCAAGTTATATGACCGCAGAACTAACGTTAGCTATAATTTTGGTTTAACGTTTCCAACGTCGTTAGCCATCTCCAAACATAGCTCTTTAGCCGTCAATTCACATGTGGTACGTTAACTTGGTACACTTTCGTTGAGTAATAATAGCTAGTTAACATTAGTTAAGTTGGCTAGTTTGTTGACAACGCAGTTAACTAAATAACATAGCTAACGTTATTGTGTATTGTCACTGGGCTAAATTATGATTCTTGTTTCAGACTTCCCAAAATGTCAGATTCAGACTCCGGTCCAGAGTTTTTGGACTGCGACATCAGACACGGGGCGAAACTTGTGAGTAACAAGGATGGTTGACTGTAATTTTAAATAGTGAAGTAAGTTAGTACCGGTGAGCTAACTACATCCTTTTGAAAATGGACTACTAATGTAATAAATGTGGCAGTACGTCATTATTAACCTTATGTTCTTCCTCAGATCTATGACAAAGACAGTCCCTTTGTAGCCCTGCAACCTCCAGGTAAGAAGTAGAACACTAGCTAGTTCCTTACACATAAATACCTAGCTAGCTAGTACTGACTCTCACATTGTGGTTGGAAATGGGTATTGGGAGTGGACAGGTGTGACCCAGATCCTCCACTATCAGAGACTACAAACATATCTATTCAAGGTGGATGTTGAAGATTACATGGGAAAAAATAACATTCATTTTCACTTGTATCACACTGTGTTTAATGTTGCAGATGTTATATATGAGCGATGGAATAAAATCCCTGTCATTTTGAAAAAGAAGGCGGCCCAGTTAATGAAATTGTATGCCTTTTGGTACCACATTCTGCTGCGTCAAGAGAATCACAACACCACACGCTGGGCTGTGCAAGTGGGCTTCCTAGACTCAAAGTAAGAACAATGACTTGCAAATTAATTGTAACTCCCCTGTCTCACATTTGTCGTTCCGTAGTAGTGTTAATGTGCATGTTTTCTTTTCACTTTCTCTAGTGTCAGCAATGACTTGAGTCTGAAGAGACTGCACAAGATAGAAATATTGGAAGCTATCCTCAGAGCGATGGAAAAAGGATGTGTAAGTTCCTTGTTACAATAAATGGAACCATACAGGAATTGCAGTGTTGAACCTGAAGGCTCATGTTGTCACTTTTCTCTTCCAGTTATTAGAAGATCAAACAAGGCATATGATCTGGATAAGCAATAAATTTAACTTGGTAAGTGTAATGCATGCCTATGGTGCACTGAAAATGCAAATATTCTGCATCTTCACTGCTTTCTCTTGCTCATATCTTTCCAAATAGAGCAACATGGTTTCTTCTCTTTTCTAATATGGAAGTATCCACTCAGCACAATAATTATTCATAAGAATACAAGAATGTTCTCTTCATGCCAAGAAAATGGGGCAAAATTCTACTTACTGTTTGAGGTATCCAAAGAGTGGGGTGCCAATATTCATTGTTTTAACTCAACAACTTATTTACACCCTGCTGGTACATAGCCAAGCAAAGGAAATCGAAATGTCCTGTTTGGTGCTCTTAAATTTGAATCGTTGATTGCGTTAAGACAAGCTCAACCTGATTTGTCACATGGAATACCTAGCAACCTGGTGCGCATGAACTTCCCACCCATGGGTGTATTGTCTTCTGGTTGCCGTGGAGTTGCCTAGGCAAAGAACTCTGTAAATATTGTACAACATTAGCATTTAATTGTTTGGTCTTGACTCCATTGCAGAATTGGGGTAAAGTGTTTTTTTTTGGCTCATTGCTAGCATGCTAGATGGCTGTTGGATTCAAATAATGTAGCCCTGGCTTTGTTTCGTCTGTTGGGAGGAATTACAGTAAGTACTGCATGCTGTCCAGAGATTGGGGGGAGGCTCAGGAACTGTTCTTAACCACAGCCAAGATGTGGTGGCTATCCATGTGCTTTTCGACAGCTGTGGCATCACCCAGGTGGGTGCTACATGTTTGGCAATTGAGGAACTGACTGTCGGAGAAGCAGATGTGGTACACCGATGAAGTGGTCCGTTCCCGTTTGTTAGACTTTCTCTCTGGCTGTACCATCGATGCCCCCTATGCTGAAGTGACACTGCCTTTCCAGTACAAACTGCCTCAACCCCCACCCTTTCACCTGAAGCCAAAATGGGGGATGTTTAATCTCCCATCTGTACCACCTCAATTTATTTTTTTGCTTTGAGAATTTTCTGTAATAATCAGCGCTATACAAGTTGTTATGATGGTGAAGGCTAGAGGTGTTTTGTTGACTGGTACCTCTCTGTGGCTAGCATGTGCCGGAGGTCCTGGACGACGCGATACGCTGGCTGGAGCGGACAGGAGAGCCCCGCATCAAGCTGCGGGTTCAGGAGCTGGGCCCCAGAGGGAACTGCTTTGCTGCCCTGCAGCTCATCTTCACTGAATGTAAGAACCACTGTCGGGCAGTGTGTCCTCCATTGCTGTTAATATGGTGGTCTGATATACTGTCTGTAAGCCTCATACTGATGTTTTTTCAGCCTTCTCACACTAGATCTTAACCTACTAATGCCTGTTTAGGGCTTAGTGGTAGGTAGCTTGTGGAGGCTGAAAGGTGAAACATGGTAGATGGGCAGTGATATCTAAACTTCATCAGCGAGGGCCTTGTTTTTTTTAAGCCAGAATTTCTAGAGACACCCAAATCTGACAACCTTAAAATGTGTGATTTGCTGCTTTTTTTGTTACATAAAAAGTCAATTCATTACAAATAATTATTAATCAAAATTACAAACCAATAAATGCCTTAGATTATTTCTGAAACATTTGTATTTTGTCCCATACAATCTCTATTCTTAACTGTTTTGTGTTCCGGCCCTCCAAATCAAACTTTATTTGTCACATGCGCCAAATAAAACAAGTGTAGACCTTACCGTGAAATGCTTATAAGTAACGGATGGAACTTCTCTGCTGACACCAGAGCAGAGTAAAAGGCAATTGACAGGAGTGTTTGGGTGTCAGAGTTCTTAAACTGCTTTTGCCCCTTTAATACTGGTCAGTCAGTCCTTAAACAGGGCAATGGTTCCTAAGTCTTCTGTGGGCCAGGGGGAACTAGTCCACATAGGAAGAGGCGTAGCCTGCCTTACTTCCAGTCAAAGGAGCGCTTCACCAGCCGGTAGAAGTTACGATTGTGCTCCCGGAGGTAGGAGCGTAGCTGTTGCAGCACGGTACTGTTGACGGCCGGGTGGGGACGCCCTTTGGACTCGTGCAGGCAGCATGTGACAAAGTTTGCTTTGATCTCTATTCTTAACTGTTTTGTCTCCCCCCGCCCGCAATTCCCGTGTGATCCTGACTTTGAATGTTACTGGGCTATAGGCTAGAATACCACTGTGCAATTAAATATGACATTGTTTATTCTGGCAACTTGGCAACTTGGTTAGCAGTGAATGGGTCCCAATCCAAACATGAACTTCTCTCATCAGATGCCCACTATACACAGGCCATGGGAGTCAACAGAAAAAAAATGATGCGAGAGCTTGCACAGGACCCCGGCCAATGGTCTATTGAGGTAAGAACCTGTAATTTATGTCATCCTTGAAGGACTCCATGCCCTCACCTTATTTTATGTAAAAATTGTGACGATTTGGAAAATGAATTTACTACAATCGTTTCGTTCCGATCAGCAAAATAAAGTTCTGAACCGGTTCGAACCAAAAAGTACTGTTTATTGTTTTACCTGTAAAATAACTTTTTATTTAGCTCATTAACCTCTTGGGGCTATGTGGGACGCTAGCGTGCCACCCGTGGTGCACCCTATCAACAGCAGGTGCATTTCAAGAGCGGCAAATTTGAAACCAAATAAATGTCAAAATTAAGATTTTTCAAACATACAACTATTTTACACCCTTTGAAAGATAAACATCTCCTTAATCTAACCACGTTGTCCGATTTCAAAAAGGTTTTACGGCGAAAGCATAAAGTTAGATTATGTTAGGAGAGTACATTGACAATAGCTGTGTGTAATGTTTTGTCAATTCAAAGACAGGGTCACCAAAACCATAAAACCAGCTAAAATGATGCACTAACCTTTTACAATCTCCATCAGATGACACTCCTAGGACATTATGTTAGACAATGCATGCATTTTTAGTTCTATCAAGTTCATATTTATATCCAAAAACAGCGTTTTACATCCAAAAAGATCCGTGTTAGCACATGATCTAAGCCAGCCGGACTTCTCGTCATGAACGAGGGGAAAACACTATATTTACGTTCGTTCAAACATGTCAAACGTTGTATAGCATAAATCATTAGGGCCTTTTTTAACCAGAACATGAATAATATTCAAGGTGGACGAATGCATTCTCTTTTAAAACGTTTTGGAACGAGGGTACCCAACATGACCTCGCACGCCAGAGTCTAATCGGCCATCACCGTTCCAAGGCTCTTGTTCGGTCAGATCTCAAAGTAGAAGATTCAAAACACTTTGTAAAGGCTGGTGACATCTAGTGGAACCAATAGGAAGTGCCAAAACATTAATCAGCCCCTGTGTGTTTCAATGGCATAGGCTTAACCTCTATGGGCTAGCGTCCCACCCGTGGTGCACTCCATCAACAGCAGGTGCATTTCAAGAGTGGCCAATTTGAATCCAAATAAATGTCAAAATTCAAATTTTTCAAACATACAACTATTTTACACCCTTTGAAAGATAAACATCTCCTTAATCTAACCACGTTGTCCGATTTCAAAAAGGTTTTACGGCGAAAGCATAAATTTAGAGTATGTTAGGACAGTACATTTACAAGAGTTGTGTGTAATGTTGTGCCAATTCAAAGACAGGCGTCACCAAAACCATAAATCAGCTAAAATTATGCACTAACCTTTTACAATCTCCAACAGATGACACTCCTAGGACATTGTGTTAGACAATGCATGCATTTTTAGTTCTATCAAGTTCATATTTATATCCAAAAACAGCGTTTTACTGTGGCGTTGATGTTCAGGAAATCGTTTCCCTCCAATAACCGGCAGTCAAGTCAGCACCACAAATTAAATAATTAAAATTAGGAAACATTGGTAAAATATTATATTGTCATTTAAAGAATTATAGATTTACATCTCTTGAACGCAATCAACTTGCCAGATTTAAAAATAACCTTACTGGGAAATCACACTTTGCAATAATCTGAGCACTGCGCCCAGAAAAATACGCGTTGCGATAGACTAGCCGCCATGTTGGGGAGATCTAAAATCGAAAATACTATGTAAATAATCCATTACCTTTGATTCTCTTCATCAGATGTCACTTCCAGGTATCACAGGTCCATAACGAATGTAGTTTTGTTCAAAAAAGCTCATTTATGTCCAAAAATCTCTGTCTTGTTAGCACATGATCTAAGCCCGCCGGACTTCACTTCATGAACGAGGGGAAAAAATATATTTACGTTCGTTCGAACATGTCAAACGTTGTATAGCATAAATCATTAGGGCCTTTTTTAACCAGAACATGAATAATATTCAAGGTGGACGAATGCATACTCTTTTATAACGTATTGGAACGAGGGTACCCAACATGAACTCGCGCGCCAGGTGTCTAATGGGCCATCATCGTTCCATGGCTCTTGTTCGGTCAGATCTCCCTCCAGAAGACTCAAAACACTTTGTAAAGGCTGGTGACATCTAGTGGAAGCAATAGGAAGTGCCAAAATATTCCTCAGCCCCTGTGTTTTTCAATGGGATAGGTTTAAAGGTAATACAACACATCAGGTATCCACTTCCTGTCAGAAAATGTCTCAGGGTTTTGCCTGCCAAATGAGTTCTGTTATACTCAGACACCATTCAAACAGTTTTAGAAACTTTAGGGTGTTTTCTATCCATATATAATAAGTATATGCATATTCTAGTTACTGGGTAGGATTAGTAACCAGATTAAATCGGGTACGTTTTTTTATCCAGCCGTGAAAATACTGCCCCCTAGCCCCAACAGGTTAAATTATCCAATCAGTGGATAGAGTAGGCAAACTAGTTAACATTTTTGATTGACAGAGAAGTGTAGCCTATGGCTCAATTTGACACATTTTGCAGGTGGGCAGAAAGGGTTGAGGAGGCTTGAAGTGCTGGGCATTTTATGACATGCATTATCTGAATTGGGTCCAAATAATTATATCTAGGAGGAGTGGCTTCTATGGCGGAACTTTGCATTTCCTTTTGAGTTAGCTAGCTAACAATCTTGTGTGTGCAGAGCGGCACCAGAATTTAAAACCCATCTTACCATTTTGTAGTTAATAAATCCAATGTGAAATGTGATGACTAGGCCTATAGTATTCTTAACTAGCATTGAAGAAGTGAATCTAATCTTCTGTTGCTAATTAAAAATATTTATCTTCTGAATCAAGCTTGTAACATCAAGACAGTATCATATCAAATGTATTTATAAAGCCCTTCTTACAGCAGCTGATATCTCACAGTGCTGTACAGAAACCCAGCCTAAAACCCCCAAAAGCAAGCAATGCAGGTGTAGAAGCACGGTGGCTAGGAAAAACTCCCTAGAAAGGCCAGAACCTAGGAAGAAACCTAGAGGAACCAGGCTATGAGGTGGCCAGTCCTCCTCTGGCTGTGCCGGGTGGAGATTATAACAGAACATGGCCAAGATGTAGTAGTCTGTTCTTTGGGAGGGGCAGGTAGCCTAAACATGCAACGGTTTTCATATTACAGGTAGATACTCAAACTTTTTCTAGTAACAGTGGGCTTTGCATAGGCACTTAGTGGGACTAAAACAATTCCTAGAACATAAAATCACTTAACTGGTTCCCATGCTTCTAAAATAACGGTTATGATCCGGAACATTATGGATCACTTTCATTCTGTGCCTTCAATGTTTTCCATTTCTGTTCTATTCCCTGAACTGGTTCCAACCCCTGATAGTATGTTTTAGATGTATAGCAGATGTTTTTTTAATGACCTAAGTTGATGGATAGGTTAGTGTCGATTTACATGAATTCTGACATGTTTTTTCTATTAGGATTTTGTCAACTTTTTTCCCTCCTTTCCTCAGAAAAGTGAAGAGATGAAGACTAGAGGAAATGATCAGTTTCAGAAAAAGAAATATGATGCAGCAGTCAAGTGTTACTCAAAAGCCATCAAATATCAGTAAGTGGTATTTTTGGTTTTAACATCGGATTTACGTACTATTGGAATGTTGGACAATATAACATGCGCCTGTGATTGCATCAAGTCAGGCTGTTACCCATTACCGCTTCCCAATGTGTTATTGTCACACTACCTTTTTGATTTCATTGTTTATTCATGTGTTTTATTCAAGTGACTAACACCCTGCTGAACATGTTTGTTTATTGCACCATAAATGTCGCTGAAGTGTAAACTCTACTTTGACCACAACTCACTTTCCCATTTGGTCTGTCAAAATGGACCAGAATGGTGTACTTAACTACTCATAAATAAATACAAATTTGTATCAATTTCTTGTTTGATAACATAATCCTATCTATTTTTCAGCCCTGAAAACCACATTATCTATGGGAACCGAGCCCTTTGTTATATCCGTAGTGAAAAATATCTGTAAGTCCTACAAACTATAAACATATGATAAACAGACCTGTTTGTGTAGGACACTTACACAAACCCATTAAACATGTTTAATGATCAAGGCATCATTTGTTACAGAAAAGCTGTTGGGGATGGAAAACGAGCCACTTTAATACAACCAGAGTGGGCAAAGGTATGCAATTCTCCCACGGCCACATCTGAATTTCCGTTGCGATTGCCCTCAGCTTAAAGGGATATTTCGGGATTTATGTAGTTCCCCAGGGTCAGATGAACTTGTGGATATCATTCCAGTCATTGTGCTAATGCTAGTTAGCAATTTTACTAAAGCTAGTTGGCAACTTCAAATGCAAAGACAAATGGTATCCACAAGTTCATCTGACCCTGGGGAAGTAAATAAAGGGCTTCGTTGCCGAAATCACAAACTATCCCTTTAAGCAAGATTCATCAAATATCTGAAGATCAAACCCATTGATGGTGGTGAAATGAATACATTTTAGTCAGCTCTTTGTTATGACTGACCAGCAAGCTAGTTCTATTGATCTAAAATCAAAATGTTTTTTTTTCAGTGAGGCATGAAATGCTCAACATTCTACAAAAAGGTTATGTTGTATGATTGTAATGGAATGTTAATGCCTAAAGTACTATCATTCCTAAAATGTCTGGCATCTTCCCTTCCTCTGTGGTCTGTGTATGTCAGGGTCACTACCGGTACTGTGAGGCGCTGTTCCTACTGGGGGAACACAAGCAGGCGATAGAGGCCAACGAGTGGGGCCAGACCCTGTGCAAGGCTGACCCAGAGGGCATGAAGGACCTGCTGCAGCAACATGCCAAGTTCAACATAGAGATGGAGGAGAGCAAGTGCCACCGGGCAGAGGAACGCAAAGGTAACGGAAATTCGCCCACATAACTTTATATTAAAACCAACTGATCATGTAGGAAAACATAATTACTAGGATCAATTTGGGGATGATTGTAAGAATTGGCTTGTGGTTAACAAGATTAATTTGGCGCCTTGTAAAACTAGCGATTTACCGTGACAAATCAAAGGGATGGTTAAAAACCCTCCCAACAAGAGCTTGTCCCACCGCCATAAATTTTTCGCATATCCAATAGCAGGAAGTGGGGGTGGCTAATCCTAACTCTACCCAGAGGGTACCTCCATATGAAGTTGGGGGAAGATATGGAAAATAATCATCTTTGTTTACAGTGGGTTCGGAAAGTATTCAGACACCTTGAGTTTTTCTGAGTTTATGTTACAGCTTTATTCTAAAATGGATTAATTGTTTTCCCCTCAATCTTAACACAATACCCCATAATGATAAAGCAAAATCAGGTTTTTAGGGATGTTTGCAAATGTATTAAATAACATAAGTATTCAGACTACGGATGCTCCGCTGTATCGGTGAACATATCGGAATCGGACGATATTAGCTAAAAATACAAACGCCGGTATCGGCCGATATCTAGTTTAACACCCGATGTGCACAACCGATGTCAAAGCTGACGTGCATACCGATGTAACGAAGGTACACGATGTAACGAAGGTACACGATGTAACGATTGTACACGATGCAACACAGCAGCTAAACTAGCCCACAATGTCTGCTGTGTGGGTCAAGCAGTCATTTGAAAGGAACAAAATTTCAGCGAGACCACTCGAAGGTGAAATCCATTAAAGCCAAGATAATGGAATTCATTGCCCTTGACAATCAACCTTTCTGTTGTGGTTGATGGCTTTCGCCGACTGGTCGAGCACCGGTTAACACTACCAAGTGCGCTATTTTCTGCTGTTGCCCTACTGGAGTTGCACAGTAATAGCGTCACTATTAGCTTCACAACATGCATACTATGGAATGCCGTTTGGGTCTTTGCGTGTCAAAAAAGATAGGTGCACAGTCAAAGCTGTACAAAAGTCAGCCAACACCGGCCATGAACAATGTTTACAATACCGTGTTGGTAAAGTATAATTTGTTTGACCGCAACTTCTGGGGTAGCTAGCGTTAGCTTGGTACCTAGCTAGCACCAATACAACAGCCTGAAAACAATAACCAGTATAACCTGCAGTCATCATTATTCTTAGCAATGATTTAGGAATCCTTAAGTATTGTTCGCTTAATGAAATTTAACTTCAGTTCATGAAATTAAGTAGCTGGCTAGCTACTTAACCCTGTTCCCCAAAGCAAATGTTATAAGCAGCCAGCTAGCTTCATCTGGCTAGTGAGGCTCGCTCGGACTGAGTTATGTGTTAAACTAGCCACAATAAGGTTTAGGCACAATAGTCGAATTTGCGGTTTGCCTTCAAAATAAGTGTCTTTGACAGTGATGCGAATTATGCCATACTTTTAATGAAGGCTAACCGCAAAGTCCACTATTGTGGCTAATCCTTATTGTGGCTAGCTTCACAGAGATGGGTCCGACCACCATTAATCAAATAAACTATTATAACCCTAATTTATTTTAGATGACACCTAGCTATTTAGTTAGGACTATAGCTACTGAAACAGATGCCGTTTTGCTATGTTTTTGGGAAGAACATTGTTTGCACCCATGACCTAGCTTTTTTTTATGACCAGCACTGTAGGTGCACAAGGCATCTTTATCAGCATCAAAGCATACGTATCGATGAATTGGATGGTGCCAGGTTTCCTCAAGACTTGACACTTGGTGTTCAGGCCTAAGTTCAATTGGTTTCATCAGACTAGAGAATCTGGTTTCTCATGGTCTGAGTCTTTAGGTGCCTTTTAGTAATTTCCAAGCCGGCTGTCATGCCTTTTACTGAAGAGTGGCTTCTGTCTGGACACTCTACCATAAATTCCTGATTGGTGGAGTGGTGCAGAGATGGTTGTCCATCTGGAAGGTTCTCCCAGAGGAACTCTGGAGCCATGTCAGTGCTCATTGTGTTCTTGGTCACCTCCTTGACCAAGGCCCTTCTCCCCTGATTGCTCCGTTTGGCCTGGTGGCCAGCTCTAGGAGGAGTCTTGGTGTTTCCAAACTTCTTCCATTTAATAATGGAGGCCGCTGTGTTCTTGGGACCTTAAATGCTGTGAAATGTTTTGGACCCTTCCCCAGATCAGTGCCTCGACACAATCCTGTCTCGGAGCTCTATGGACAATTCCTTCGACCTCATGGCTTGGTTTTTGCTCTGACATGCATTGTCAATTGTGGGACCTTTATATAGACTGGTGTGTGCCTTACCAAATCATGTCCAATCAATTGAATTTTCCACAGCTGGACTCTAATCAAGTTTTAGATACACCTCAAGGATGATCAATGGAAACAGGATGCACCTGAGCTCAGTTGAGTCTCATAGCAAAGGGTCTGAAGTCTTATGTAATTAAGATATTTGTTTAAAAAAAAGAATTGCAAAACTTTTTAAACTTGTGTTCGCATGTCACCATAGGGGTTTTGTGTAGATTGAGGAAAAAAATATTTTATTTCTTTTAGAACAAGGCTGTAATTTAACAGTGGAAACTCAAGGTGTCTGAATACTTTAGGAATGCACTGCATGCTAAACAAAAGTAGCCTACAATGTAATGCCATTAGTTTGTCATGTATTTCCTTTTCATTGTTCTTGTCTTGGGTAGGTTGGGCTTGTTTTACCAGCTGTTACTTGTTCCCAGCGATGCAAACTAGTCACCTTTTGCCGAAATTCGCTGTTTTGAATCCAAACTAGGTGACCTACGTGAATCGTGTAGATCCGAGTGATGCGCGTTTGTAAACCAGCGCAGCGCGAGACCGAACGATAATGAAGAGGTAGGCGAGAAGCCTGACCACGGAGACGGGTGAGAAGATGAAGCGTACTTCATGAGCTGTAACTGGAAAAATTGGCATTTGGAAAGTGTGGTGGAACAAGTATTGTTGGCATTAAGTATTTTGCTATAGTAGCTGGATTGAATAATCTGTTAGCTAGCCAGAGAGAATTTGAGCAACATTAGCCAATTTAGCTGATCAAATTATTGCGTTTGTCTGAAAATTAGCTAGCTAATAAAGTCAGACAGCTAGCTAACGTTAGTAACCTAACCAATGCGGTATAGTATTAACTGGTATACGACTCCTTGCTGTTGTTCAATGATCATTTTATTTTTATGGCGGTTTTATCGGGGGGGAGGCACTAATGATATCTGGAGTTTTCGCTTTGGCTATTTGTTTCAAGTGTATTAGTCTAAATAAATCTCTTTGCCCAAAATCGTCATCACTCCCATGTCTTAATTGACTTGTTTTGAAATGTTTATTGCTTGCCTACATCTTACTCCCTCTGTTTAACATAACACATATTAATTTTGGTTGCCTATCTGGACGTGAAGTTTGTTCTATAATATAAAATACCCTCTTTGATTTGATCTTAACCTCCCTGGGCAAGGTGGGACGCTTGGTCAACAGCCAGTGGAATCGCGTGGCGCGAAATACAAATACCTCATAAATGCTATAACTTCAATTTCTCAAACATATGACTATTTTACACCATTTTAAAGACAAGACTCTCGTTAACCTGTTAGGGCTAGGGGGCAGCATTTGCACGTCTGGATAAAAAAAACGTACCCGATTTAATCTGGTTACTAATCCTACCCAGTAACTAGAATATGCATATACTTATTATATATGGATAGAAAACACTCTAAAGTTTCTAAAACTGTTTGAATGGTGTCTGTGAGTATAACAGAACTCATTTGGCAGGCAAAACCCTGAGACATTTTCTGACAGGAAGTGGATACCTGATGTGTTGTATTACCTTTAAACCTATCCCATTGAAAAACACAGGGGCTGAGGAATATTTTGGCACTTCCTATTGCTTCCACTAGATGTCACCAGCCTTTACAAAGTGTTTTGAGTCTTCTGGAGGGAGATCTGACTGAACAAGAGCCATGGAACGATGATGGCCCATTAGACACCTGGCGCGCGAGTTCATGTTGGGTACCCTCGTTCCAATACGTTATAAAAGAGTATGCATTCGTCCACCTTGAATATTATTCATGTTCTGGTTAAAAAAGGCCCTAATGATTTATGCTATACAACGTTTGACATGTTTGAACGAACGTAAATATATTTTTTCCCCTCGTTCATGACGAGAAGTCCGGCTGGCTTAGATCATGTGCTAACAAGACGGAGATTTTTGGACATAAATGATGAGCTTTTTTGAACAAAACTACATTCGTTATGGACCTGTGATACCTGGAAGTGACATCTGATGAAGAGAATCAAAGGTAATGGATTATTTACATAGTATTTTCGATTTTAGATCTCCCCAACATGACGTCTAGTCTATCGCAACGTGTATTTTTCTGGGCGCAGTGCTCAGATTATTGCAAAGTGTGATTTCCCAGTAAGGTTATTTTTAAATCTGGCAAGTTGATTGCGTTCAAGAGATGTAAATCTATAATTCTTTAAATGACAATATAATATTTTACCAATGTTTTCTAATTTTAATTATTTAATTTGTGACGCTGACTTGACTGCCGGTTATTGGAGGGAAACGATTTCCTCAACATCAATGCCATAGTAAAATGCTGTTTTTGGATATAAATATGAACTTGATAGAACTAAAAATGCATGCATTGTCTAACATAATGTCCTAGGAGTGTCATCTGATGGAGATTGTAAAAGGTTAGTGCATCATTTTAGCTGGTTTTATGGTTTTGGTTACCCTGTCTTTGAATTGACAAAACATTACACACAACTCTTGTAAATGTACTGTCCTAACATACTCTAAATTTATGCTTTCGCCGTAAAACCTTTTTGAAATCGTAAAACGTGGTTAGATTAAGGAGATGTTTATCTTTCAAAGGGTGTAAAATAGTTGTATGTTTGAAAAATTAGAATTTTGACATTTATTTGGATTCAAATTTGCCGCTCTTGAAATGCACCTGCTGTTGATGGAGTGCACCACGGGTGGCACGCTAGCGTCCCACCTAGCCCATAGAGGTTAATCTAACCACACTGTCCGATTTCAAAAAGGCTTTACAGCGAAAGCAAAACATTAGATTATGTCAGAGTACCCTGGCAAAAATAATCACACAGCCATTTTCAAAGCATGCATATATGTCACAAAAACCAAAACCACAGCTAAATGCAGCACTAACCTTTGATCTTCATCAGATGACACTCCTAGGACATTATGTTATACAATACATGCATGTTTTGTTCAATCAAGTTCATATTTATGTCAAAAACCAGCTTTTTACATTAGCATGTGATGTTCAGAACTAGCATACCCACCGCAAACTTCCGGTGAATTTACTTACTTACTCACGATTAACGTTCACAAAATACATACCAATTATTTTAAGAATTATAGATACAGACTCCTTTATGCAATCGCGGTGTCAGATTTTAAAATGGCTTTTTGGCGAAAGCACATTTTGCAATATTCTGAGTAGATAGCCCGGCCATCACGGCTAGCTAATTTGACACCCACCAAGTTTGGCCCTCAGCAAACTCAGATTTACTATAAGAAAAATTGGATTACCTTTGCTGTTCTTCGTCAGAATGCACTCCCAGGACTTCTACTTCAACAACAAATGTTTTGGTTCGAAATAATCCATTGTTATATCCAAATACCTCCGTTTTGTTTGTGCGTTCAGGGAACTATCCGAAGGGTGACGTGCGAGCGCATTTCGTGGCAAAAAAATTAAATATTCCATTACCGTACTTCGAAGCATGTCAAACGCTGTTTAAAATCAATTTTTGTGATTTCTCGTAAAATAGCGATAATCTTCCAAAAAGGCGACGTTGTATTCGTTCAGATTGAAAGGAAAAACATGGAGTCCTCTCATGGATGCACACTCCAGTGTCATTGTTCCCTGTCTGACCACTCACAAACTCCTGCTGTTTTTCGCCCAGAGACTGGAGAGACGTCATTCTACTCTCTGGCGCCTTCTGAGAGCCAATGGAAGCCTTAGAAAATGTCACGTTACAGCAGAGATGCTGTATTTTCAATAGAGATGCCACAGAAGGAGAACAAATGGTCAGACAGGGCACTTCCTGTTTGGAATCTTCTCAGGTTTTGGCCTGCCATATGAGTTCTGTTATACTCACAGACACCATTCAAACAGTTTTAGAAACTTTAGTGTTTTCTATCCAAATCTACTAATTATATGCATATTCTCGTTTCTGGGCAAGAGTAGTAACCAGTTTAAATCGGGTATGTTTTTTTTATCCGGCTGTGCAAATACTGCCCCCTAGCCCCAACAGGTTAACCAATACTCCTCATCGTTTTAATGCTTCTGGTATTTTTGTAAATGACATAAGTGATCACTGTGCTATTGCCTGTGGATGGTAATATTCCTAAAATCTCCACGTGATATTACGAAAAGAAACTGGAAGCGGTTTGATATTTAAGATTTTTTACATGATGTATCTAGCATTGAATGGAAGTAATCCCTGATGTTGAACTAGCCTTTTACTTCCACAATGCATTCTAGGATGTATGCAATAGGCATGCCCCTTTAAAAAAAATCAGGATTAAGGGCAGAGAGAACCCTTGGTTTACTAAGGAAATCATAAGGTGGTTTGGCAGATTGATTGGAAGGCTTTTAAACATCTTCGAAATATGGGTGTGGGTATGATCCGTAAATTGAAAGCAGACCACTACCTGAAATCTACTTCACAAAATTGAAATAATCTATCCAAATTTTGGCAAGTAGTGAAGGGTTTGGAGTGCAAAAAACATGCACAGATTCCCAAACAATTGTTGGTCGATACCGATTGTAACTGAGACAACCTCCATTCTGAAAGCCTTGAATCAGCATTTTTTTAGATGCAGGCAGTTTATTTGAAAAGGTATAATTGAGCCCCCTATGAATTTACCTGACACCCCTGTGCGCTCCTTCACCAGGTTCTCCTTTTCATCCTCCTCCGTTTCAGAAGTGTGTAAAGCCCTGAAAGAAATTGCTAAAAAAAAAAATCCCCTGGCCCTGATGAACTAGACCCCTGCAGACATCATTGCAACCCCTTAACATGTATTTTTAACCTCATGCTTGATGAGGAAATCCCCAAGTTATGGAAATCTGCTTTTGTACTGCCTCTCCTGAAAGGTGGAGATCCTTCGCTACTTGACAACTATTGACCGATATCAAAATTGTCTGTACTGTCAAAGGTACTGGAGTCCTTCGTTAGTAGGCAGCTAAAGGTCTACTTCCAAGAAAACATCTTAAATGGAATGCAATCAGGTTATAGGTCTGGCCACAGCACTGTTTCAGCAACATTGAAGGTTTTAAATGACATCCACTGTGCTCTTGATAAGAAGTTACATTATATCTGTTTTTATTGATTTGTCGAAGGCTTTTGACACCGTGGACCATGCTGTGTTAGTGCAAAGGTTGAAATGTTGTGGAATTACTGGTCATGCTCTAGATTGGTTTATAAATTACCTATCAAATCGTACACAATGTGTAATGGCGGATGGTTGTAAATCCAGAGGTGTGCTCAGGTGTTCCGCAAGGTTCTATTTTGGGCCCACTGTTCATTTTGTATATCAACCACATTGGGGATCTTAATAAAACGGCGGATGTTCATTTTTATGCATATACTGTTCTTTATGCAAGTGGTAGTAGTTTCTTTAGCTTTTGAAAATGCCCAAAGGGCATTTATCATACCACAGAATCTGTTTGATTTAAAGCTGATTCTAAGTTCGGGTAAAACAAAATGCATGGTACTTTCAAATGCCAGGTATGTTACAAATGTCATTGCTACATTGGCTGGACATACTATAGAGCAAGTTAAAGTGTACAAATATTTTGGTGTGTGGGTTGATGATAAGCTGAGCTTCACTGTGCATGTAGAGAACTTGATAAGGAAGCTCAAGCTGAAAATAGGATTTGATTACCGGCATAAGGCTTGTTTTTCTTTGAGGCCAGGAAGGAGCTGGTACGATGTAATTAATGTCGATTTATATATATTATTTATTTATATTTATTTATATATATACTATTTATTTATTAATTTATTTATTAATTTATTATATATATATATATATTATGCAGGCCTCCGCCACTACCCTGAGAGCACTTGATTCAGTGTATCATGCAGCCCTCAGGTTCATTACAAATCAGAAACGTCTAACGCATTGTGATCTCTACAGCGCTGTTGGCTGGTCGTCATTGACCTTGCGTAGGCTTAAAACACTGATTTATAAGGCCATATTGGGTTAAATGTTTTTTTTTTTTTTTGTCAGGTCAGTAAATAAATATCAATTACAGTCCCATTCTGATTTGCAGCTAACAGTACCAAAAATTAGAACAGGTAATGGTAGAAATAGTTTTAGTTACTTAGCTCCGTGGTCCCGGAATTCTCTCCGGAACATCTTAAAATGTGGTGATCTAGTTTTGTTGGTGGAGTTTAAACACTTGATCGATGTATATATCATAAAGTAATTGTTTTTTTAGGCAAGCTGTTTTTAGTCAAGATGTTTGTTTTTAATGTGAAATGTTTTTGTTGTACTGTATGTGTTTATAGTTTTAATGTTGTGTTAGTGTATGTAAGTTGTTTTGTTTAAACGTTGTTCCCTCTGCTGCTATTGGACCAGGTCTCTCTTGGAAAATAGGTTCTCAATGAGAACCTGTATAAATAAAATGGACGTTTTTGGCTCTAGTGACAAAATGTAAGGAAATTAGAAATCGGGTGGGAGAGAAGAGTATTTCGGCAAGGCCATTTTCTTGCCTGCTGAAATTCTCCCTGCCGTCTAAGTTCCTTAATTTTGTGGCTAGTCAAATACTTTCTGTGGCACACACTACTGGTCAACATGAGCTACCAAAATGATTCTGAAATGTGCCAGGCCTTGCAGCCCCCAAAATAGAAGGGAGAATTCAGCAGGCAAGGAAATGGCCTTGCTGAAATACACCCCCCCCCCCCCCCCCCAATTTGCTTTTGTCAAATACTTTCTACAGAACAAATTTCACGTCAGGATAGGAAACCTTAATTAATGGATGTGTATTAAACCAAGGGAGTCAAATGTAGGCAAGCTATAAACATTTCAGATCAACTACTAGTCAAATAAGACATGGGAGATGAATTTTGGCAGATTTATTTATAGAGTAATACACTTGAAACAAATGGCCAAACTGAAAATTGCAGACATTTGTGCCTCCCCTGCGATCAGAGGACACAAACAAAAAAAAAAAGCATTCTACTAAGATCAGTGAAATGTAGGCTTAACCTCTTGGGGCTAGGTGGGACGCTAGCGTGCCACCTGTGGTGCACTCCATCAACAGCAGGTGCATTTCAAGAGCGGCAAATTTGAATCCAAATAAATGTCAAAATTCAAATTTTTCAAAAATACAACTATGTTACACCATTTGAAAGATAAACATCTCCTTAATCTAACCACGTTTTACGATTTCAAAAAGGTTTTACGGCGAAAGCATAAATTTAGAGTATGTTAGGACAGTACATTTACAAGAGTTGTGTGTAATGTTTTGTCAAGTCAAAGACAGGGTCACCAAAACCATAAAACCAGCTAAAATGATACACTAACCTTTTACAATCTCCATCAGATGACACTCCTAGGACATTATGTTAGACAATGCATGCATTTTTAGTTCTATCAAGTTCATATTTATATACAAAAACAGCGTTTTACTATGGCATTGATGTTGAGGAAATCGTTTCCCTCCAATAACCGGCAGTCAAGTCAGCGTCAGAAATTAAATAATTAAAATTAGAAAACATTGGTAAAATATTATATTGTCATTTAAAGAATTATAGATTTACATCTTTTGAACGCAATCAACTTGCCAGATTTAAAAATAACCTTACTGGGAAATCACACTTTGCAATAATCTGAGCACTGTGCCCAGAAAAATACGCGTTGCGATACAGACTAGACGTCATGTTGGGGAGATCTAAAATCGAAAATACTATGTAAATAATCCATTACCTTTGATTCTCTTCATCAGATGTCACTTCCAGGTATCACAGGTCCATAACGAATGTAGTTTTGTTCAAAAAAGCTCATCATTTATGTCCAAAAATCTCCGTCTCGTTAGCACATGATGTAAGCCAGCCGGACTTCTCGTCATGAACGAGGGGAAAAAATATATTTCCGTTCGTTCAAACATGTCAAACGTTGTATAGCATAAATCATTAGGGCCTTTTTTAACCAGAACATGAATAATATTCAAGGTGGACGAATGCATAGCCTTTTATAACGTATTGGAACGAGGGTACCCAACATGAAGTAGCGCGCCAGGTGTCTAATGGGACATCACCGTTCCATGGCTCTTGTTCGGTCAGATCTCCCTCCAGAAGACTCAAAACACTTTGTAAAGGCTGGTGACATCTAGTGGAAGCAATAGGAAGTGCCAAAATATTCCTAAACCCCTGTGTTTTTCAATGGGAGAGGTTTAAACTCAATACAACACATCAGGTATCCACTTCCTGTCAGAAAATGTCTCAGGGTTTTGCCTGCCAAATGAGTTCTGTTATACTCACAGACACCATTCAAACAGTTTTGGAAACTTTAGAGTGTTTTCTATCCATATATAATAAGTATATGCATATTCTAGTTACTGGGTAGGATTAGTAACCAGATTAAATCGGGTACATTTTTTTTATCCAGACGTGCAAATGCTGCCCCCTAGACCCAACAGGTTAACTGACAATGGAGTGAAGAGCAGAAATCGCAAGTTGCAGCAATGAAGATTTGAGTGCGTTCACGGGGGTAGTGGGTTGTTCTTCGGCACAACACCTGTCCTCATGTTATAACGCGACCCTGGCAATCTGACATGTTAACTAACTACTGTTTTCCCTCTACAGTATGTGGTTCGTTTTCAGAATGAGAGAATTAGGTCAAAATGAGACGTTGCTTGTTAAACAAGTGTTCAGGTAGTCTAGCAACATAACATTGGATTGCTTTCTTTAAAAAAAAATTTTTTAGCTGCGAGTTAGGTTTACATTAACCACTTATTTTACAGACTGAGCATGTTTTAATTAGTTAAAATCTGCATTTCCCCCTAGCAGGGATTTTTTTGTTGTTGCCTGTTTCAGTGCGACGCAGTGTCACCTTATTGGGCTCTCACCAGTTTGCATCCCTGTTGGTTCCTCAAAAGCAGTTTTTCCTCAATTGTTCTAAGTTTATAATTGTTTGTTGGAGGTAGTCTGCTTTTGCTAGATCATTGTCTGTATGTATTATCTTTGATTTGATGTTTCTTTTCATGTTTACAAACTATTCATTTCTAGCTGGAAGATCAAATAAAACTGCAGCTAAGAAAGTTTCAAGTAAAAGGTATGTACAGTATTACTCAAGTGTTTACGAACCAATGGCAATCATGCATTTGTTGATCATTTTGAAGTTGTTAACCTGGTGTTTTACTGTGACTTACAGAACAGAGAGTACCACCAGAGACACTACAGAGTCACAACAGACTGCTAAACCCACCAGTAAGGTTGAGCCTTCTGCTAAAAACACTGCTGCTGAGAACAAGGTCAGTTACTCAGACCTGAGCCTCAACTTTCAGTACCCTAATCTATGAATTGCATTCAGGATGACACATTTTGTTCACAACAGTCCTTGTAGAGTACAAATAGGACTTAATCCAAGAGTAGTTTCAACTACAGCAACTGGTGATTGCTTTGTTGTGCACTGATTAATGAGCTGTTTGATAAGCTATAGCATCAACGTCATCTCATGGACATTAATGTTTCTAAAGTCCTGTTGTGAGTAATACTGTTAGGCATGTTATGCAGACCAAATACACTGAACAAATATAAACAGAACATGCATAAATGTTGGTTTCATGAGTTGAAATAAGAGGCCAGAAATTTCCATACGTCTTATTTCTCTCAATTGGTTCACAAATGTTTAAATCCCTGTGAGGGTTTCTCCTTTGCCAAGATATTCCATCCACCTGACAGGTGTGGCATATCAAGAAGTTGATTCAACAGCATGTTCATTACACAGCTGTACCTTGTGTTCGGGACAAAAGACCACTCTAAAATGTGCAGTTTTGTCACACAACACAATGCCACAGATGTCTCTATTTTGAGGAAGAGTACAATTGGTATGCTGACTGCAGGAATGTCCACCAGAGCTGTTAAGAGAATTGAATGTCGTTTTAGAAAATTTGGCAGTACGTCCAACTGGCCTCAACCGCAGACCACGTGTAACCACGCCAGCCCAGGACCTCTACATCTGGCTGCTTCACCTGTGGGATGGCCTGAGACCAGTCACCCGGACAGCTGATGAAACTGCAGAAATTCTTTGGTTGTGCAAACCTAGAAACTGTTAGAAACCGTCTCAGGGAAGCTTAACTGCGTGCTCGTCATCCTCACCAGGGTCTTGACCTGACTGCAGTTCTGCGTCATAAGACTTCAGTGGGCAAATTCTCACCTTGGATGGCCACTGGCACACTAGAGAAGTGTGCTCTTCACAGATGAATCCCAGTTACAACTGTACCGGGCAGATGGCGTCGTGTGGGTGAGCGGTATCCTAACGTCAAAGTTGTGAAGAGTGCTCCATGGTGGGGTTATGGTATTGGCAGGCATAAGCTAACGAACACAATTGCGTTTTATCGATGTCAAATTGAATGCAGAGACACCGTGACTAAATCCTGAGGTCCGTTGTTTCTGTATGATAATGCACTGCCCCATGTCGCACGGCTCTGGACACAATTCCTGGAAGTGGAAAATGTCCCAGTTCTTTCATGGCCTGCATACCCACCAGACATGCAGTGCATTTGGAAAGTATTCAGGCGCCTTCACTTTTTCCACAATTTGTTAGGTTACATATTTCCTCAATATACACAATACCCCATAATGATAAAGCAAAATCGGGTTTAGAATTTTTAGCAAATGTATCAAACTGAAATATAAAATGTACGTAAGTATTAAGACCCTTTACGCAGTACTTTGAAGCATCTTTGGCAGCAATTACAGCCTCGAGTCTTGGGTATGACTCTAAGCTTGGCACACCTGTATTTGGGGAGTATCTCCTGTTCTTCTCTGCTCATCCTCTTAAGCTCTCCGGTTGGATGGGTAGCGTCGCTGCACAGCTATTTCAGAGATGTTCAAGTCCGTGCTCTGGCTGGGCCACTCAAGGACTTTCAGAGACTTGTTTGGAATCCACTCCTGCGTTGTCTCGGCTGTGTGCTTAGGGTTGTTGACCTGTTGGAAGGTGAACCTTCGCCCCAGTCTGAGCACCTACTCCAGAGCGCTCAGGACTTCATCAAGGATCTCTGTACTTTGCTCAATTCATCTTTCCATCAATCCTGACTAGTCTCTCAGTTGCTGCCACTGAAAAACATCCCACAGCATAATGCTGCCACCACCATGCTTCACCTTAGGGATGGTGCCAGGTTTCCTCCAGACGTTAATCTTCCATTCAGGCCAAAGAGTTCAATCTTGGTTTCATCAGTTCAGAGCATCTTGTTGCTCATGGTCAGTCCTTTATTTGCCTGTTGGCAAACTCCAAGCGGGTTGTCATGCACTTTTACTGAGTGGCTCGTCTGGCCAGTCTACCATAAAGGCCTGATTTTAGTGGAGTGGTGCAGAGATGGTTGTCCTTCTGGAAGGTTCTCCCATCTCCACAGAGGAGCTCTGTCAGTGACCATCCGTGTTCTTGGTCACCTCCCTGACCAAGGCCCTTCCCCCGATTGCTCAACTGTTCTTGGGGACCTTCAATGCTGCACACTTTTTTTTTTTTATGCTTCCCCAGATCTGTGCCTCGACACAATCATGTCTCGGAGCTCTACAGATAATTCCTTTGACCCCATGGCTTGGTTTTTGCTCTGACATGCATTGTCAACTGTGGGACCTTTTATATAGAAAGGTGTGTGTGTGTGCCTTTCCAAATCATGTCCAATCAATTGAATTTTCCACAGCTGGACTCTAAGTTTTAAACACCTCAAGGATGATCAATGGAAACGTGATGCGCCTGAGCTCAATTTCGTGTCTCATAGCAAAGGGTCTGAGTAATTATGTAAATATAGTATTTTATTTTTAACCTCTCTGGGCTAGGTGGGACGCTTGCGTCCCACCTACTCAACAGCCAGTTGAATCCTGTGGCGCGTTATTCAAATCCTTAGATATGCTATTACTTCAATTTTTCAAAAATATGACTATTTTACACCATTTTAAAGATAAGACTCTCGTTAATCTAACCACACTGTCCGATTTCAAAAAGGCTTTACAATGAAAGCAAAACATTAGATTATGTCAGCAGAGTACCAAGCCAGAAATAATCAGACACCCATTTTTCAAGCTAGCATATAATGTCACATAAACCCAAACCACAGCTAAATGTAGCACTAACCTTTGATCATCATCAGATGACAACCCTAGGACATTATGTTATACAATACATACATGCATGTTTTGTTCAATCAAGTTCATATTTGTATCAAAAACCAGCTTCTTACATTAGCATGTGACTAGCATTCCCACCGAACACTGCCGGTGAATTTACTAAATTACTCACGATAAACGTTCACAAAAAGCATAAATTATTTTAAGAATTATAGATACAGAACTCCTCTATGCACTCGATATGTCCGATTTTAAAATAGCTTTTTGGTGAAAGCACATTTTGCAATATTCTCAGTAGCCCGGCATCACAGGGCTAGCTATTTAGACACCCAGCAGGTTTAGCACTCATCAAAGTCAGATTTACTATAAGAAAAATGTTCTTACCTTTGTTGTCTTCGTCAGAATGCACTCCCAGGACTTCTACTTCAATAACATGTTGGTTTGGTCCAAAATAATCCATCGTTATATCCAAACAGCAGCGTTTTGTTCGTGCGTTCTAGACACTATCCTAAAGGCTAAATCAGGGTTACGAGCATGGCGCAATTTGTGACAAAAGAATTCTAAATATTCCATTACCGTACTTCGAAGCATGTCAACCGCTGTTTAAAATCAATTTTTATGCAATTTTTCTCATAAAAAAAAGCGATAATATTCCGACCGGGAATCTGCGTTTAGATAAACAGACAAAGGAAAACAAAGCATTCGGTCGAAGCGGGCACGTGCCTAAGCCCATAGTACTCTGAGTGGCCACTCGCCAGAAGCGATAGTGTTTCAGCCAGAGCCTGCCTCGATATCGTTCATCGTTTTCCCGGGCTCTGAGACCCTATGGAAGACGTAGGAAGTGTCACGTTATTGCACAGATCCTGAGTCTTGAATAAAAAGAGCCAAGATGAAACACTACTTCTCAGACAGGCCACTTCCTGCTTGAAATCTTCTCAGGTTTTGGCCTGCCATAGGAGTTCTGTTATACACACAGACACCATTCAAACAGTTTTAGAAGCTTTAGGGTGTTTTCTATCCAAAGCCAATAATTATATGCATATTCTAGTTACTGGGCAGGAGTAGTAACCAGATTAAATCGGGTACTTTTTTTATCCAGCCGTGTCAATACTGCCCCCTATCCCCAACAGGTTAAACCTGTTTTCGCTTTGTTGTTATGGGGGGTGTGTAGAAGAGAAATTCTAATTTAATCAATTTTAGAATAAGGCTGTAACGTGACTAAATGGGTCTGAATACTGACTGCACGGTCACCCATTGAGCAAGTTTGGGATGCTCTGGATCGCCGTGTTCCAGTTCACGCCAATATCCAGCAGTTTCGCACAGCCATTGAAGAGGAGTGGGACAACATTCCACAGGTCAAAATCTACAGCCTGATCAACTCTATGCAAAAGATGTCGTGCTGCAAGAGGCAAATGGTGGCCACCAGATACTGACTGGTTTCCTGATCCATGCCCCTACCTTTTTTTTTTAAGCTGTGACAAACTGATTTCATACCAGTATTCTCAGTCATATGAAATCCATATATAAAGGGAACACTAAAATAACACATCCTAGATCTGAATGAAATAATCTTATTAAATACTTTTTTCTTTACATAGTTGAATGTGCTGACAACAAAATCACACAAAAATAATCAATGGAAATCCAATTTATCAACCCATGGAGGTCTGGATTTGGAGTCTCACTCAAAATTAAAGCGGAAAACCACACTACAGGCTGATCCAATTTTGATGTAATGTCCTTAAAACAAGTCAAAATGAGGCTCAGTAGTGTGTGTGTGTGGCCTCCACGTGCCTGTATGACCTCCCTACAATGCCTGGGCATGCTCCTGATGAGGTGGCGGATGGTCTCCTGAGGGATCTCCTCCCAGACCTTGACTAAAGCATCTGCCAACTCCTGGACAGTCTGTGGTGCAACGTGGCGTTGGTGGATGGAGCGAGACATGATGTGCTCAATTGGATTCAGGTCTGGGGAATGGGCGGGCCAGTCCATAGCATCAATGCCTTCCTCTTGCAGGAACTGCTGACACACTCCAGCCACATGAGGTCTAGCATTGTCTTGCATTAGGAGGAACCCAGGGCCAACCGCACCAGCATATGGTCTCACAAGGGGTCTGAGGATCTCATCTCGGTACCTAATGCTAGTCAGGCTACCTCTGGCGAGCACATGGAGGGCTGAGCGGCCCCCCAAAGAAATGCCACCCCACACCATGACTGACCCACCGCCAAACCAGTCATGCTGGAAGATGTTGCAGGCAGCAGAACGTTCTCCACGGCGTCTCCAGACTCTGTCACGTGCTCAGTGTGAACCTGTTTTCATCTGTGAAGAGCACAGGGCGCCAGTGGCGAATTTGCCAATCTTGGTGTTCTCTGGCAAATGCCAAACGTCCTGCACGGTGTTGGGCTGTAAGCACAACCTCCACCTGTGGACGTTGGGCCCTCATACCACCCTCATGGAGTCTGTTTCTGACCGTTTGAGCATGCACATTTGTGGCCTGCTGGAGGTCATTTTGCAGTGCTCTGGCAGTGCTCCTGCTGCTCCTCCTTGCACAAAGGCGGAGGTAGCGTCCTGCTGCTGGGTTGTTGCCCTCCTACGGCCTCCTCCACGTCTCCTGATGTACTGGCCTGTCTCCTGGTAGCACCTCCATGCTCTGGACACTACGCTGACAGACACAGCAAACCTTCTTAACCACAGCTCGCATTGATGTGCCATCCTGGATGAGCTGCACTACCTGAGCCACTTGTGTGGGTTGTAGACTCCGTCTCATGCTACCACTAGAGTGAAAGCACCGCCAGCATTCAAAAGTGACCAAAACATCAGCCAGGAAGCATAGGAACTGAGAAGTGGTCTGTGGTCACCACCTGCAGAACCACTCCTTTATTGGGGGGTGTCTTGCTAATTGCCTATTTTCACCTGTTGTCTATTCCATTTGCACAACAGCATGTGAAATTTGTCAATCAGTGTTGCTTCCTAAGTGGACAGTTTGATTTCACAGAAGTGTGATTGACTTGGAGTTACATTGTGGTGTTTAACTTCTTGGGGCTATGTGGGACGCTAGCGTGCCACCCGTGGTGCACCCTATCAACAGCAGGTGCATTTCAAGAGCGGCAAATTTGAAACCAAATAAATGTCAAAATTTTAATTTTTCAAACATACAACTATCTTACACCCTTTGAAAGATAAACATCTCCTTAATCTAACCACGTTGTCCGATTTCAAAAAGGTTTTACGGCGAAAGCATAAAGTCAGATTATGTTAGGAGAGTACATTGACAATAGCTGTGTGTAATGTTTTGTCAATTCAAAGCCAGGCGTCACCAAAACCATAAAACCAGCTAAAATGATGCACTAACCTTTTACAATCTCCATCAGATGACACTCCTAGGACATTATGTTAGACAATGCATGCATTTTTAGTTCTATCAAGTTCATATTTATATCCAAAAACAGCGTTTTACTATGGCATTGATGTTGAGGAAATCGTTTCCCTCCAATAACCGGCAGTCAAGTCAGCACCACAAATTAAATAATTAAAATTAGAAAACATTGGTAAAATATTATATTGTCATTTAAAGAATTATAGATTTACATCTCTTGAACGCATTCAACTTGCCAGATTTAAAAATAACCTTACTGGGAAATCACACTTTGCAATAATCTGAGCACTGCGCCCAGAAAAATATGCTTTGCTATACAGACAAACGGCCATGTTGGAGAGATCGAAAATACTATGTAAATAATCCATTACCTTTGATTCTCTTCATCAGATGTCACTTCCAGGAATCCCAGGTCCATAACGAATGTAGTTTTGTTCAAAAAAGCTCATTTATATCCAAAAAGCTCCGTGTTGTTAGCACATGATCTAAGCCCGCCGGACTTCTCGTCATGAACGAGGGGAAAAAATATATTTACGTTCGTTCAAACATGTCAAACGTTGTATAGCATAAATCATTAGTGCCTTTTTTAACCAGAACATGAATAATATTCAAGGTGGACGAATGCATTCTCTTTTATAACGTATTGGAACGAGGGTACCCAACATGAACTCGCGCGCCAGAGTCTAATCGGCCATCACCGTTCCATGGCTCTTGTTCGGTCAGATCTCATAGTAGATTCAAAACACTTTGTAAAGGCTGGTGACATCTAGTGGAAGCAATAGGAAGTGCCAAAACATTAATCAACCCCTGTGTGTTTCAATGGCATAGGCTTAAAGGTAATTCAACACATCAGGTATCCACTTCCTGTCAGAAAATGTCTCAGGGTTTTGCCTGCCAAATGAGTTCTGTTATACTCACAGACACCATTCAAACAGTTTTAGAAACTTTAGGGTGTTTTCTATCCATATATAATAAGTATATGCATATTCTAGTTACTGGGTAGGATTAGTAACCAGATTAAATCGGGTACGTTTTTTTTATCCAGCTGTGAAAATACTGCCCCCTAGCCCCAACAGGTTAAGTGTTCCCTTTATTTTTTTGAGCAGTGTATATGAACTAACTCAAACGGAAATTGTTGCAGCTTGCGTTTTTCAGTAACTTTTTTTCTTCAGTGTTCGTCAACCCTAATGTTTTAGTTATTGTTTATTTCTGATGTTTTTCATGTCACTGAACACAGGGCTTGGAAGTCAAGGTGGAAAGCCAGACACAACCAGGTAGGATGTTTTTGGCTACTATTTCTGTTTTGCTAGAAATGAAGTCTTATGTTTGGGTTGATATGCACCGAACAAATAAACTCAATGTTATGTGCTGGTCCCATTTTTCATAAACTGAAAAAGATCCCAGAAATGTTCTGTATGCACAATTATTATTTCTCAATTTGTGCTCATTTTGTTTTAATGCCTGTTAGTGAGCATCTTATCCTTTGTCAGGATAATCCATCTACCTGAAAGGTGTGGCAAATCAAGAAGTTGATTTAAATATTACCATTACACAGGTGTCTGGGCACAAAGTGCGGGGCGGGGTGTACCTCTGTCTGTACCAAAGCCATTTTGTGGGGAAAATCATTGATTGGCTGGGGCTGCTCCCCTGCCCAGTCATGTGAAATCCATAGATTAGGGCCTAATGAGTTTCTTTCAGTTGACTGATTTCCTTATGAACTGTAACTGTATTTTTGTTCAGTATAAATGGAAGCAAATATAGTTTGGCTTTTTAGTTTGTGTTAAATACAATGTAGATTTTTAGGTTCCACGAGATGCTTTTGATACGAGTCAGCTGCTTATGTCAATACCTAACAAGTTCAGCCTATCATAACCTTCTGGTTGTTTTGACTTCCTTGAGCTGTCTCTTTAAGAACACAGGCTGCCACTTTCTTTGCCAAGTTGCTGTTTTTTCACTGGGAGCCTTGTGTTGTCTGAGTTTTCAGAAGCTAACCCTTTTCTCCTTGTTGAAAGGTGCAGGAAGAGCACATTCGGTGGATAATACCAAGGTGCCTAAAGAGATGAAAGTGTGAGTTTTATGTTCGATTTGTCTTCTGGATTTGTAATACATTAGGCTTACCTCACTACCAGACCAAAAGACCAGGTCTGCTGTTTAGTGGGGAAGAACGACTTTTAAAGCAGTATATTGACCTCAAACGGGCATTACTAGTGTGGTAAAGTTGATGTGTATGTGAACAGTAGGGTGTTGCACGGTATACCTAAACTTCAGTACTTTTTCGATACTAGAACATGAATTGTTCGGTACTAGATTGTTACTTTCGGTTCATCTGTCAAATGTTTCATGTCATCTACTGATTGAGATCTTTTTAATGTAAAGACACAGCTTAATCGTTTTATGTAGTTGAAAGCAATGTGTTAGAAGCCTAAATAACCAACCTATAAAGTAAAATGCACCATTTATGGCCAGCTATGTAAACGCTAACATTGATTTTTATCCTGCAGTAGATGTCGTTCAATTGGTTAATATTCATTTTTTTCCCCTAATGCCTCTTACGGTAAAGATTTTCCATTACATGCTAGAACACTTTAAAATGCAAGATGATAGCCTACAAAGCTAGAAGCTACCGGTAACTTTCTTTGCTGCCTTACAGCTGCAGCTAACATACTATCAAACAAGGTACTGAATTTATGTGAACCATAATGCAAATTATTTCAGATTTTCAAAGCTGATTGTCACTATTTATTCAATTCGTCTTATCTTTGCTCAAACCTCGAACTGACCGTGTGTGAATGATCACATGGTTCTTAAAGAGAGCGCACACTTTTATTAAAGATGGCTTCTTCCATGTAAAGGTTGTTGATCAGTATAATATAAGTCCCAAATGGAAGGGATGCACATTGTTTTTCATCTGTAGGCCCATGAAATCAGCCAAAACAAGCTCTAACTCAATGCATGCGCACACCTATTTAATATGCTTTCAACTGTATTGTGAATAGGCCTCGGCTACTTAATTTTCCCAGTTTATCAGTTGAGATTCGCCATTCAAATGATTAGTTATGTAGTTTGGTTAAAAAAAGTCATTTGATTCATTAATGCATGTGTTGAATAATGTAACTTTTAATGATATTGAACTCAAAAGATATGTCTGGGTCAAGTGCCATTCTATGACTACGGCTCATAATATGCCTTTTTTTTGCCTTGGAATCGTGATACCAAACCTAAAATTCTGGTTTCATGACCACACTAATGAACAGTATGATGGCAAATTTAAGCTTTTTGGTCCACCCAAACAGTGGAAAAATAATTTAGGCTTTATCGGAAGCAATGGATATTTTCTGCTTTATTGAATGCTACCAAGAATCTGAATCTGTTCTTTTAAAATTGTGTATAGGAAAAGCACATACGACGCACCTTTGTTTGCAAGTATGTACTTTCTTGCTAACTTGATTAATGCTTGACAGTGCTTGTCGAATCATGTGGCACGCCTACAGCTCTGTGCACACCCTTGCATACTTGGGTGATTTCCTGTTTTTGGTCTGCCTCAAGTAACACTGGAGATATTCAGTTAAGTTTTTGTAGTGTGCAATTGACTACAGTAGGCTACTCAGAAGTTGGCATTGTCAACACCTAAAAGTGATCTGTTTTTCTTTTCAGTGAAATGGCTGATAAAAATAGCAGCAAACCGGAGCCCTGCGCTACAGAGAAAACAAAAGGGAAGAACAGAAACCAGCAGTCAAAGGAAAAGGTAGACCGCAATGTGACAATGACCTCATCTTACAAGTCAAACAGGTTTTCACAACGCTGGATGCTTTTCCTTCCTTGTATTTCTTGCCATAACTTTACATTACTAATGGCATGCATCTCATTATCAAAATGTACTGTGGCCTCCTGTGAGTTTAACCCACCACCTCCCTGGCGCTGAAACATAGTTAGTATATTCATCCCATAATCGTTTTTACCACAAAGAACACGTCAGCTAGGATGATGCATGATCTCCTGAAGCAGTTTTCACACGCAAAGTTTTTTTCTAAACCAACTTGTGTGTTATTAGTGACTCACTGATAACCCTTCCCACTCAGGCGGTATCCGGCAGCTCCAGAGACCCTAGTGTGCGGGATGCACTGATGTCAGCTGTGCAGGATGCCCACATGGCCCTGGCTGACCAGCGATGCCGCAACGCAGAGCAGGCCTTCTCCCAGGCCCTCAGCATCCTGGCGACCAGCACACCAAAGGTACAGCACAGAACAGTTCCTCTCACAATCAGCCCTCAGTGACACTATTAGAGGTGGTAGAGTTGGGCAACTTCAGCTCAAATTGTACTCCACTTCATCCAGTTCTCTAACCTGTGAAACAACTTTCTATCAAATTCCCAAAATGAGATCATCCTCAGGGCTGTGTTCAGTATGAAAAAACGTAGTGATATGTTTAATTAATCGCAAACGGTGGTGGTCTGAGCGTTCAGTTGAAATGCGTGGAGGGGTTGTACGTTCAAAATGCAGGGATGGGGCTGGAGAAATGTAACCACTCTAAAATTCATAGACAGAGCTATGGGTGCAAATAATGACCATCCAAGATATCAACATTATAAACGCTTGCAATAAAAGAAACGTGCCTTTTTCAGGACCCTGTCTTTCAAAGATAATTTGTAAAAATCCAAACAACTTCACAGATCTTCATTGTAAAGGGGTTAAACACTGTTTCCCATGCTTGTTCAATGAACCATAAACAATTGCTGAATATGCACCTCTGGAACGGTCGTTAAGACACTAGCAGCTTACAGACGGTAGGCAATTAAGGTCACAGTTATGAAAACTTAGGACAGTAAAGAGGCCTTTCTACTGACTCTGGAAAAACACCAAAAGAAAGATGCCCAGGGTCCCTGCTCATCTGCGTGAACGTGCCTTAGGCATGCTGCAAGGAGGCAAGAGGACTGCAGATGTTGCCAGGGCAATAAATTGCAATGTCCGTACTGTGAGACGCCTAAGACGGCGCTACAGGGAGACAGGACAGACAGTCGAGAGAGCCTAACTTCTTGTTAATCTAGCCACCGTGTCAGATTTCAAAAAGGCTTTACGGCGAAGGCAAACCATGCTATTATCTGAGGACAGCACCCCATCAAACAAACACATGACAATCATAATTCAACCCGCCAGATGCGACAACTCAGAAATAATGATGTAATTCATGCCTTACCTTTGAAGATCTTCTGTTGGCACTCCAATATATCCCATAAACATCATAAATGATTCTTTTGTTCAATAAATTCCGTCGTTATATCTCAAATGTCCATTTATTTGGCGTGTTTTATTCAGAAAAACACCGGTTCCAACTCGCGCAACATGACTACAAAATCTGTAATAAGTTACCTGTAATCTTGATCCAAACATTTCAAACAACTTTCCTATTACAACTTGAGGTATTTTTTTTAACGTAAATAATTGTTAAAATTTAAGACGGGATAAACTGTTTGATACAGGACAAAAGCAAAGTGGAGTGAGCTTTCAGGTCGCGTGCCCCAACCACAACAGTACACTAGACTCGACCCTCGTTCTGAACAGCCATACTTCTTCATTACTCAAAAGACAAACATCAACCAATTTCTAGACTTTTGACATCCAGTGGAAGCGATAGGAACTGCAAGCAAGTGCCTTAGATCCACATAGAAAACCCATTGTAAACACTGTCACCTCAAAAAAAAATAAAAAATAATCCTGGATGGTTTGTCCTTGGTGTCACCTGCCAAATAAGTTCTGTTATACTCAGACATAATTTGAACAGTTATTTTTTTTTTAGAAACTTTAGTTTTCTATCCAAATCTACCAATTATGCATATCCTAGCTTCTGGGCCTGAGTAGCAGGCAGTTTACTTTGGGAACGCTTCTCATCCAAAATTCGAATGCTGCCCCCTATCCTAAAAGTTTTTTTTGGAAATGTCGTTCAGTACAAACTGTTACACAACATAGTAAATGTTCAATCAAACTGAGTGCACACCAGGTGATGTGCAGCGTACAGAAGATGCTTTTGGTTATGTAGTGTATGTGGACACCTGCTTGTTTAACAGCTCATTCCATGCTCCTGGGGCTTTCTATCATTCAGCCACAAGCATTTAGTGAGGTCGGGCACTGATGTTGGGCGAGTGGGCCTGGCTCTCAGTCGGTGTTCCAATTCATCCCAATGGGGTTGAGGTCAGGGCTCTGTGCAGGCCAGTCAAGTTCTTCCACACCGATCTAGACAAACCATTTCTGTATGGACCTTGCTTTGTGCACAGGGGCATTGTCATGCTGAAGCAGGAAAGGGCCTTCCCCAAACTGTTGTCACATCTAGAATGTCATTGTATGCTGTAGCATTAAGATTTCACTTCACTGGAATTAAGGGGACTAGCCCGAACCATGAAAAACAGCCCCAGACCATTGGCATCCACCAAACCCAGATTTGTCCGTCAGACTGCCAATGGTGACGTGTGGTAATTCACTCCAGAGAACACGTTTCCACTGCTCCAGTGTCCAATGCTGGCGAGCTTTACATCACTCCAGCCAACACTTGGCATTGCACGTGGTGATCTTAGGCTTGTGTGCGGCTGCTCGGCCATGGAAACCCATGAATTTTCCAGGCAAACCATTCTTGTGCTGATGTTGCTTCCAGAGGCAGTTTGGAACTTAGTACTTTGTTTAAGCACCTTTTGCTGCGATTACAGTCTAAGTCTTCCTGGGTGAGACACTACAAGCTTGGCACACCTGTATTTGGGGAGGTTCTCTGCAGATATTCAAGTTGGATGGGGAGTGTCGCTGCACAGCTATTTTCAGGTCTCTCCAGAGATGTTTGATTGGGTTCAAGTGCGGGCTTTGGCTGGGCCACTCAAGGACATTCAGAGACTTGTCCCAATGCCACTCCTCTGTTTTCTTGGCTGTGTGCTTAGGGTTGTTGTCCTGTTGGAAGGTCAACCTTCGCCCCAGTCTGAGGTCCTGAGTGCTCTGGAGAAAGTTCATGAAGGATCTCTGTATTTTGCTCCATTCATCTTTCCCTTGATCCTGACTAGTCTCCCAGTCCTTGCCACTGAAAAACATCCCCACATCATGATGCTGCCACCACCATGCTTCACCGTAGGGATGGTGCCATGTTACCTTCAGATGTGATGCTTGGCATTCAGGCCACAGAGTTCAATCTTGGCTTCATCAGACCAGAGTTTTGTTTCTAATGGTCAGTCTTTAGGTACTTTTTGGCAAACTCCAAGCGGGCTGTCATGTGTCTTTTACTGAAGACGGGCATATCTGTCTGGCCACTCCACCATAAAGGCCTGATTTGGTGGAGTGCTGCAAAGATGGTTGTCCTTCTGGAAGGTTCTCTCTCCACAGAGGAACTCTGGAGCTCTCAGTCACTGTTGATTTCTTGGTCACCTCCCTGACCAAGGCCCTTCTCCCCCGATTGCTCAGTTTTTTTGGCAGGGCGATCAGCTCTAGGAAGAGTCTTTGGTGTTTCCAAATTTCTTCCATTTAAGAATGGTGGCCGCTGTGTTCTTGGACTTTCAATGCTGCAGAAATGTTTTGGTACCCTTCCCCAGATCTGTGCCTTGACACAATCTTGTCTCGGAGCTCTACTGCCAATTCCTTCGACCTCATGGCTTGGATTTTGCTTGACAAGCACTGTCAATTTTTTTTATTTTAATTTTATTTTTTTAAGATACAGGTGGGTGTTTGCCTTTCCAAATGTTTAATCAGTTGAATTAACCACGGGTGGACTCCCAAGTTGTAGAAACGTCTCAAAGATGATCAATGTAAACAGGATGCACATCCACTCAATTGAGTCTCATAGCAAAGGATCGGAATACTTAAATGTAATATATATTTAAGGTTTTATTTATTTTTACACATTTGTAAACCGGTTTTTGCTTTGTCATTGTGGAGTAATGTGTGTAGATTGAGATTTTTATTAGATCCTTTTTAGAAGAAGGCTAACGCAACAAAGGGGAAGGGGTCTGAATACTTTCCGAATGCACTGTATATGGGGTGTGCATTAGGAAGGGTGCTGCATAACCGGAAACGGGTGTATTCGTTACAAACTGTATAAGAAGCAAACGTAGCGAAACAAGAGTTTCTTTTGTCCTTTTGCTTCTTTTAAGACACTTTTTCAATGTAACCAGCAGAATGAATACATCACTGGGCTTTGTTTTAGAGAACATTGCTTGACCTTGTTCAGATGTGGAGGTGAAGCCATGGTGAGTTCTCAAAAGTACAAAGCAGATTTTTATCTTTCCCCACAACCAAGTCTTGACAATTTAGACGGCTAACCAACGCATTTTAACTAGCTAGCATGTTTGCCCGGTCAATTGCAAGTGCTGGTATTGTGAAGTGGACATGTCTAGAATCATCAACGGCTCAGCTGCGTAGTGGTAGGCCACACAAGCTCACAGAACGGGACTGCTGAAGTGTGTAGCGTGTAAAAAATCGTCTGTCCTCGATTGGAGTGGTATAAAGCTCGCCACCATTGGACTTTGTCGTGATGAATTACGCTTCACCATCTGGCAGTCCGATGGACAAATCTGGGTTTGGCGGATGCCAGGAGACCCGTACCTGCACCAATGCATAATACCATTAAGTTTGGTGGAGGAATAATGGTCTGGGGTTGTTTTTTTCCCCCATGGTTCGGGCTAAGGCCCCTTAGTTTCAATGAAGGGAAGTGTTAACGCTATAGCACACTGACATTCTAGACGATTCTGTGTTTGCAACAGTTTGAGGAAGGCCCCTTTAATTTTTTTTTTCTCCCCAGGAACTTGGCCTCTGTGCTCTTGACCAAGTTGTACTGATTTATGGCCATGCCTCAGCTCTGATAGAGATTGGTCAACCAGAGGTAAGAAACAAGAAGCTACAAAGGGAGGCTAACATTACTGTTTTTGATATGATCTGCAAATCACATTTGCCCTCCATCCAGGCTTTGTACTAATGGGTTTTTTCCTATTTAGGAACTTGCTGAAGCTCAAAAAGACTTTGAAAAGATCAAACATTTTGAAGAGAGGAAGTTTCAGTGTCTGGTTTTTTATGGCATTGGAAAGGCATATCAGAAGGAGAACCGGTAGATACAAATGGAATAATACTTATAGATCATGCTGAAATTAGCTGCACATCACTGGGTAAACTGATGTTTTTTCTCCACCCTTGTAGATTTCCACTTGCTCTGGAACAGTTTTCTGATTCTATGCAAATGGTTAAGAAAAAGATAACGCCTGGTAAACTGACCTGGCCCACTACTAAAGTTATTGTTGAGGAAAGTAAGCTGGACTATTTCAAGGTATGTTTTCATCAATCTCACTTGGGTTTGGGTCAACTCAACTGTTTAAATGAGACAGGAAATGTCATTGCTTGCTGTAATTTAGATTTTGTTTTATTTTAAACCCAAACCAGGAGCTGCTAGAGGAATCCATAGAGATGTGCAAATTTCCACCTAAACCAGATGCCATTTGTCGGCATCAGAATTGCCACGGACATTCCAAAATAGAAATCTACTTCACAGATCCAGATTTTAAGGTTAAAGGCAAATGTGTTCAACCTAAATTTCCTCCATGAAAGTCAGACCTAACATGTTCACTAAGCACTCAAACTGCTGTCTTTACTCATAGGGTTTCATTCGGCTGGTTTGCTGCCAAAGCTGCGAAGTGGAGTACCATATCAACTGTTGGAAGAAGTTGAAAGCAACAGCATTCTCTGATAAGAATGAAAAGGTAACATCTATTTACAACGGTCAAGTGCACACCCATTTTATTTTGTTACTCTTTCCTCTGGTATACTCATGCCTGTTTTTACCCACAGGATTTCCTGCAGGGAATGTGTTTTACTCCAGACTGTGGGGGTAGAATCTGTCATATTAAAATCTATGGTTCAACAGGGCTTGTCAAATGTGAGGTAAGGAATTTCTCAAGTTGTTGCGTTATTAAGTCATTGCAAATTTGGAGAACACGCTAATGAATGTGTTATTCTGTCTTTAGTTTGAAGCAGCTATTGACAAACCTATGGGTAAAGCAACATTGAGAGTAAATCAGAAATGTACAAGGTGAGATTAAGTTTCTCTTAATGTCCATACCCAACTAATTTTGACTGCCCACTGAATACACAACACAATTTGTATGTCAAGCACATCTTTAACCAAGGCAGTACTATTACACAATCACAATTGTTTCTGTATGTTTTCAATGTTTTGTTATTTTGCTTGCCAGTCTCAAGAAGTTGAAATCCAAAGAGGATCGTAAACTTAGGCGGAAGCAACATAGGCAAGATGCTTCTCTGTCTACGCAAGCCAAGAATGATCAAATACCTTTGGAGAACGGGGAAACCATTGTCATAGAACAGAAGGGTACAGACATCTTACATGTATTATATTCCACCGGATGTACGTTCAACATTTTCCTTTCTAAAGGAACCTGTTTCAATGATCTCACCCTTAAAGAATGTAAAGATGTGACTACACTGAACAAATATAAACGCAACAGGTGAAGTTTCAAGGGCTGAAGTAAAAGATCCCAGAAATGTTCCATACCGAAAATATTATTTCTCTCAAATGTGCACAAATGTCTAACATCCCTGTTGGTGAATATTTATTTTGCCAAGATAATCTATTCGTGTGGCATATCAAGAAGTTGATTGAACAGCATGATCATTACACAGGTACACCTTGTGCTGGGGACAAAAGGCCACTCTTAAATGGAGGTTTGTCATACAACACAATGCCACAGATGTCAAGTTGAGGCAGTGTGCAATTGGCATGCTGACTGCAGGAATGTCCACCTGAGCTGTTGCCATAGAATTTAATTTTCATTTCTCTACCATAAGCCACCTATAAAAGCAATGTCCATTTAGGAGAATTTGGCAGTATGTCCAACCAGCCTCACAACCACAGACCATGCCAGCTCAACCATGCCAGCTCAGGACATCCACATCTGGCTTCTTCCCCTGTGGGATAGTCTGAGACCAGCCACCCTTTTTGTGTGCCAAAAACTAATTCTGATTTCCTGGGCCTTGCTCCTAAGTAGGTGTGCCTATGCCCTCCCAGACCAACCCATGGCTGTGGCCCTACCAGTCATGTGAAATCTATAGACTAGGGCCTAATGAATTTATTTGGATTCACTGATTTTCCTTTATATTAACTCGTCAGTTTCGTTTTATATTTTTGTTCAGTGTAAATACATGATGCAATTCACATCACTGTTACTTTCCAAATGTTCTTCTGACCACGCCACAGCTTCTCTTAGTCACATTATCCTCCGTTTCTAACTGTTGAACACCCTTCTCCAGCTTCATCCCCCACCTGGCTAGCTTACAGGGACCGTGTTCTGCTTCAGATCAGTGAGCGTAAAGACCTATTCAGGGCCGAGAGCCACAACATCTCTGTCCTGATGGAGAACCTTAAGCCATGGATGGACCTGGACCAGATCAAGGGGAACAAGCCGGGCACTTCGTACACTGAGAGAAAGGTGGAGTCCCTGGGGGATGTTGTAGAGCTCCTCCTGGAAAGGAAGAACCGGGTGTGGGCCCGTGTCTTTATCCATGGCCTAAGCTGCTGCCTGGACACCAGCCCCAAGCTGCACGACTGGGCCCACCAACTGAACTGCGCAGGTCAGCACACATTTGCATTTTCAACGTATGTATTGAAGGGCAATGCTAACCTCCCAGCTGCATACCTGTGTACCCTCTCACCACTAGATTACTGGTTCTCTTCAGGTACTCAGCAGCAACACAATTGGGAATGACTCTATGCTTTATGTGCCAGCTTGGATCATTTTCTCTTTCCTCCCCAGGTCTGAATTCAGCTGCACTGTTCATTGACCGCTATGCAGACCACCTGGAGCAGCTCGACCTCGCTCCTTTGCTCAATTTTGCCCCCCTGCAGGACATGCTCATAGAGAAGTTTGGGACCATGCCTGAGTTTTTTAGCCGCCTAGGCCTGACTCTAACGGAGTACCTGAAGCAGGCCCCTTCCCAGGAAATGAGGCTGTTTATCTGGACTCTGGAGGAGCACAGAGACCAGTACGCCACTTGCCACACTGTGCTGGATGATTATTTTGAAATAATGGGTAAGCGTTTGGACCCGCACACCTTCCTTACCAGGGGAAAGGTCCACTTGAAGCAAACATTTCATTTGCTGACGTTTTTGTTCCTGTTTCCAGCCGTGTTAACTGTTTCCTCCTCTTTCAGACGGTCATTGTTTAGTGATTAAAAAGACAGGGATTGAAAATGAAATTGTAAGTGTTGATTGTTGGAAATCAATTTTTTTTTAAAGCAAACTTTGTCTTTTAGTGTTGCATTTGACATAAGGCATAATATACTAATAATCAAAACCCTCAATTTCAGAATTCCCCTATAAAGACTAGGAACAGAAACCGCAAAAAAAAGCAGAAGGAGCCAAAGGGGGTGAGCATTAGGACTTAGGCTGTTACACTATGCAACTTCCACGCTATTTTAGTTGCTTGCAACGGAGTTGCTTCGAAAATCACACTCCTGCAACTTGGCTGCATCTAGATGTAACGTTTCAAAATTTTGCAACTAGTTGCTTGCAACAGCCAATCAAAACAAACTTGTCACATGAACCATTTGAAGGTTTGGTATTCCGACCCAGTTGTCACATTAACACCGCTTTCAGTGCTGTGTAGAAAAAAACGTGATCAGGGTTGACAGAACAGAAATGGGCACAACAGGAGATGTATACAAATTATTGTACATGGTTTTGAAGTGAACCCAAACCTCTTCCTAAACAGATTGTCCACCATAAACTTTGCTTGCTAGCTTAGTTAGATGTTGGTTTTACAGGCTGTGTTTCCTCTATATCCTTGTTGTTAGAATAACCAAACAGTTGGATAAACAACAAATTTGTGAAACCATGATGTAATGCAGCATATCACATGGGTTGCGTTTAGAGTTCTCAAACAAGCAGCTTGAATTTGATTGGCTGTTGGATGCAATTTTAATTGTTTTTGAGTTGCTTCATGTAACAGCAAAGTTATTTTGAGATGCAATTTTAGTTGCAGTTGCAAGTGATGTGAAAGTTGCTTTGTGTAACTCTAGCCTTAAACCTAGAGAAATGTAGGCTATTGTGTGTTTTCTGGACATCAATATCATTTTTCTGTTACATAGTCAGTTATTGTCCTGTCGGGAATGAGAGGTGGTACCTCAAGAGAGGAGGACGACGAGGATTTTTTACATGACTCTTTGTAAGTTACTTATTCTGTAGAACACCGTCTTCAAGTCTGCCCGTTGACAACCCCCAGCTTGTTCTCACCAGCTCATAATTTCTCTGCAGAATGTTCCTTGACTCCACTGACCCATTCAGCATTCCCAATCATCTTCGAAATCAGGTGGCAGAGTTTGAGGGACAGTACAACATTGGCAGTCACAGTAGCCACTACAATAGAATATTGGACAACAACCCTGACCCAACTAAAGAGAGTTTGTACGAGTAAGTGCCTCAGCTATTTCTCCTTTGGGTATTGGACAACAGTGTCTTAGTCTGCAGAAAATGTGTGTTATAACTTGTATCAATGACTCATGAGGATGCACAAGTCCAAGCAATGACCTGAAGTATTGGTTGTGTATTCAGATGTCATGCTGATCCTTGTGTATGGCCTCTGGCTCTAACCTGTAAGTCTGCTTTTCCTCCCAGCTACTTTGCCCAGATCCTGGAAGAGTACGGTCCCTTAGGGGCCCAGGACCCCTTGTTGGTGGGTGAGCTGAACAACTTCCCTCCTGTTGCCCAGCAGAAGATCCACGAGGCAGGTGGCCTTGAGCACTTCCTCCTCGAGTCGCTGCGCTTCGTCATGACCGACAACCTCCTGGGCCTCATGAAGCATGCTGTGTCACTGCAGGATGCCAACACTCACAGAATGGACAATCTAGACTTCATAGGGGATATCCCCAATGGACTCTCTCTAAACCCTTCTGCTATGGAGTTCCTCCCAAACTCTCATGACTCTGGACCTAGGGATTATGATGAAGAGCCTTTTTCTCTCATTAATGTTCGGCCTAACCCAGTTGAATTCAGTGGCTATCTTCAGGTGATCGCTAATCTCCCCAGCCCATATGTTTTACCTGTTTTTGGCTCTCCACCTGCCCCGCCTGCCAACGAAATAGCACGTGCCATTGAAACTCTGAGAGCGGAGGACAAGTCATATAATAACCATGAGCCGCATAACCTTGAGGATTGTGAGCTTTATATTGGCGGTGTGGATGAACGGGGATTGTGTGAGACTGTTTATGCTCCTGTTCGCAGTACCAAGGCACCTGGAAAGACTGCAGTGGAAGTACAGGTGGGATAGTCCTCACTCCATTTGAAAGTTTCTAAGATCACCGATCACAAGGCCCAGTGTAATGTTTCGTTTTTTTTTTTCTTCCCATAGGTAGTAATTTGTGACACAATGAGTGAAGTGGCTGTTAACACGGAGCCTTATGAGCCTTTTGAAGGGAATAATGTGAGTTTTGAATACCTAATAAGCCTTTGTACTTAACACATTATTGTGCTCTATCATATATTGACCTCTCATATCATTCCTGTTTCCATGCTCCAGGGAGACATGAACAAGAAAGAGAAGAGCAATGCTGAGTTTGAGCAGCAGATCCAACAAATGAAGCAGGATTATGGCGCTGTGAAGCAAAGACGCCAAACTGAGATATCTGCCCTAGAAGGAGAGCAAGAGGAAATCAACCATTCAATACAGGTAGAAAGGAGTACTCCCATACTGGTGTGGAAGGCTCAGGGTGAAGTTTCCCTAGGTAGAGATCTATGATCAGCTTCCCCTTCCCCAATCCTAACCTTAACCTCCCTGGGCAAGGTGGGACGTCCTAGTCAACAGCCAGTGGAATCGCGTGGCGCGAAATACAAATACCTCAAATGCTATAACTTCAATTTCTCAAACATATGACTATTTTACACCATTTTAAAGACAAGACTCTCGTTAACCTAACCACAATGTCCGATTTCAAAAAGGCTTTACAGCGAAAGCAAAACATTAGATTATGTCAGAGTACCCTGGCAAAAATAATCACACAGCCATTTTCAAAGCAAGCATATATGTCACAAACCAAAACCACAGCTAAATGCAGCACTAACCTTTGATCTTCATCAGATGACACTCCTAGGACATTATGTTATACAATACATGCATGTTTTGTTCAATCAAGTTCATATTTATATCAAAAACAGCTTTTTACATTAGCATGTGATGTTCAGAACTAGCATACCCACCGCAAACTTCCGGTGAATTTACTAAATTACTCATGAATAACATTCACAAAATACGTAATTATTTTAAGAATTATAGATACAGAACTCCTTTATGCAATCGCGGTGTCAGATTTTAAAATGGCTTTTCGGCGAAAGCACATTTTGCAATATACTGCGTACATAGCCCGGCCATCATGGCTAGCTAATTTGACACCCACCAAGTTTGGCCCTCAGCAAACTCAGATTTACTATAAGAAAAATTGGATTACCTTTGCTGTTCTTCGTCAGAATGCACTCCCAGGACTTCTACTTCAACAACAAATGTTTTGGTTCCAAATAATCCATAGTTGTATTCAAATACCTCCGTTTTGTTCGTGCGTTCAGGTCAGTATCCGAAGGGTGACGCGCGAGCGCATTTTGTGACAAAAAAATTCAAAATATTCCATTACCGTACTTCAAAGCATGTCAAACGCTGGTTAAAATCAATTTTTATGCTATTTTTCTCGTAAAATGGCGATAATATTCCAACCGGGCGACGTATTCATTCAAAGGCTGAAAGAAAAAAATGGAGAATTCTCGTGATTGCTGTGTTTTCGATAGATGCCACAGAAGGAGAACAAATTGTCAGACGGGGCACTTCCTGTATGGAATCTTTTCAGGTTTTGGCCTGCCATATGAGTTCTGTTATACACAGACACCATTCAAACAGTTTTTTAGAAACTTTAGTTTTTTCTATCCAAATCTACTAATTATATTCATATTCTCATTTCTGGGCAAGAGTAGTAACCAGTTTAAATCGGGTACGTTTTTTTTTTATCCAGCCGTGCAAATACTGCCCCCTAGCCCCAACAGGTTAACCATTAGTGGGGTAATGCAAAACTGACCCAAGATCATTGTCTATGGGCAACACTTCACCCTACTTTTGTCTGGAAGAGGAGTTGAAACTGCCGTTTTAGTGTGGGTGGAAGTGTTCCATGATGTTTTGCCCAGTGACTGATAGTGTTGTGTTCCAGATCATCCATAAAGAGCTGGGCCTGTTCCAGCAGAAGCTGGAGGAGGAGGTGAAGAAGGACCAACAGGAGAAGAAAGAGAATCAGGAAACACTGAAGGCCTTAAAGATTGAGATAAAGGAGTTGGCGGAGTCACAGGAGAGGTACGGCCGAGGCTGTCTAGCCCTGTGTATATCCAAATGGGCACCATGGGTGAACGTCAAAGGGACCTTCAACATGATCGGCATTGGAGTCATTGATAAATGCAGATTTGGTTGTCTATATAGGTGTGAGTGACGAATAAACTTTGATTCAAATTTTAAATGTTTTCATCTTCCACAGCATTTCTAAGAACATCCACAAGAAGAACAAGGAGTATGAGACCCAGCTGAATAATTTCCTGGAGCTGAGGCATGTTATGACATGTTTCTAAACACACAACACCTGCAGTGTTTTCACATGCGTCCTAATGAGTGACATTTAGGTTAACATGCCACTAACTCTTCTGAGCATTGTGCTGCTGCTGTGTTAAATGTGCAGTGATTCTTTCCCATAGTAACCAGTCAGCTGCTGAGAAGATGAGCCTGGAGGATGAGATCAAGCGGTGCAGAGACCTGTGTGCCAAGGCAACTAGAAGGTCTCAGGGAGCAGAGGTATGTGGGTTGAATGTGTATGTTGAGATACCTGCGTGTTCCTCAGAATTCTGTTACTGTGGGTAGTGAGCGCTACAAATGGCATGAGAAACACTAACGTTCTTTCCCAACTGACTGACATGTTCCCTAGCTGTCTATATTGGAGAACCGGCGTAGCCGCGGCCTGCGCTGCCTCTACAGGTCTCTGTCTGATGCCAGGGCCATCCTGGCCAAACTCAAGGAAGTCTCACCCAGGTAGGTGTTAACGCTAACCACAGGGCAGACTGAGGGCCCGTAGATTCGGTTGCATGCAGTCACCAGAACCAGTTTCAATCTCTTCTTCATCCTCCTCAGATTACCTTCCCAAATTTTCCAGTCAGCCACAGATGCTTGGATAGCATGTGCTCAAGAAGCAGAGGAGAAAATCCACTCAACTGAGGTAGAAAAGAACAATGCTAACAAACAGTTTCAACTATTGGGATGCCATTTCCATTGTGACTATTACAGAAGACCTTGGATAAGAAATTCGACGTAAGGTGCACAGGCTTTTGAGGGCTGGTCCGTTTGTGTGACAGCTTTGTTGTTCTCCACAGGCACAGTACCAGGATCAGATGGAACAGGTGAAGAGGGGGACCAGGCTGTGCACTCTACCCCCAGTTGCAGTCCCCAGCACCCCCTGGCCCCCACCTGTACCGGTAAGATGCAGCACAACCGGACTTTAAGTTTAGCAAAGGTTTACATTTTCTGATGTCTTTATTTTGTTGTCCATTCTGACAAATTAACCTCCAGACGAGCTTCAATGCCATACAACTCTTCTTCTGTGGCCTCCAACTGCTCTTAAACAAGTAAAACTAAATCCATGCTATTCAATTGATCACAGCCCACACCTGCTCGCCCGTCCAGCATCACTACTCTTGACGGCTCTGACTTAGAATACGTGGACAACTACAAATACCTGGGTGTCTGGTTACTGAACTCTCCTTCCAGACTCACATTAAGCATCTCCAATCCAAAATTAAATCTAGAATCGGCTTCCTATATTGCAACAAAGCATCCTTCACTCATGCTGCCAAACATACACTCGAAAACTGACCATCCTACTGATCCTCGACGTCGGTGATGTCATCTATAAAATAGCCTTCAACACTCTACTCAGACTGCGTCCAATTTGTTATCACAGTGCCATCTGTTTTGTCACCAAAGCCCCATACACTACCCACCATTGCGACCTGTACGCTCTCGTTGGTTGGCGCTTGCTTCATACTCGTCGCCAAACCCACTGGCTCCAGGTCATCTACAAGTCTCTGATAGGTAAAGCCCCGCCTTATCTCAGCTCGCTGGTCACCATAGCAGCACCCACTCGTAGCACGTGCTCCAGCACTGGTCACCCCCAAAGCCAATTCCTCCTTTGGTCGTCTTTCCTTCCAGTTTTCTGCTGTCAATGACTGGAACGAACTGCAAAAATCTCTGAAGCTGGAGCCTCATATCTCTCTCAATAGCTTTAAGCACCAGCTGTCAGAGCAGATCACTGCACCTGTACATAGCCCATCTGTAAACAGCCCATCTATCTACCTACCTCGTCCCCATACTGTATTTATCTTGCGCCTTTGCGCCCCAGTATCTCTACTTGCACATTCACCATTCCAGTGTTTAATTGTAATTACTTCGCCACCATGGCCTACTTATTGCCTTAACTTACCTCATTTGCTGTATATAGACTTTTTGTTTTCTTTTGTTCTACTGTATTGACTGTTTATTCCATGTGTAACTGTGTCGAATTGCTATGCTTTATCTTGGCCAGGTCGCAGTTGCAAATGAGAACTTGTTCTCAACTAGCCTACCTGGTTAAATAAAGGTGAAATTAAAAAAACGCATGTTAGCTCAGCATCCTATGTCTTGGGTTTATTTAATAAAATTGTAAGAGGGCTATTGTGACCATAAACACCTAGCGACTTTCTTTGAAACTGCATTGGTTATTCTCAGCCTATACCTTGAAGCTGTTTGTCAGATGAGTGAGGCCTGTGTGTGGTGACCCCTTGCTTCTCCCAGATCTACTCTGTCCCAGAGGAAGACCTGGGACCCCTCTGCCTCCCCTACCCTGTCCTCTCCATCAGCCCTCCCAGGCCTGAGCTTTCCCCTAGTGGCGCCAGGCTTGAGATACAGTGCAGGCTTCACACGGCAGGCAGGACAGGTCCTGGGGCTCCACTTCCCCATCAGAGGGTCCCTGGGGTCAGAGCAGGTAGCTAGCTAGAGGCAGAGCAGCTCTGTCAGGGAAGGGAAGAGTCTCTTATGTGGCCTGGCCCACAATCTAGTCAATGTTGCTTGAGAAAGACTGAGTTAGGAACAGAACTCACTTTCTATATATGTACACACAGCCACTTTCTGTACACACAGCTCTACGATCTCCCCAGGCTTTACCTCTGCCCCTTGTCAGTTTGTCAAGGTGTTTCGGAACATTTCCATTGTAATCTCCTGTCAAGTGGTCTTACTAACCGGCTCCCACTCTCTGATGCTGTTCCCACCCCAGGCTCACCAGCAGCTCCCTTGCCATCCAGTGCACATGAGAGCCCCCCTCTACGGTCACCCGGGGTTGCCTAGAGCCCCTCCTGCTCCAGCCATGGATCAGAGTGTTGCACTGCCTTCCGGTATGGCTGGAGTTCCAGCTAGTGCCACCACTAACCGTCCTATCATGAGACCGCCCCAGCAGAACCAGGCTTCCAGGCCACCGGCCCCACAGCCCACCAATGTGTACGATAGAATTGTAGATCGCCTCAGCGTCATGTTCCCTCACTATAGCAGGTAACGTAACAGATAAGCGTGCACACAAATGGGTATTATGGGTGTACGAGCATTCAATACTGACTTGTCATTTCAGGCCTGTGCTGTCCAAGTTCATTGGGGAGATGCGCACAGCCAACAGAGGCTGCTTGAACTCCCTGTCCTACCAGGAGGTCATCAACAGAGTGGCCCAGCTCATCCTGGACCACCAGGACTCCACCAGAGTAAGGGCCCCAAAGTAACCTGCACCAAGGACTAGGACCATACCACACCTGTTGGCAAATGTCTTCATACTTGCTCTAGTTCTGTATCTCCTCTATCAGGGATGTTCTTTATCACTGTTTAGCTAGATTTTGAACTAAAGGGATCTCAAAATATCTTGAATGGAAGCATCAATTGAAAATGTATTATGTCCTTATTCACATTCACTCCTAGGCTAAAATATGCCCACAACTGTTGGCTTCCATATGAACTGTAACGTGTGTGTGTCCAGGTGCAGCTGAGCAGTGCTGGTAGAGGTGACATTGCTGGGACCCCTTTGCGCTCTGACTCTCCAGCCTCTGTCCACTCCACTGGGCCCCCCACCCATGTCTGGAAGAGCGTGGGTGCCCAAGGGCACTCCAAGTCAAAGGCGGTGAGTTCAGCTTGCACTTCACACTGAGTCGCTCACAGCAGGGCTCGAGACTCGGTCAGACGATAACATGGATGTACAGATGCCGATGAGGTCTAACTCGTTGAAGCCTAAATATAGTGTGTAAATTGTAGGGTTTGCTGTTTTGTACTACACGGACTCTTTGATTCTGATGTATGTGTCTTGTACAGTTGAACATGGAGGATCCCTGTATCATCTGCCATGATGACATGACCCAGGAGGACCTGTGTGTGCTGGAGTGCAGACACAGCTTCCACAGAGATGTAAGGCCACTTCAACCCACACCCTTAAGTAGTCTGCAACTGAGTTTGCCCAGTGCTTTCATCTATGGCCCTGTGGTTATTTAGGGCTAGTAGAACACAGGAACTGGGAATTCCTGTTCTTGCACTTGGGATTGGTTTGACTGTCAGTCTCACTTTCTACCACTTATCTTTTCCTCTCCCCTTCTCCCTCTAGTGTATTAAGTCGTGGCTGAAGGAGCAGAGCACCTGTCCCACCTGTAGAGAGCACGCTCTCCTACCTGAGGACTTCCCTCTGCTACCTGGCAGAATACGCAGGGGCCACACACCTGCTGCCTTCTCTTAAACACCCCCAGCTACAAATCCTTAACCCCCCCCCCCCCCTTATGCTTAATGCCTGAATTCCAAACACAGATTGATTCCCAGTATATGGTCAACTGCTCAATTTCATAATTAATGCTTCTGTCAAATGTGCATGTGGAGATAAAGAAATTGGACTAAAGTCAAGTGCGATGAACTAGTTATCAAGCGATCTCCCTATGATTATATCATGCAATGAATGTTGAGCTTTTTTATTTTGTGTCTATCGTTTGTGCCATTATAATGCTGAAGTGTTTAGACTTAAACCATTTTTTTTGTAGTAGTAGACAGTGTGTTAAATATGTTCATAACCATTAATCGCAGCGTTGTCGTTAGACACGTTTGAGTAAGGAGTGGTTCAGTTGGGCCCGGTTTACTTTTAAGTGTGGTTAGGGGTTGAGCTAATTCTGAAAGTCTTAAGATTCTTGTGCCTGGTGTAATAAAGTTTGATTGCCAGCTACTTTGTTTGAAAAGTTGGATCTGGAGGATAGAAAACCAACTGCAATTTAAAAAATATTTACCACATTTTTCTATGGTTAATTTTAAGTGACAGATATTTTAATTAGGAGTTATCAGACTTGTTCATTCAAGTCTTATGCTGTTGAAAGCAGTCAGTCATAGCCTGAAGGATTTTCCTGACAACTGCTGTCTGTTTTAACCGAACTCATGGCTTTCAGTTTGTTTTCAATGTGACCCCTACAACTGTTCCCTACCAGAAAGTATGTGATTCCTTCTGTTAATGCAATGTCAGGTATACTAAAGTATGTGGATACCCCTTCAAATTGGTGGATTCGGTTGTTTCAGCCACACTTGTTGCTCACAGGTGATTAAAATTGAGCACACCGCCATGCAATCTCCATACACAAACATTGGCCTTACTGAAGAGCTCAGTGATGAATAGTTTTTAAAAATTATAAAGTCAATTAAGAACAAATACTTACAATGACAGCCTAGGAGCAGTGCCTTGTTCAGGGGCAGAACGACAGATGTTAAGGTTTCGATCACTGGCCCGAAGCTCTAACCTACGTGACACCATTATAGGATTCCACCTTTCCAACAAGTCAGTTTAGCAGGGCAGAAATTTGCCAGAGTTGCCCTGGAATTGTGAATTGGAAACGTCTAGTAGAAACTACTGTTGAAGCGACGTGGTAGGCTACACAAAATGTGACCGCTGAAGCATGTAAAAGTGTCTTCACTTGCTCAAGCCTAAGATCGCTGTCGGCTGGAGTGGCTTGCTGGAATTGGACTCCGGAGCAGTGGAAACGTGTTCTCTGGAGTTTTATTTATTTAACCAGGTAGGCAAGTTGAGAACAAGTTCTCATTTACAATTGCGACCTGGCCAAGATAAAGCAAAGCAGTTCGACACAAAGTTACACATGGAGTAAAACAAACTTGCAGTCAAGTCTGAGGTGAGATAAAGGCAAAAAAGACCATGGTGGCAAAGTAAATGCAAACTAGAAATAATGGGGTGCAAAATAAATACAGTAGGGGAAGTGGTAGTTGTTTGGGCTAAATTATAGATGGGCTATGTACAGGTGCAGTGATCTGTGAGCTGCTCTGACAGTTGGTGCTTAAAGCTAGTAAGGGAGATAAGTGTTTCCAGTTTCAGATTTTTGTAGTTCGTTCCGGTCATTGGCAGCAGAGAACTGGAAGGAGAGGCGGCCGAAGGAGGCTTTGGGGGTGGCCAGAGATACCTGCTGGAGCGCGTGCTACAGGTGGGTGCTGCTATGGTGACCAGTGAGCTGAGATAAGGGGGGACTTTACCTAGCAGGGTCTTGTAGATGACCTGGAGCCAGTGGGTTTGGTGAAGAGAATGAAGCGAGGGCCAGCCAACGAGTGCGTACAGGTCGCAGTGGTGGGTAGTATATGGGGCTTTGGTGACAAAACGGATGGCACTGTGATAGACTGCATCCAATTTGCTGAGTAGAGTGTTGGAGGCTATTTTGTAAATGACATCGCCGAAGTCGAGGATCGGTAGGATGGTCAGTTTTACGAGGGTATGTTTAGCAACATGAGTGAAGGATGCTTCGTTGCAAAATAGGAAGCCGATTTAACTTCGGATTGGAGATGTTTGATGTGAGTCTGGAAGGGGAGCTTACAGTCTAACCAGACACCTAGGTATTTGTAGTTGTCCACATATTCTAAGTCAGAACCGTCCAGAGTAGTGATGCTGGACGGGCAGGCAGGTGTGGGCAGCGATCGGTTGAAGAGCATGCATTTAGTTTTACTTGTATTTAAGAGCAGTTGGAGGCCACGGAAGGAGAGTTGTATGGCATTGAAGCTCGTCTGGAGGGTTGTTAACACAGTGTCCAAAGAAGGGCCAGAAGTATACAGAATGGTGTTGTCTGCATAGAGGGGGATCAGAGAATCACCAGCAGCAAGTGCGACATCATTGATGTATACAGAGAAGAGTTGGCCCAAGAATTGAACCCTGTGGCACCCCCATAGAGACTACCAGAGGCCCGGACAACAGGCCATCCAATTTGACACACTGAACTCTATCAGAGAAGTAGTTGGTGAACCAGTCGAGGCAATCATTTGAGAAACCAAGGCTATTGAGTCTGCCGATGAGGATGTGGTGATTGACAGAGTCGAAAGCCTTGGCCAGGTCAATGAATATGGCAGCACAGTATTGTTTCTTATCAATGGCGGTTACGATATCGTTTAGGACCTTGAGCGTGGCTAAGGTGCACACATAACCAGCTCTGAAACCAGATTGCACAGCGGAGAAGGTGCGGTGGGATTCGAAATGGTCGGTAATCTGTTTTTTGACTTGGCTTTCGAAGACCTTAGAAAGGCAGGGTATGATAGATATAGGTCAGTAGCAGTTTGGGTCAAGAGTGTCCCCTCCTTTGAAGAGGGGGATGACAGCAGCTGCTTTCCAATCTTTTGGAATCTCAGATGACATGAAAGAGGTTGAACAGGCTAGTAATAGAAAGAAAGGGTGCAGATTGTCTAGCCTTGCTGATTTGTAGAGGTCCAGATTTTGCAGCTCTTTCAGAACATCAGCTGACTGGATTTGGGAGAAGGAGAAATGGGGAAGGCTTGGGTGAGTAGCTGTGGGGGGTGCAGTGCTGTTGACCGCGGTAGGGGTAGCCAGGTGGAAAGGGATGAGGTCAATATCCTTCCAGGATACCCGTGCCAGGTCGATTAGAAAAGCTTGCTCGCTGAAATGTTTCAGGGATCGTTTGACAGTGATGAGTGGGGGTCGTTTGACCGCTGACCCATTACGGATGCAGGCAATGAGGCAGTGATCGCTGAGATCTTGGTTGAAAACAGCAGAGGTGTATTTAGAGGGCAAGTTGGTTAGGATATCTTTGAGGGTGCCCGTGTTTACGGCTTTGGGGTGGTACCTGGTAGGTTAATTGATAATTTGTGTGAGATTAAGGGCATCAAGCTTAGATTGTAGGATGGCTGGGGTGTTAAGCATGTCCCAGTTTAGGTCACCTAGCAGCACGAGCTCTGAAGCTAGATGGGGGGCAATCAGTTCACATATGGTGTCCAGAGCACAGCTGGGGGCAGATGGTAGTCTATAGCAGGCGGCAACAGTGAGAGACTTGTTTTTAGAGAGATTGATTTTTAAAAGTAGAAGTTAAAATTGTTTGGGTACAGACCTGGATAGTAGGACAGATCTCTGCAGTAGATTGCAACACCGCCCCCTTTGGACGTTCTATCTTGTCTGAAAATGTTGTAGTTAGGGATGAAGATTTCAGGAAGTCTACCAAAAACTCTAAGCCAGGATTCAGACACAGCTAGGACATCCGGGTTGGCAGCGTGTGCTAAAGCAGTGAATAAAACAAACTTAGGGAGAAGGCTTCTAATGTTAACATGCATGAAACCAAGGCTATTACGGTTACAGAAATAATCAAAAGAGAGCACCTGCGGAATAGGAGTGGAGCTAGGCAGTGCAGGGCCTGGATTCACCTCTACATCACCAGAAGAACAGACGAGTAGGATAAGGGTACGGCTAAAAGCTATGAGAATTGGTCGTCTATGACGTCCAGAATAGAGAGTAAAAGGAACAGGTTTCTGGGGGCGATAAAATAGCTTCAAGGTATAATGTACAGACAAAGGTATGGTGGGATGTGAATACAGAGGAGGTAAACCTAGGCATTTAGTGATGAGAGAAATATTGTCTCTAGAAACATCATTGAAACCAGAAGATGTCATAGCATGTGTGGGTGGTGGAACTGAAAGGTTGGATAAGGTATAATGAGCATGGCTAGAGGTTCTACAGTGAAATAAGCCAATAAACACTAACCAGAACAGCAATGGACAAGGCATATTGACATTAAGGAGTGCTGGTAGTCTGACGGATGAATGTGGGTTTGTAGATGCCAGGAGAACACTACCTGCCCTAATGCAATGCCAACTGAAGTTTGGAGGGGGAATAATGATCCAAGACCAGCTAAGTTAATCCCTACTATTGTGACAATGAGTCGTCATAATGCTGCATCAAATGTACATAGGGCCACTGGCAAACACAATGCAAGTAATTTAATTTCTGTACCCCTAATTGCACCGAATACATCTGTTTATCTTACAGCTGTTGCAAGCAGTAATCATAAACCAGTTACTGTTACCACTGAGGCGGTGTGAAATAGTAGGAAGATCACTTTATGCAGCTCACCCTGCACTATCAGCTCCATGTAAATAATATGAGTAAGTCTACCTCTGATAAGCTTCCCAGTAAAGCATTAAAAACAATCAAGCAACCCAGAAAAGTACTAAAAATAGCCCATATTAATATATGTAGCCTAAGAAACGAGGTCCATGAAGTCAGTAACTTGCTTGTAACACAGGACATTCATATTCTGACTATCTCTGAAACTCACTTAGATAATACCTTTGATGATAGTGGTAGCAATTCATGGTTATTACGTCTACAGAAAATACAGAAATGCCAATGCAGGAGGTGTTCAGAACCACACAGGGCTATATTCAGAACCACATACCTGTAAAGCTTAGAGATGATCTAATGTTAAATACTGTTGAAGAAATATGGCTACAGGTTTATCTGCCTCACCTAAAGCCCATTCTTGTGGGAAGCTGCTATAGGCCACCAAGTGCTAACAGTCAATATCTGGATAATGTGTGTGAAATACTTGATAATGTATGTGATATCAACAGAGAAGTATATTTTCTGGGTGATTTAAATATTGACTGGCTATCATCAAGCTGCCCACTCAGGAAAAAACTTCAAACTGTAACCAGTGCCTGCAACCTGGATCAGGTTGTCAGTCAACCTACCATGGTATTTACAAACAGCACAGGAATTAAATCATCAACATGTATTGACCACATCTTTACTAGCACTGCAGATATTTGCTTTAAATCAGTATCCAAATCCATAGGATGTAGTGATCACAATATAATAGCCATATCTAGGAAAACCAAAGTTCCAAAGGCTGGGCCTAATATAGTGTATAAGAGGTCATACAAGAAGTTTTGTAGTGATTCATGTTGAGGATGTAAAGAATATTTACTGGTCTGTGGTGTGTAATGAGCAACCAGACGCTGTACTTGACACATTTATGAAACTACTTATTTCAGTTACTAATAAGCATGCACCCATTAAGAAAATGACTGTAAAAACGGTTAAATCCCCTTGGATTGATGAGGAATTGAAAAACTGTATGGTTGAGAGAGATGAGGAAAAAGGTATGGCAATTAAGTCTGGCAGCCCAACTGATTGGCAAATGTACTGCAAATTAAGAAATCATGTGACTAAACTAAATAAAAAGAAGAAACTACACTATGAAAGAAAGATCAATTATATAAAGAATGATAGTAAAAAGCTTTGGGGCACCTTAAATAAAATGTTGGGAAAAAAGCCAACTCGGCTGCTCCTTCTTTCATTGAATCAGATGGCTCATTCATCACAAAGCCCACTGATATTGCAAACTACTTTAAGGACTTTCATTGGCAAGATAAGCAAAGTTAGGGATGACATGCCAGGAACAAACACTGACACTACACATCCAAGTACATTGGATCAAATTATGAAAGACAAGAATTGAACTTTTGAATTCTGTAAAAGTCAGTGTGGAAGAGGTGAAAAAATTGTCTATCAACAATGATAAGCCACCAGGGTAGGACAATCTGGATGGAAAATTACTGAGGATAATAGCAGACGATATTGCCACTCCTATTTGTCACATTTTCAATTTAAGCCTACTAGAAAGTGTGTGCCCTCAGGCCTGGAGGGAAGCTAAAGTCATTCCACTACCTAAGAATAGTAAAGCCTCCTTTACTGGCTCAAATAGCCGACCAATCAGCCTGTTACCAACCCTTAGTAAACTTCTGGAAAAAATTGTGTTTGACTAGATACAATGCTATTTTACAGTAAACAAATTGACAACAGAATTTCAGCATGCTTATCGGGAAGGACACTCAACAAGCACTTACACAAAGAATTCCCCAGGGTACCCGTTTAGGCCCCTTGCTTTTTTCGATTTTTACTAACGACATGCCACTGACTGAGTAAAGACAGACTGTCTATGTATGTGGATGACTCAACACTATACACGTCAGCTACTACAGCGACTGAAATGACTGCAACACTCAACAAAGAGCTGCAGTTAGTTTCAGAGTGGGTGGCAAGGAATAAGCTAGCCCTAAATATTTCTGAAACGAAAAACATTGTATTTGGAACAAAACACTCACTAAACCTCAACTAAATCTTGTAATAAATAATGTGGAAATTGAGCAAGTTGAGATGACTAAACTGCTTGGAGTAACACTAGATTGTAAACTGTCAGTCAAAACATATTGATGCAGTCGTAGCTAAGATGGGGAGAAGTCCATCTATAATAAAGCGATGCTCTACCTTAACAACACAATCAACAAGGCAGGTATGACACGGCCCTAGTTTTGTCACACCTTGACTACTGTTCAGTCGTGTGGTCAGGTGCCACAAAAAAGGACTTAGATGAGCCAATTGCAATTTTCCTAATATGCATGTCAATCTCTCCTATTTATGAGAGGTATTGACATGTTGCATGCATGATCTGTCTGCCTAAACTACTGGCACACAGCTCGGACACCAATGCATGCCCCAGAAAGCCGGATCATTACTTTTAGTCAGCCATCTCTGATCTTATGGTTTGGGAATATGGATTCAGTCTAAAATGTGTCAATCCTTACTGAAGAAAATGTACTAAAGCTGCTTACCTCCTTGAGCCAGCTCTTTGGGGTTAAGCCAACACACACAATTTACAATGATAACATAACTGGAATGTTAAAATGCATTTAATAACTTGGTTGATTTTGAATACCTTGTTAGTTTGAAATTCCTCCATTTAGAATGTTCTTTGGGCTACATTTTGACAGTGCCGATATTCAGTTAGAAATTGACCATATTACTGCTAATGATGGACAATGTCTCTCCAAAAAACTTCTGAAATGCAACAACGCGGCTTCAAAGATATCATGAATTGATACACAATTAAGTTACTTTATCCATTTTGACATTTGCACTATTATATTGAAAGGTAGCCCACGACCTTGAACATCCTCTGCTTTTTCAGTCTTTTTTTCCCTGAACTGTAGACATACGTCCATATAACATTATGCACTTATAGACCGTGTCATTGATTCAGAGCAGGGAGGCCCAGCCAACAGATATGGCTGTCTGCCAGGACTTGTAGGCTTGGCTATCTCTGGACTATGAGTCCTTGGTCACTTCAGGTCGTTCTTGCCCAGGCATGTCAACGGCACTATCCTCTGACCATCCTCCATTGTAGTGGAGCTCTGGGCTCTCACGCTCGGCACAGCTTCAGAGGAAAGTTCTCAGTGATCAGATGTTCGTCATGGAGGACAATCACCACATTCACCTCAAACTCTACAGAGGAACAAAGAATCAAATCTGTCAGTCATCGGTAAACCACAAACTGTTGCACTATTTGACTTGTATTTATTACAGGTTAACTCACCGACTTTAAAGTTGATGGTCTCAAGGGTAGGGCAGGTAAAGAGCCTGGGGAAGACCATGTAGATGGGGATGGGGAGGCTGTGGCAAACGTCTCCCTCTGCTATCTGGATGTTCTGGATCTCTGTGGCATCTCTGGCATAGCCCTCAGCACAACCTGGCGCAGATGGAAAAACACACTATTCACTTCTATTGGAGTGGGTAGGGCCCTGTTTAGACACTAATCTGGATTGGTGAAAGCAAAGTAATGGGAATCTTACTTTCATTCAATCACGTACAGTTCAGATGAATGATACCCTCGAAGGAAGCATTGTTACAGTATTCTACCAGGGCCTGCCCTCAAAATATAACGCAACATGTAAAGTCTAGGTTTCATGTTTCATGAGCTGAAATAAAAAAAATCCATACACACAAAAAGCTTCTCAAATTGTGTATACATCCCTGTTAGTGTGCATTTCTCCTTAGCAAAGATAATCCATCCACCTGACAGAGGTGGCATATCAAGAAGCTGATTAAACAGCATGATCATTACACAGGTGCACCTTGTGCTGGGGACAATAAAAGGCCACTAAAATGTTCAGTTGTGTCACAGATGTCTCAAGTTGAGGGAGTGTGCAATTGGCATGCTGACTGCAGGAATGTCCACCAGAGCTGTTGCCAGAGAATTTAATGTTAATTTCTTTAACATGAGACACCTCCAACATCATTTTAGATTATTTGGCAATACATCCAACTGGCCTCACAACCAAAGACCATGTGTAATCACGCCAGTCAAGGACCTCCATATCCAGCGTCTTCACCTGCAGGATCGTCTGAGACCAGCCACCTGGACAGCTGATGAAACTGTGGGTTTGCACAACCAAGTAATTTCTGCACAAACTGTCTGAAAACGTTTCAGGGAAGCTCATCTGCGTACTTGTCACCCTTACCATGGTCTTGACCTGACTGCAGTGGGCAAATGCTCACCTTCATTGGCCCCTGGCATGCTGGAGAAGTGTGCTCTTCACAGATGAATCCCGGTTTCAGCTGTACCGGGAAAATGGCAGACAGAGTGTATGGCGTCGTGTGGGCGAGCGGTTTGCTGATGTCAACATTGTGAACACAGTGCCCCATGGTGGAGGGGGGGGGGGGGGGGGGGGGTTTATGGTATGGGCAGGCATAAGCTACGGACAAACACAACTGTATTTTATCAACAGCAATTTAAATGCACAGAGATACCATGACGAGATTCTTAGGCCCATTGTTGTGCCATTCATCCACCACCACCTCATGTTTCAGCATAGTAATGCAAGGCCCCATGTTGCAAGGATCTGTACACAATTCCTGGAAGCAGAAAATGTCCCTGTTCTTCCATGGCCTGCATACTCAGACATGTCACCCATTGAGCACGTTTGGGATGCTCTGGATCGACGTGCATGTTCCAGTTCCCGCCATTATCCAGCAACTTCACACAGCCATCGAAGAGGAGTGGGACAACATTCCACAGGCCACAATTAACAGCCTGATCATCTCTATGCGAAGGAGCTGTGTCGCGCTGCATGAGGCAAATGGTGGTCACACCAGATACTGATTGTTTTCTGATCCACGCCCCTACCTTTTTTTTAAAGGTATATGTGACCAATAGATGTATATCTGTATTCCCAGTCATGTGAAATCCATAGATTAGAGCCTAATACATTTATTTCAATTGTATGATATCCTTATATGAACTGCAACTCAGTAAAATATTTAATTGCTGCATGTTGCGTTTATATTTTTGTTCAGTGTAGATGGGCACCAATAAGTAGCGTCAGACTCACCGCAGGTCTCTACGCGGACCAGCTGCAGCTCGATGCTCTTGATGGCCACATCAGAACTCTCCACCACCAGTTCTCCAGTCAGGGGCTTAGTGATCACACAGTTGGTGGCATCCAGGTGGCCCCGGATCAGGAACTTGGGCAGCAAACTCCTCTGAGGGAGACGATGGTGAGTAATACAAAGATGGGATGATATTAACGGTCTGAACACTCCTGCTACGGTGTCTGCTGGTTTTCCTCAAATAATTTTGATCAATGACGGAGTAGACCGATTAAGACCCAGGAAACCAACATCTAGAATGCCAAAAGGTACACTATATAGTTGAAGTCGTAGGTTTACATACACTTAGGTTGGAGTCATTAAAACTATTTTTCCAACCACTCCACAAATTTCTTGTTAACAAACTATAGTTTTGACAAGTCAGTCAGGACATCTACTTTGTGCATGGACACAAATCATTTTTCCAACAATTGTTTACAGACATATTATTTCACTTATAATTCACTGTATCACAACTCCAGTGGGTCAGAAGTTTACATACACTAATTTGACTGTGCCTTTAAACAGCTTGGAAAACTCCAGAAAATGATGTCATGGCTTTAGAAGCTTTTGATAGGCTAATTGACATCATTTGAGTCAATTGAAGGTGTACCTGTGGATGTATTTCAAAGCCTACCTTCAAACTCAGTGCCTCTGCTTGACATCATGGGAAAATCTAAAGAAATCAGCCAAGACCTCAGAAAAAAATTGTTGACCTCCACAAGTCTGGTTCATCATTGGGAGCAATTTCCAAATGCCTGAAGGTACCACATTCATCTGTACAAACAATATTACGCAAGTATAAACACCATGGGACCACGCAGCTGTCCTACCGCTCAGGAAGGAGACGCGTTCTGTCTCCTAGAGATGAACGTACTTTGGTGCGAAAAGTGCAAATCAATCCCAGAACAACAGCAAAGGACCTTGTGAAGATGCTGGAGGAAACAGGTACAAAAGTATCTATATCCACAGTAAAACAAGTCCTGTATCAACATAACCTGAAAGGCCGCTCAGCAAGGAAGAAGCCACTGCTCCAAAACCGCCATAAAAAAGCCAACTGCACATGGGGACAAAGATCGTACTTTGTGGAGAAATGTCCTCTGGTCTGATGAAACAAGAATAGAACTGTTTGGCCATAATGACCAACGTTATGTTTGGAGGAAAAAGGGGGAGGCTTGCAAGCTGAAGAACACCATCCCAACCGTGAAGCACGGGGGTGGCAGCATCATGTTGTGGTGGTGCTTTGCTGCAGGAGGGACTGGTGCACTTCACTAAATAGATGGCATCATGAGAAAGGAAAATTATGTTGATATATTGAAGCAACATCTCAAGACATCTACATTTACATTTTTACATTTTAGTCATTTAGCAGACGCTCTTATCCAGAGCGACTTACAGTAGTGAATGCATACATTTCATTCATTTTTTTCCCCCTGTCAGGAAGTTAAAGCTTGGTCGCAAATGAGTCTTCCAAATGGACAATGAACCCAAGCGTACTTCCAAAGTTGTGGCAGTTACACCAGCTCTGTCAGGAGGAATGGGCAGAAATTCACCCAACTTATTGTGGGAAGCTTGTGGAAGGCAACACAAAACATTTGACCCAAGTTAAACAATTTAAAGGCAATGCTACCAAATACTTATTGAGTGTATGTAAACTTCTGACCCACTGAGAATGTGAAGAAAGAAATAAAAGATGAAATAAATCATTTTCTCTTCTATTATTCTGACATTTCACATTCTTAAAATAAAGTGGTGATCAACTGACCTAAGACAGGGCATTTATGCTAGGATTAAATGTCAGGAATTGTGAAAAAACTGAGTTTAAATGTATTTGGCTAAGGTGTATGTAAACTTCTGACTTCAACTGTATATACACAAAAGTATGTGGACACCCCTTCAAATTAGTGGATTCGGCTATTTCAGCCATACCTGTTGCTGACAGGTGTATAAAATCGAGCACACAGCCATGCAATCTCCATAGACAAACATTGGCAGTAGAATGGCCTTACTGAAGAGCTCAGTGACTTTCCACATGGCACTTCATAGGATGCCACCTTTCCAACAAGTCAGTTCGTCAATATTCGGCCAAGCTAGAGCTGCCCTGGTCCACTGTAAGTGTTGTTATTGTGAAGTGGAAACGTCTAGCAGCAACAATGGCTCAGCCGCGAAATGGTAGGCCACAAGCTCAAAGAACGGGACTGCTGAGTACTGAAGCTTGTAGCGCGTAAAAATAATATGTCCTTGGTTGCAACACTCACTAGCATGTTCCAAACTGCCTCTGGAAGCAACGTCAGTACAATAACTGTTTGTAGGCAGCTTCATGAAATGGGATTCCATGGCCGAGCAGCCGCACACAAGCCTAAGATCACCATGCACAATGCCAAGTCTCAGCTGGAGTGATGTAAAGCTCTCTTCCATTGGCAGTAGAAGCGCATTTTCTGGAGTGAATCACTACACATTCCAATCTGGCAGTCCGACAGAAAAATCTGGGTTTGGCGGATGCCACGAGAACGCTACCTGCCCGAATCCATAAAGTTTGGTGGAGGAATAATAATGGTCTGGGGCTGTTTTTCATGGTTTGGGCTTGGCCCCTTAGTTCCAGTGAAGGGAAATCTTAACGCAACAGCAAACAATGACATTCTAGAGGATTCTGTGCTTCCCACTTTCTGGCAACAGTTTGGGGAAGGCCCTTTCCTGTTTCAGCATGACAATGCCCCATGCACAAAGCAAGGTTCATACAGAAATGGTTTGTCGAGATCGGTGTGGAAGAACTTGACTGGCCTGCACAGAGCCCTGAACTCAACCCCATCGAACACCTTTGGGATGAACTGGAATTGTGAACCAGGCCTAATCGGCCAACATCAGTGCCGGCCTCACCAATGCTTTGTGGCTGAATGGAAGCAAGTCCCTGCAGCAATGTTCCAACATCGAGTGGAAAGCCTTCCCAGAAGGGTGAAGGCTGTTATGGCAGCAAAGGGGGACCAAATCCATATTAATGCCCATGATTTTGGAATGAAATGGTCGACAAGTAGGTGTCCACATACTTTTGGTCATGTAGTGTAGATTAAATGTAATTGAACATTTTGTAGGTGTTTGGTCATATTCCCGACAGGCCTGCTGTACCTCGCGGACATTCTGCAGGGTCTCTGGCGTGATGGTGAAGTCTACCGGGGTGGGTTGCAGCTTGGCTTTCTGTGGCTGAGAGAAGAGAAAGGGGACAGTCTAACCATGAGCAAATGGTCTGCATGGCCCCAGAGATGGCACAGTCCCCTAGTAATCATGTATGATATCATTGTGCAACTATAGATTACAACATCACTTCACTTGTAACTTCATCTATATTAAAGAAAAGTATAAGAAACTACAGGCCTGTTTCTTACTGTAGCTACATGAAACTTAAAATCAAGCAACGTCAGATCATGTTACGGTGGTGTTTTTGTATGGTATTCTCAGAGATGAGATGAGATATTGGTCTGAGTCAGGATGATGGTTGATCTCACCAGACTGTGCACCATGAATTCACAGGTCTTGCTCAGGTCTTTGGCCAACAAGGAGCGCTTCATGTCACAACGGAGGGTGTACTGAGAAAATAAACACCATACAATTATTAACATTAGTAACAAGGCTTTTTTGGATACAAATACTTTTTCCTCACATATTGTCAGGAGAAACAGGCATATGATTGTTAAAAGCCTGCCTTAAAATAAAGCTGGATACCATTTCCAGTGGTAGAATTGAGACTGATAAGTCACCCCCCCATGAGGTTCCTCATCAGTACTATCTGAATTTTAGGTCTAATATTAGATGCAGTACAGAGCCTCCCCTCTGTCCTTCGAATGCCTCACTTATTCTGGAATGCAATATAAATACCTAATCTACTAGATCGTACTGTTTCAGAAGACATAGCTTTTCAAGGGTAAACATTCTTATTGGACAAAAACAAAGCCTATTAGATAATTTTTTTTCAAAGGTTTAATGCTCAAGCGTTACACTATTGAAATGTTGGTCTACACCTCATTGATTTTGCAGACAACAGACACACATCTAGATACATTCTGAAGCTTGACTGATTCAGGGGACAAAAAAGAGCTCCAGTTTGAGAGTAAAAATGCCTCGGCAACTACAGAATGCCTTGTTATTTTTACTCCAGCAAAATGTAAGATTGCTGGAAAATGACCTTTCAGCATCTGCTAATAACATTATTTCATTGCTTAGGCCTATACATCTGCAGTGATGAAAACATGCTTTTTTTAAGCAAACATTTAGTCTTCCTTGTATTTTTTTTGTTGCAGTTTCCTTGAGACAACAAACGACTGGAACACAGGAAATGTCAATCTGTGCCTCTCTGTCTCTATAATTACACCTCATTAGCATCAGAGGTTTACAATCAGTTGTTTTTGTATTTCTCCAGATGACATGACAATAAAAGGGATCTTTTAAATTGTCATTAGAAATAGCATGGGCACTGCGTCAGCTGAAGCAGGTCTGACCCAAAGATGGCAGACAAAATGCATACACAATCAATTTTGGACACTGAAATATCTGCTTTGGGAGGTATAGTATGGTTCTCTGGCTGGTCCTTGTCTGACATGGAGAAGAATCTAGGTCATAGTCTGAAAATACAGAAGACAGCCATTTGCAAAGTGCAGGGCAGGCCCCAGCTCTGTGGTCATTACCTGAATGTTGACGAAAACACCATGGTAGGTCTCATACAGCACTTTGTTGCCCTTTGTGTGCAGGGGGAACTCAAAGGGAATCTCTGTCTTGCCTCCAGGCACCTTGCCTTGCTTTACCACTTCAATGTTGCTTGTGATAAGTTGAATGGGCTGTTACAGAAAGAGGGGAGAGATCAATCTGTGACATCAGAGTCATTGATATACAGACTGAGGTAAGGTATCTATGCTCCATGTTGGCACTAAACAGTCCATGACAACAACAACATCTAATCATGTGAAAAAGGCAGTTCAATGTGTGGTGATCCTTGGGCTTGGAAATACCGTTGGACTCTCACCTTAACAGAGTTGTAGAAGGCCTCAAAGACTCCCACACTCTTGGAGCTAAGCTGTAGGTTGACAATTCCCTCCATGGTGAGAGTGATGCCCTGGTGCTGGACCGCCTCCTTACTAACTATCGCCACAACACCGGCAAGGACCTCCTGACATAATAAACCAGAAATTATATTACAAATATGAAATGCAAAAAGTATCACACTCTTGGTGTTTAGGGTGTTCATAAAGCTTTACTATGACCAGAGGGTTTGGTGAAGAGATACACATAACTGACAAAATAAAGGAAACACCAGCAAAGTGTCTTAAGCCGCCAGAACAGCTTCAGTGCAAGTTGGCATATATTCTACAAGTGTCTGGAACTCTATTGGAGGGATGCGATACCGTTCTTCCACAAGACATTCCATCAATTGGTGTTTTGTTGATGGTGGTGGAAAACGCTGTCTCTGTCTCTGCTCCAGAATCTCCCATAAGTGTTCAATTGGGTTGAGATCTGATGACTGACACACACACGATGATGGGATGTTAATTGCATAATTAACTTAGGTACCACAACTGTATGGAAATACCTGCTTTCAATGTACTTTCTTTCCCCCTTTTACTCAAGTGTTTCCTTTATTTTGGCAGTTACTTGTATGTCATCATCTGCGATATGCAACGTTTCAGGGAAGTTAGGAACCAATATACACAGGCAGTTAGGAAAGCAAAGGCTAGCTTTTTCAAACAGAAAGTTGCATCCTGTAGCACAAACTCCAAAAAGTTCTGGGACACTAAAGTCCATTGCACCGAGGCTAGGAAACACTGTCACCAACAATAAATCTACGATAATTGAGATTTTCAATAAGCATTTTTCTACAGCTGGCCATGCTTTCCACCTGGCTATCCCTACCCTGGTCAACAGCTCTGCACCCCCCACAGCAACTTGCCCAAGCCTCCCCATTTCTCCTCCACCCAAATCCAGAGCTGATGTTTCTGAAAGCGCTGCAAAATCTGGACCCTTACAAATCAGCTGGGCTAGACAATCTGGAACCTCTCTTTCTAAAATGATCCGGCACAATTGTTGCAACCCCTATTACTAGCCTGTTCAACCTCTCCTTCGTATCGTCTGAGATTCCCAAAGATCGGAAAGCTGCCACGGTCATCCCCCTCTTTAAAGGGGGAGACACTCTAGACCCAAACTGTTACAGACCTATATCTATCCTACCCTGCCTTTCTAAGGTCTTCGAAAGCCAAGTCAACAAACAGATCACCGACCATTTCGAATCCCACCGTAACTTCTTCGCTATGCAATCTGGTTTCCGAGCTGGTCATGGGTGCAGCTCAGCCACGCTCAAGGTCCTAAACGATATCATAACTGCCATCAATAAAAGACAATACTGTGCAGCCGTACTCATCGACCTGGCCAAGGCTTTCGACTCTGTCAATCACCGCATTCTTATCGGCTGACTCAACAGCCTTGGATTCCCAAATGACTGCCTAGCCTGGTTCACCAACTACTTCTCAGACAGAGTTCAGTGTGTCAAATCGGAGGGCCTGTTGTCCGGACCTCTGGCAGTCTCTATGGGGGTGCCACAGGGTTCAATTCTCGGGCCCACTCTATTCTCTGTATACATCAATGAAGTCGCTCTTGCTGCTGGTGATTCTCTGATCCACCTCTATGCAGACAACACCATTCTGTATACTTCTGGCCCTTCTTTGGACACTGTTAACTAACCTCCAGATGAACTTCAATGCCATACAACTCTCCTTCCATGGCCTCCAACTGCTCTTAAATGCAAGTAAAACTAAATGCATGATCTTCAACCAATCGTTGCCCGCACCTGCCCGTCCGCCTAGCATCACTCCTCGGGATGGTTCTGACTTAGAATACGTGGACAACTACAAATACCTAGGTGTCTGGTTAGACTGGTTCCTCACTAGCTTTAAGCACCAAATGTCAGAGCAGCTCACAGATCACTGCACCTGTACATAGCCCATCTGTAAACAGCCCATCCAACTACCTCATCCCCATACCGTATTTATTTATCTTGCTCCTTTGCACCCCAGTATCTCTACTTGCACAGTCATCTTCTGCAGATCTACCATTCCAGTGTTTAATTGCTATATTGTAATTACTTCGCCACCATGGGATATTTATTGCCTTACCTCCCTTCTTACCTCATTTGCACACACTGTATATATACTTTTTTTCTACTGTATTATTGACTGTTTGTTTATTCCATGTGTAACTCTGTGTTGTTGTGTGTCAATCTGCTGTGTTTTATCTTGGCCAGGTTGCAGCTGTAAATGAGAACCTGTTCTCAACTAGCCTACCTGGTTAAATAAAGGTTAAATAAAAATAAAATAAAAAAATAAAATGTTAGACAACGCAGGACATCCACTAGAGGGCAGTAGAAACCTTACACATTGAAGAAATTGATAACTGCTGATCAGGAAAAATAATCATTATCATCTCTTCACCACAAACACATAAAAGGTTGCTCTGTAGTAAGCAAAACAATTGTCATGCACACGACTTGCCAAGTTGCCAGAGCTACGAAACACAGCAATTTATCTCAGGGTTAATATAGCCACTGTATTGTGAAGTTACTGATAAAATTGGAGTAAAACAATGATCAACACGAGCTAGTAACAGAACATGTCGAGGGTAGAAGAGATAAAATACGGGTGGTTAAGTACTTATTTGACACTTCACTGTATCACCTGTCACTGATGCACTTGTTCAAGCTATACCATTTGGAATGACTTCTGCTGAGTACGTGAGTTGCTTTATACCCAATGACACAATGTCATCGCGTCTTACAGTTTGGTGGCATCGATAGTTATACTGTATATCTTACTATGTAAATTTCAGGCAAATTGACCCTTACCCCCTCATGATATACTTTATTTGCTCTTTTCAGTCTGATGTCCAAACTAGCACTCATTTTCGACGATTTGGCGGATATCGATCAAAATGTGTAGCACATCCACAGTAAAGTAAAAACAATCCACCTTTCTCCTCTTCAGCTGCGATATTTCCTCATACACGTCATGTGACCGATACGCCAACCCGCTATGTCCGCCCCCAAATTAAGAGAATTTGGCGAGTTTATATGCTAGTCGGAACTGGGAAACTCGGCAATGTCTGACTTGCTGATTCGTTGAACGCGTCACGTGGGCGTCACGTGTATAACTATAACCAGTTAGCAAGTCGGAAATATCCGAGTTTCCTCCTTCCGACTAGTACGTCAACGCGGCAAGAGTCAGAGCCAGCAGTCCAATCGCGTTATTTTTACCCTATCAGCCCTCGCGCTGAATCTTAGGTTGCTGCCTCGCTGGAGTGACTCATAATGGGCGTGTCGAGAGAAGTGGGAGGATGGGGAGAAGTGGGACAATCAAGATCAGTGACAATTGGGTGGAAAGAGAGGAAATGGCTACTGTGCTTGAATCTGAAAGTGCGGCAAGTAAAGTGTGTGACAATTAATGGAAAATAGTGAAATCAAAGAATGGAACAAAACGAGCAAAAGTTGCAGTAGAAGACAAGGACCTGTCCGATAATGCTTTTCTTATTGGACTGTGTTTTTTGGACAAGGAGATTCATTTGGAAAATCCATTTGTAATATTGAGGACTGTGAAGAAAGCAATGGATTAAATCAAAGTGACTAGAAGCAGCCTTGTTTTGGTTAATTGTGTTAATGAAGAACAGAAGAAGCATGCACTAGATCTGGCAAAATTGTCCACGTCAGAAGTAACTTATTGCTTTTCGGAGCAGGGCACCTGCCAAAGGAGTTATAGCTGGAGTCTCGTTGGATATAGATGACAAGTACCATAGTCACAAAATCACAGGACTGGTCAGTGCCCGTTGCCTGAACCGTATGGTAAATGGAAGGAAGGAGAAAAGCCTATCGATATTGTTGTTTGAGGAGACTCTACCTTAATTATGTGAAGCTTGGATATGTGAGGTATGTGGTGAGAGCATTTGTGTCCTAACCATTACAGTGTGGGAATTGTAAAGGATATGGTCACGTGTCAAAAAAATTTCAGACGGGAGAAGTATAGTATTGAAGAATCTGTCATTTTGTCCGGACTTCCTTGAGTGCCCTATTAGGGTGAAGGAGGTAGAGGTGTCAAGGTTCAGGGCTGTGCAGCAGATCACCTATGTGGAGGCAGTGAAGAGAGTTGAAGTGGCAAGAGGCAATAGTGTTGAAGATATGGCAGTGGATGCATTGCAACCAGTTCCTAGTGTTTTAAGTCAATCGAGTGATCTGGATACACTCATTGTGAAGAAAGTGGATTTTGTGGCATTTATAGCCACAGTGATTAATTGTACAGCACAAGGGTCTAAGAAGCTGGAGATCACTATATTTGCAGCCGAGAATTTCTTTGGGGCTCCATGACTTCACGGTAGAAGCACTGCAAGGACTATTGTCGCTAGGAAATGTCCCACCCTCACAGGAGTCTTTTGAGCCTATGAATGGACCTGATTAGAATGTATGAATTAATTTTTACAGAAAAGCAGGTTGATTTTGTTTAGTTAATATTTTTTTTTTATAGTTTGTATGATATTTGATTTATTTGTCCCACATTATTTCCTTTTTTGGGATTCTTGTTATTCACCCGCACAGTTGGTGGTGAAATGCACATCAAATTGTTGCGAACTCCATTATACCATAGAAGAAGAAGCATTGACAATTGGGATGACTTGTTGCCAATCAATACCGTTTTTGGGGCTGCTTTGGCCATTGTGTTTCAAACTTTCAGTGCGTGTTCTTTGGCAGAGATGACGGTAGGTATTTTAGCTAACGTAACATTTTGCTGTTCACTTAGAGCTCTGTATTTGGTGTAACGTTAGCTAGCTACCAGTATCTAAACAAAATCACATTTTATTTGTCACATGCACCAAATACAACAGGTGTAGACTGTACTGTGAAATGCTTACTTACAAGCCCTTAACCAACAATGCTGTTCAATAAATAAAGTAAAGAAAATATTTACAAAATAAACTGAAGTAAAAAATAAGTAACACAATAAAATAACAATAACGAGTTTACATACCGGGTGTACCGGTACCGAGTCAATGTGCAGGGGTACAGGTCAGGCGAGGTCATTTGTATATGTAGGTAGGGGTAAAGTGACTATGCATAGATAAACAGCGAGTACCAGCAGTGTAAACACAAAGAGGAGAGGGGTGTCAATGTAAATAGTCCGGGTGGCCATTTTATAAATTGTTCAGCAGTCTTATGGCTTGGGGGTAGAAGTTGTTAAGGGGGCCTTTTTGACCTAGACTTGGTACTGCTGGCCATGCAGTAGCAGAGAGAACAGTCTATGACTTGGGTGACTGAAGTCTTTGACACTTTTTTGAGCCTTCCTCTGACACCGCCTAGTATATAGGTCCTGGATGGCAGGAAGCTTGGCCCCAGAGATGTACTGGGCCGTACACACTATCATCTGCGGCACCTTCCGGTCGGATGCTGAGCAGTTGCCATACCAGGCAGTGATGCAACTGGTCAGGATGCTCTCGATGGTGCAGCTGTAGAACTGTTTGAGCACCTGCCAAATCTTTTCAGTCTCATGAGGAGTCTCAAGAGGAGTAAAAGGTGTTGTCGTGCCCTCTTCACAAGTGTCTTGATGTGTTTGGACCATGATAGTTTGTTGTTCAGGTAGACACCAAGGAACTTGAAACTCTCGACCCGCTCCACTATAGCCCTGTTGATGTGAATGGGGGCGTGTTCGGCCCTCATTTTCCTGTAGTCCATGATCAGCTCCTTTGTCTTGCACATGTTGAGGGAGAGGTTGTTGTCTTGGCACCGGACTGCCAGGTCTCTGACCTCCTCCCCTATAGACTGTCTCATCGTTGTCGGTGATCAGGCCTACCACTGTTGTGTCGTCAGCAAACTTAATGATGGTGTTGGAGTCCTGCTTGACCACGCAGTTGTGGGAGTACAGGAGGGGACTAAGCACGCACCCCTGAGGGGCCCCCGTGTTGAGGATCAGCGTGGCAGATGTGTTGTTGCCTACCCTTACCACCTGGGGGAGGCCTGTCAGGAAGTCCAGGATCCAGTTGCAGAGGGAGGTGTTTAGTCCCAGGGTCCTTAGCTTAGTGATGAGCTTTGTGGGCACTATGGTGTTGAACGCTGAGCTGTAGTCAATGAACAGCATTCTCACATAGGTGTTCCTTTTGTCCAGGTGGGAAAGAGCAGTGTGGAGTGCGATTGAGATTGCGTCATCTGTGGATCTTTTTGGGCGATATACGAATTGGAGTGGGTCTAGGGTTACGTTGATGATGGTGTTGATGTGAGCCATGACCAGCCTTTCAAAGCACTTCATGGCTACCGACGTGAGAGCTATGGGGCGGTAGTCATTTAGGCAGGTTATCTTCGCTTTGTTGGACACAATCTCCAGTATCAGTCAAAGGTTTGGACACACCTACTTATTCCAGGGTTTTTCTTTATTTGGATTATTTTCTACATTGTAGAATAATAGTGAAGACATCAAAACTATGAAAAAACACGTATGGAATCATTTAGTAACAAAAAAGTGTTAAACAAATGTAAAATATTTTAGATTTTTCAAAGTAGCCAGCCTTTGCATTGATGACAGCTTTGCACACTCTTGGCATTTTCTCAACCAGCTTCACCTGGAATGCTTTTCCAACAGTCTTGAAGGAGTTCCCACATATGCTGAGCACTTGTTGGCTGCTTTTCTTTCACTCTGCGGTCCAACTCATCCCAAACCATCTCAATTGGGTTGAGGTCGGGTTTTTTGTGGAGGCGAGGTCATCTGATGCAGCACTCCATCACTCTCCTTCTTGGTCAAATAGCCCTTACACAGCCTGGAGGTGTGTTGGGTCATTGTCCTGTTGAAAAACAAATGATAGTTCCATGCCTTTTCGTCTGGTTTGTGCTTAGTATCGCTGCAGAATGCTGTTGTAGCCATGCTGGTTAAGTGTGCTTTGAAGTATAAATAAGTCACAGTGTCACCAGCAAAGCATCCCCAAACCATTACACCCCTCCATGTTTCACGGTGGGAACCACACATGCAGAGATCATCCATTCACCTGCTCTGCATCTCACAAAGACACGGCGGTTGGAATCAAAAATCTAAAATTTGGACTCATCAGACCAAAGGAAAGATTTCCACTGGTCTAATGTCCATTGCTCGTGAACTTATCCTCTGCAGCAGAGGTAACTCTGGGTCTTCCTTTCCTGTGGCGGTCCTCATGAGTGGCAGTTTCATCATAGCGCTTGATGGTTCTTGCGACTGCACTTGAAGAAACGTTCAAAGTTCTTGAAATTTTCCAGAATGACTGGCCTTCATGTCTTAAAGTAAGGATGGACTGTCGTTTCTCTTTGCTTATTTGAGCTGTTCTTGCCATAATATGGACTTAGCCTTATTTGGTAAAATACCATCTTCTGTATACCACCCCTACCTTGTCACAACACAACTGATTGGCTCAAAAGCATTAAGAAGGAAAGAAATTCCACAAATGAACTTTTAACCAGGCACACCTGTTAATTGAAATGCATTCCAGGTGACTACCTCATGAAGCTGGTTGAGAGAATGCCAAGTGTGCAAAGCTGTCATTGAGGCAAAGGGTGGCTACTTTGAAGAATCTCAAATATAAAATATATTTTCATTTGTTTAACACTTTTTTTTGGTTTCTACATGATTCCATATGTGTTATTTCATAGTTCTGATGTCTTCACTATTATTCTATAGAAAACTAAATAAAAACCCTGGAATGAGTAGGTGTGTCCGAAATTTTGACTGGTACTATGTATGTATGTATGTATGTATGTATGTATGTATGTATGTATGTATGTATGTATGTATGTATGTATGTATGTATGTATATTTTTTTTAAATCAGCAAAAAAAGAAACTTCCCTTTTTCAGGACCCTGTCTTTCAAAGATAATTTGTAAAAATTCTAATAACTTCACAGATCTTCATTGTAAAGGGGTTAAACACTGTTTCCCATGCTTGTTCAATGAACCATAAACAATTGATGAACATGCACCTGTGGAACGGTCGTTAAGACACTAGCAGCTTACAGACGGTAGGCAATTAAGGTCACAGTTATGAAAACTTAGGACAGTAAAGAGGCCTTTCTATTGACTCTGAAAAACACCAAAAGAAAGATGCCCAGGGTCCCTGCTCATCTGCGTGAACGTGCCTTAGGCATGCTGCAAGGAGGTATGAGGACTGCAGATGTGGCCAGGGCAATAAATTGCAATGTCTGTACTGTGAGACGCCTAAGACAGTGCTACAGGGAGACAGGACGGACAGCTGATCGTCCTCGCAGTGGCGGACCACGTGTAACAACACCTGCACAGGATCAGTACATCCGAACATCACACCTGCGGGACAGGTACAGGATGGCAACAACAACAGCCCGAGTTACAACAATCCCTCCATCAGTGCTCAGACTGTCCGCAATAGGCTGAGAGAGGCTGGACTGAGGGCTTGTAGGCCTGTTGTTGTAAGGCAGGTCCTTACCAGACATCACCGGCAACAACGTTGCCTATGGGCACAAACCCACCATCGCTGGACCAGACAGGACTGGCAAAAAGTGCTCTTCACTGACGAGTCGCGGTTTTGTCTCACCAAAGGTGATGGTCGGATTCGCATTTATCGTCGAAGGAATGAGCGTTACACCGAGGCCTGTACTCTGGAGCAGGATCAATTTGGAGGTGGAGGGTCCGTCATGGTCTGGGGCGGTGTGTCACAGCATCATCGGACTGAGCTTGTTGTCATTGCAGGCAATCTCAATGCTGTGTGTTACAGGGAAGACATCCTCCTCCCTCATGTGGTACCCTTCCTGCAGGCTCATCCTGACATGACCCTCCAGCATGACAATGCCACCACGCACAGAACGAGCAGTATGAGTGATTTCCTGCAAGACAGGAATGTCAGTGTTCTGCCATGGCCAGAAAAGAGCCCGGATCTCAATCCCATTGAGCACGTCTGGGACCTGTTGGATCGGAGGGTGAGGGCTAGGGCCATTCCCCCCCCAGAAATGTCCGGGAACTTGCAGGTGCCTTGGTGGAAGAGTGGGGTAACATCTCACAGCAAGAACTGGCAAAATTTCACAAACCAGGATAAAATGCCATATAATAGAAAGCTCTCTAACAGTCTGGTAGAATAGGAGCATGACCTTTTGTTTGATGCCAAAATTCCTGAAACTACCCTGAGTGAAGTCCACATTATGTAGCACCACACCACAGGTGAGTAGTCAACAATGGATTTTTAATCAAGAAACATTTTCTTGACACGTATGAGGTGGTTGTAATCACACCACTGCACAAACCTCTTAATCAGTCGTATGTTATTTATAAAGCCCTTTTTACATCAGGAGTTGTCATTAAGTGCAGATGAGTGTGCTCTTGTGGGCCTAAACCCCCCCCAAGAGCAAGCAAAGCATAGTGGCTAGGAAAAACTTAATAGAAAGGCAGGACCCTAGGCCCTAGGGGAAAATCTAGAGAGGAGTGGCCATTCCTCTTTTGGCTGTACCTGGTTGAGATTTAAGAGTACACGTGGCCAATTAAGGCCACATTTTTCTTCAAGATGTTCAAACTCTCAGAGATGACTGAGCGTTTGATTTTGAGCATGTTAACACACTTTAAGGTTTCAGTCTAACTTTATGTAGAAGTCATTAGGTTAATTTGACAGTATTTTCATAATAGAAACATGACATATTATGTATGTTACGTTGCCTACAGTGGATTTCTGGTAGGAGTCATATTGATAGATTTTATTTTTGACCTTGTCATTGAATAGGATGTCAATACAATACAGAGCCCAGAAGTTCCCATTCAAGGTGGTTTGCTACCAGATTCTACAAGAGTAGATTATTGAGCCAAAAACTTTGTCATCCATTGACGATAGCCGTGAGTTATAATAAGGAGATATAGATTTACTGGTAAATGAAAAAACTGTTTAGTCTGTTTGGTGCCTAATAATAAGCCTACAAAGGTAATTATAATAAGCGTTATTAACAAAACACAATTTTATTGTCATCATATGATAGCCAAACAGGCGTTATGAGTTATAGACCTAATATGTATCGGTAAAAAGTGACAACTTTTATTAGAATTTTAGTTTAAGATGTTTGTTATTTGTGTTTCGTTAACATTCAACTGACAAAGTATGATTCTATCAAGATTAGATCGCACCTTTTTAGCTCTCCCGATCTTGTTTCACACGATAACTTCGTCCCCAGGCTGGCCTGAAGTGACACACGGTCGGGAACACCACTCAATCAAAACCGTAACCAATCACAGAGAAATCATCCATCGCCTGATCCTCCCATCATTGCTCCCTATCCTCCCACTTCCCTCGACACGTCCATTAAAAGAGTCATTCCAGTGATGCAGCTACCTACACTTGCTGGTGCTAGCCTCCCTCAGGTGAATCCCTGTCGAGACCGGATGCAGCTTGATTGCCATCTTAAGTGGCGGTCCAATCACAACAATTGTCCCCTCAGCCCTCGATCTAGCTCTAGGGAGTGAATGAACGAAGGTTACGTATGTAACCACGGTTATGTGAGCTATTGGATCACTCCAATATGGTAGATCTCCAACAAGATGATTGGAGTGATCCAATAGCTCAAATAACCGTGGTTACATACGTAACCTTCGTTATGTAGCACTATATTGGATCACTCCAAAATGGTATCCTTCCGCTCGGCAGGATACATCGTCCAGTTCGAGGTGAGTAATCGCTGACGAGGATTGGAGTGATCCAATAGCTCACATAACCGTGGTTACATACGTAACCTTCATGTATTACCCTCTCCATATTCCTTCCATACAACTTCAAGTAGATTTCCCCCCAAACCTTCCTTCTAGAAAAAAAAACTGTCTGTGTTTTCTTAACTGAAAACTTGAAACCCCACCACTGCTCAACTTCACTAATCACTTCTTGAACTCTTCTGGCTGTATGGGTAATATTTCACCCTCTTCCACAGTTCTTCATCACCCGCAAACAATGACCTCCCAATATCAGGTCTCACCTAGGAGAATACATCATCAATCATAACGGAGAACAACAAAGGACTAATGACACTTCCCTGGGGGGTACCATTATCTACCTCATCGCTTTCTGATATAGCTCCCCACCCTTACTTGTATTGATCACCCAAAAATAAAATCCTTTTTCCAGTTAAAAACCCTGCCTTCCTTCCCCATCATATCATAAACCTCTACATCAAAGAAAACGGCTACCACCACCTCCTTATTTGCCTGTGCCTTCTGTATGACTACTCATGGGACAGTACAGGATCATTCCCCTGCCTTTCCTGAACCCACTTTGATCAGGTGACATAAGTCCTCTACTCCAGAAAATACATCAGCCTTTCCGTTGTCATCCTTTCCATAAGTTTACATACATGAGATGTCAACGCTATCGGCCTATAGCTTGAAGCACTAGTAGGGTTTTCCCCTAGTTTCCATATCGGCACCACTACAGCCTGCTTCCAACTTCCAGGCAGTTTCCCTTCCTTCCACACTTTATTGTAAAGGCCCCATTGCAGTGTCACTGAGATGAGCCATCGTGATGTAACACATCTGATCCTTCCCAGGAGATGTTATCCCAGCTTTAGCTAATGCATCCCCCACCATCTCTCTGATCCAGGAACCCTGGATGTTCTCCTCTGACCCCATCTCTCCCACGCTGGCCCTCTTCTGTCAGATTATTTGAGCTGTGCACCTTCACGAATGCCTGGGCTAACATCTCTGCCTTCTCAGTATCTCTCACTGCAACCATCTCCCAACTTTTCAGCACAGGGAGATCCCAATCTCATCTGACCCCACTCATCCTCTTAATAATCCCCTGTACTTCTCCCACAGGAGTGATCCTGCCTATGTTTCCACAGAACCGGCGCCAATACTCCCTCTTAGCTGTCCTAATGATCCTCCTTAATACTGCTTGTGCTTGTTTATTCTGAATCAGGTGCTGGTGATTATGGGACCTTATCAACATTCTGAAAGCCCTGTTCCTACACATCACAGCTTCTCTACACTCCTCAGTCCACGCTTTCTCCTCCCTGTGCCCTTAGGAATCAACTGCCTTGTGACCCCTAATATTGCTTCTCTTACTCCATCATTCACTGTTTCTATAACTGAATTGATATCAGCCTTAGGCAGTTCCTGTTCACTCAACTCCTGAAACTGAACCTACTCTACCCGACTCAAATATCCATCTCCTCAATCAATTTCCAACTGATTCTTAAACCCTCAATCCTACAGTACACATGATAGTGATCACTACCCCCTTGTAGATTCCTCCAAAACCTCCCAACTACATCTGCCTGCCATTGAACTTGATATCAAAGTTAGATCCAGAGCAGATTCATTTCCAGTTACTGGGTCATTCCTGGCCATCCAGTAGCTCCTCCCGACCATTTACATCAGTCCGTAACCCTCCCCAGAGCGTACTATGAGCATTAAAATCCCCACACCACATTACCCATATCTTATGTTGACCTTCTACATTCTCAAGGGCCATCAACTCTAGTCTCTTACACAGGTTGTAAAAGTTCACTATATTCCCTCCTCCCAACACACCTCTACATACTGTTCAACTCCCTCTCCTACACACCTATATGGGATCGGCCGCTTTATAAATGTAGCACACCCTCTTCCTCCCCCTGCCACCCTATCTCGAAAGACTTCAACATAAATGTGTAATACAAAATCTAGAATAGGTTTAAGCCATGCCTCCTGGAGACATATCACATCAGGATTGGCTGGTAACTCCTCAAGAAACTGTTTTTTTGTTTTTACTCTTTTTATTGGTATTTTTTTCAGTTACAGTAAACAATGCTTGAAATACAGTACATTGCACATGTGATTTTTATACATTCGATATACCATGGGAACATGCTTTTTTAACAAGGTAGGAATGTATATGCCCATTCGAAAATGTAAAATACTTAATACTTTCAAAACATACATTAGAAACAACAAAGTGCACAAAAAAACATGGCTAGTCTTCAAAACGAATAGAAAATTATAATAAGACAGGATAATAATAAACACTCACAAAGGTAGATAAATTAAATACACAGTTTAGGTCGGCAGTTTACTGTAGAGTGGAGGGAAATTTCAGTGTCTCTACATTGGTAAAGAAAGGTTGCCACATTCGGTAGAATTTGTCAGAAGAAGGGTAAATTTTATCTTCTCCAATTTACTAAAGTGTAAGACATTTTTAATCCACACAAAATGAGAGGGGGAGGAGAGGGCGAATTCCACAGAAGTAAAATCAACATTCTTGCCAACAAACTCAAAGGCTACAAATATGTGTATTTTGGTAGTGTAATAGTATCAGGTATTACCCCAAATAATTATGTTTTGGCAGTAGGCGCAAAAGGCACTTGTAATACTTTAGATATGGTATCAAAGATGGCAGACCAATAGTTATGTAGAGAAGAGCAGGACCAAAATATATGTATTAATGAAGCAGGAGCTTACCGACACCTGTCGCAATCAGGGTCGACATCAGGATAGATCTTGGAGAGCCTGAGTTTAGTCCAGTGAGTGCGATGGAGGATTTTGCATTGGATCAAACAATGTTTAGCACAAATAGAAGAGGAGTGGACATGGTACAGAATATCTTCCCATTTGTCATCAGTAAACTCATCACCTAGATCCTGTTCCCATAAAGTTTTAATAGCTGTGAATGAAGGATTGTGAAGAGAGTAAATTTTATCATAGCTATAAGAAATAATACATTTTACTGTTGGGGATGGTGTGGGAAATGAATCAGTAGGAGGGGCCACAGGAAGAGTGGGGAATTGAGGTCATGTCACGGACAAAGCTGCGCACTTGTAGATATCTAAGGAAACGACTATTCGGAAGGTGGAATTTATCTGAGAGTTGTTGGAACGATGCAAACTAGGAATGAATGGAAAACTTGATTTCTGAGTAGAGGGGCCATTAATGAATAGGTTTGCTAACCAAAGTGAAGTCTAAGCTGGTTCCAGATTTTGAGAGTGGTTTTTACAAAAAATGTTTTTGGTATAATTTGAAGTAGCAGAATGAATAGGGGAATGTGCCAAAGCAGCCAGTGAGGATGGCATACATTAGGCAGATTATATCTTCAACCATGCTGGAATGATATGTGGTGTATCTGCAGGGATCCAGTACGGAATTACACGGAAGTTGGCAGCCCATTAATAGAACTGGAAATTAGGTAGGGCCATGCCCCCAAAAGGTTTAGGCCTTTGCAGGAAAACCTTGCGGATTCTAGGATTTTTTTAAAATTCCAGATGAAGTCTGAGATAATCCCATCAAGTTTGCAGAAAAGAAATGTGGGAATAAAAATAGGCATACATTAATTAATTAATTAATTAATTCAACCAGCTAAACTCTTTCTCCACCAGAGTAAGGAGGGGTAAAATTAGCCTTAAAAAGGTTCTCAAATTATCAAAAACACCATCACAACTTTCCACTCTGACACATTATTACTCTTGCTTCTGACCTTGGCCCTCTTTATGCTTTCTATACTAGACTAGACTCCTTTCAGTATCATGATCTCTCTTCGTCCTATGTCTTTCCACTACAGACCATTCAGATCGTTGACCCTCATCCTCCCGCTCCATATCATCAGAACTGTTACCCACCATACGTTCCCCATGCACTTTATCTCTGCATCAAACACTTTGCGTTCCGGTCTGCGGAGAAAGAAATACTAGATGATGTTGGGGTCCAGGATGTCCGCCACTGGGACCCAAGAGCACTAAAGACCGTATCCCTCCCAATCCACTAGGTACTGGAGCCGATCCCCTCAATGTTGAGAGTCCAGGAGGGACCTAACAACATAGGCAGGGGTCCCCTGGATGACCAGTGGAGGTGGTGGGGTGTCGTGGGGGATGGCATCAGCCAGGGGACCTGGAACCACCGGCCTGAGGAGGGAAACATGAAAGGAAAGTGAGATCCGGTAGTTGGTGGGGAGTTTGAGACTGACATAGTGGGTGACGTCCTGCGCCAAGGTGGGCCACCAGTACTTTTTGGACAGGGATTGGATGGTGCGGGTGATACCTGGGTGTCCAGCGGCGAGGGATGTGTGTGCCCAGGTTAACAGCTGATCTTTCATCCCTGTGGGAACTTAGATGCGCTCCGGAGGACAGGTGGCAGGAGCGGGTTTCCGCTCCAGAGCATGGCGGATGTACTCATCTACGTCCCAACGATACGCCAGGACCGATTGATAGGCTGGTGGGAATTCACAGGGCCCTCAACCGGCGTGGAACCACAGGATACGGGAAAGCAGGTCCTCTGGCATCCTAGTCCCCAGGCGGTAATTTTCATACTTGACCATGTGAAGGTGGGATTGTGACGTTGGAGCCACATGAGGCCGAGGATTACCTTGGGTACAGGTGCGGAAACGATAAAGAAGGAAAGGCTTTCCTGGTGCATGTGTCCCACGATGAGGGTGAGAGGTGCGGTGATGTGTGTAACTGTGCTGGATCCCAATGGTTGTGTGTCCAGAGCTTGAAAAGGAGAGGAGAGGAGAGTGGGTATGAGATTAAGTTCGAGGAGGCGAGGGCCTGGTCGATGAAGTTCCCAACGGCACCAGAATCCACTAGAGCTGTAGAGACAACACTTGAGGGACAGCCAGCCAGTGAATTAGGCACCTTAAAGGGTTTGATACTCACGCCTACCCTGGGAGATGGAAGGTCATGAGGGCACACTGGACACCACTGAAACTGGTGCCCCTCCTGGCCGCAATAGGGACAGAGCCCCAGCTGACTCCGGCGACGCTGCTCTGCTGCAGAGAGGTGTGTGGCCCCTACCTCCATGGGTTCAGGCTCTGGCTCAGGACAGCCAAAGGAGGGAGGCGAGTGGCGAAGTGGACACCGGCACTCCCGCAGAAGGTTATCCGACGGATGGCCATCGAGATGAGTGAGAGCGTCCAAGGAAATATTGTCATCCCGACATGCCAACTCCATCTGGACCTCTTCGTCGCGAAGTCCACTACGGTATAGAGTGCGGAGCACCGGCTCATTCCATCTGCTGGAAGCTGCCACAGTCCAAAAGGTGAGGGTGTACTCCGCAGCGGTCTGGGCACCATGCCGGAGCTGAAAAATTCGCTCACCTCCCCCTCTGGAGGATGGTCGAAGACGCTGGCGCACAGCATGTTTTGGGGCATATTTTGCACATACGCAAGGTTTATAAATGAGAGCCCAGTGGAGTAAAAAACTCAATTATCAGCCCTTGTTCAGTCAGCGCATAAAACCACTTTGCCAGGCCAGACATCCACACACATCCTTTCATGACACATTTGTATTATACCCTATTCTATCTCTCTTTCTCCCTCCTCCTTCTCTCTCTCTCTCTATTCTTTAATCCCCCCTCTCCAAATCACTCTCTTCTCTCTCGTTGCCTCTCTACCCCCTTTATCCCCTCCTTCTTTTCTCTCTCCCTCCCCCTTCTTTCACCCACTACACCCTCCCCCTCTCTCTTCTCTTTTCTCTCACTCTCCCTTCTATTATTTTCCTCAATCTCTCCCCTCTGTTTCCTTATCCCCATGTCTCTCATCTCTCTCCCCTCCCTCCTTCACCCTCTCTCTCCCCCTCCCTCACACTCCCCCTTCTCTCCCTCTTCCCTCTCCATTCTCTCTCTCCCTCCTTCTTTACCTCCCTTTCCCTTCCTCTCATCTCTCTCTTTCTCTCTCCCTCCCCTCTCTCCCACCTTGACCTCTCTCAGTTGTCCATCCAATCAAGGTATCAGAGAATTAATCTAGTACTGAAAACAAACTACAGCTAGCTAGCACCGCAGTGCATAAAGTGTGGTGAGTAGTTGACTCAAAGAGACAAAAATATAATAGTCGAATGGGTTTTGAACAAATTATTTTCATAAAAAATTGAGGAGCAGCAGAGAGAGGGAGAGTTACAGTATATTTTATTGCATTTCTTTTTGTTATCCCGGGTCGCTGAGCCTCTCACATAAAACAACCATCTTTCCTGTATTTTTTTGGTCTTGCCAACTTAGTGGTGCACACATTAAATGATCTGGCACAGACGGGGGGGGGGGGGGGGAGTCACACACTACAAGATTCTTCACTTGGTCGTGAGGATTGTTGATACCACGCTGTCTCGAGAAAACAATGATGTGATTAGATTGTTAACGTAGCTAGAATGAGCTGTGGCTCAAAGCAGCCTTATAAACGCTTTCAATCAGCAATTCATGCTTGCTATATAGAGATGAAATATCTAGCCAACATTTTAAATTGAATAACATTGCATGTGAACTTCAGAGCTGTAATAATTTCACACTTTGGCTTTGGTTAAAGGCAAGTACCAATGCATACTAGTAGTAGTCATCGCTCCTGCTCGAGTCTACAAATTCTGGGTGATGGGAAACAACATCTCACTGGCTTCTTCTCACCGTTCTCAAAACTTGTCGTTGCACATCTCACACTACAAGAGCGTTGCACATTTTGTGCCGATAAAATCAAACATGTTTGAAAATATCAGGACGTCTGGGACTGCTAAAAAATGGGATCGGTAGCCCTTAGATTGCGTCTCTGACCCACTCATATTAAATGAGTGGCGGTGGTGGTTGTGCTCCCCGAGTAGGCAACAACATGGGGATTTTGTCTCTGATCTCAAAAACTTGTCAGTTGTGTTGTAACAAGGTAGGGGTGGTATACAGAAGATAGCCCTATTTGGTAAAAGACCAAGTCCATATTATGGCAAGAACAGCTCAAATAAGCAAAGAGAAATGACAGTCCATCATTACTTTAAGACATGAAGGTCAGTCAATCTGGAACATTTCAAGAACTTTGAAAGTTTCTTCAAGTGCAGTCGCAAAAACCATCAAGCGATATGAATAAACTGGCTCTCATGAGGACCGCCACAGGAAATGAAGACCCAGAGTTACCTCTGCTGTAGAGGATATGTTCATTAGAGTTACCAGCCTCAGAAATTGCAGCCCAAATAAATGCTTCACAGAGGCTGTGTAAGGGCTATTTGACCAAGAAGGAGAGTGATGGAGTGTTGCAAATCATACAAAAAAAACACCCTTCCAACTAACCCTGCACACATTCAAAACCCACTACCACATTCCACTACTTTGACCCTATCTGCTCCTTAACCATGCCAGCAGCCTGGGATGACGGGGCACCACCACTCAACACACCCTGTAACTCTTCTGAAGTCAAATCTCGTATACCCAAATACTTCTCTGCAGCTGCCACCACAATATCAATATTTTTGTGATTTACGTTCCATTTCTGCGGTACAGTTGATAACCATTGCTATGAACGCTAAGAAGTCAACCTTACTGAAGCATTTATCACTCTTCGGCCGAACCCTCTGTGCTGGCACGAATCTACTACTCACAGGGATCCTCTCAGGACCCCTCACCCTTGACCCATTCTCCTCTCCTTTCTTCACTGCCTCAGCATACAACACCTTCTGCACTATGACTTTAACCACTTCAACCTGCCTCTCTCGCACCAGACACTTCTGATACCCAGCAACATGTGCACCCCAACAGTTGACGCACACCTTTATCCACCGAAACTACACAATCCTCTATCCTATGCTCTCCTGCACACTTCCCACATATTGGAATCTCCTTCCTACAAACTGCTGCAACATTTATATTCAACAAGACTCCAGCTATAACTCCTTTGGTAGGCGCCCTGCTCCGAAGATGAATTTGTGCTAATTCTGAAGTGGACAATTTTGACAGATCTAGTGCATGCTTCTTCTGTTCTTTATCAACACAATTAACCAAAACAAGGCTGCTTCTAGTCGCCTTGATTGAATCCACCTTCCTCACTGCTTTCTTCACAGTCCTCAATATTGCACATGGATTTCCCAAATTAATCTCCTTGTCCAAAAAACGCAGTCCAATGAGTAATGCATTATTAGACCGATCCTTGTCTTCTACTACAATTTTGCTCATTTTGTTCCATTCTTTGATTTCACTATTTTCCATTCATTGTCACACACTTCACTTGCCGCACTTTCGGATTCAAGCACAGTCGCCATTTCCTCCGCCCCCTCTGGTCTCGTCTTCTTCAAATTTATATTGGTGGATTGCAACCAACTGAAAGGTGCATACACCGCCACCTACTGTACCGGAGTGTGAAGCCGGTCACAGCCTCCCTATTAATCTATTTCTCTTATCTAGCCCTGTGTTTCTGCCTACTGTTCTGGAGTGTGAATTCATTACACCTTGTGACACAAAGGGTAAGGGAAAAAGGATGGGAGAATAGGGAAGAAAAACCTAACACCCATTCAAACCTCACCACTATTCCACTACTTGGCCCTATCTGATCCAACATCAGGCCAGCAGCCTGAGAGGACAGGACTATATCGTTCAACACACCTTGTAAATCCTCTGCAGTAAACTCTTGTACACCCAAGTACTTCTCTGTAGCTGCCACCAAAACATTTATTTTCTGTGATTTACGTTCCATTTCTGTGGTACAGCTGATAACCATGGCTTTGAACGCTATGAAGCCAACCTTACTGAAACACATGTTATTCTTATCACTCTCTATTGGCCTCTGCCTAATCACAGGATCCCTGGACCCATCATCCTCTACTATTCTTTTCACTGCCTCAGCATACAACACCTTACTACTCTGATCCTGACAATCTCAACCTGCCTTTCTCTCACCGGACACTTCTGATCTTCAGCACCATGGGTATGCCTTCAGTTAACACACTGATTTTTTTCCATTGATACTACACATTCCTTTGTCTCATGCTCTCCTGCACACTTCTCACAGCTAGGAAACTCCCTTCAACACACTGCTGCAACATGACCATAAGCTTGGCAGCTAAAACACCTTAATGGGTTTGGGACAAAAGCTCTCACGGGATAACTGACACATCCTATCTTGATTTTGTCATATCAAAACAGACAGTGTTTTCTGTTTCATCACGCTCTCTACCAGGTCTGTGTCGCACCAAACAGCGGGTGTCACAGTCACCGAGAATCTTCAATTTTAGTTGGTCCTTAACACTTATCGCCACTCCAGTTATCACTCCTTTCAACAGCGTCCTGCTCCGGAGAGCAAAGCAAGTCACAAGTCTTGTCCCGAGGCACGTGGTGTGGAGAGCCCGCTCCATCTGGACAGAAGACACACAAAAAAATCATCAGGAGTCCACTTCAAGTTACTTTCACTGATTCAACTGCCCCCAACCTTTTATCCACATATGGATCATCCAAAAGGCAAGGATCCACTCTCCAAAAATCTCACGCCCACTTGTCATCATTGGGACGAGGCCCGAACACTGCAGTCTTCACTGCACCTGCCACAGCAAGACATTCATCCTCACTCTCATCAGGTTACATTTTGGAGCTACCGGAGTCCGTTTTGTTTTCATTTTGTACTTCACGCCAATCTTCCTCACCACACCCCTTCCATCTACACACATCTTCTTTCCTTCTTCCTCACTGTCCATTTCCACATCTCCACGCTCTTTCTGCTCCTTCATCCACTGTAATAGCAATAGCACTGAAGTCCACAAGCGAAGGGAAAAAGGTGAGACGAGGAGTCGCCTCGATGCGAGAAGGAATTATACAACGAGAAAAGTGATTGTATTGTGCAGTATGTGGTTACTATGAAAGTGAACTGTGTGTGCGGGTGATCAGGGGTGTATTCATTCCACTGATTATGTAGCAAAACATTTCTTAAACTGTAGCAAACAGAATGAAATGGGGAGGGACCTACCTGAATTTGTCCAGTAAACTGTCGTTGTAGTTACAAAATGGAAATTTTGCTACTTTTTGGACTAATGATTACACCACAGATCAGCTAGATGCAGACAAAAGTGTGCAAGGCTGTATTGAATGTGTCACTGTCTGTCACCTTGATTACTCCAATTTGTCTCTCGACCTGTGCACCTATGTTATCAACTTTCATTTGTAGACTAGGTTGTAGCAACCTTATGATGGGTATAGGGCAAATTTGAGTATCACGTAGTAGCTTAAATCTATTGATGTTTCTTTGAGCTGGGTAGATGGAATATGAATGACAGTCAACCAATATGCTGTAATAGAAATAAGGCCATGCTCATTAAAAAAATTTGTCCTCCCTAATCTTGAATGGCACCAACGGCCACTGGTCTAGGATTGAGTCCCTAACCCTAACTCTAGCTTCAAGTCCATATTTCGGCTCAACCCTCACCTAAGACTCAACCCTAACACTAACCTTAACTCAAGCTTCATCTCGGCTCAACCCTAACCTTAGCCATAAGCCTAACCTTAACTTCTTGCCCACATCCCTTCTCAAACCTAACTCCAACCATAACCCTATGGCTAGGGTTGAGTCGGGATGTGGGACATGAAGCTAGGGTTACGTTTAGGGTCGAGGTTAGAGCAAGGTTTGAGCCAGGATGTGGACATGAAGCTAGGGTTAGCTAGGCTTAGGTTTAGGGTTGAGGTTAGAGTCTGAATGTCTGCCTGCCTGTCTGTTTGTCTGTCAGGTTAGGGTTAGAGTTGAGCTGGGAGTGGAGTTGAAGATAGGGTTAGGGCCTCAACAATAGACATAACCATAATCCAATTAACATTGAATGAATTTGCCCCTCCCCCACTACATGGCAGAAAGGTAGGCCTTAATGTGCTTTTGAGTGACATTGGTAAAATGGTTGAGGCTAGAAACACAATTCACATATGGGATCATTCAGCAGAGGCTCCCGATGAACGCGCGCCTACACCTGAAATGAACTTATCACAGTAAAAACTTTGTCCCACAGAGAACAAGGCCTTTCTTCCATAGAAAAGCATTACCTACGAACCTTACATAACCATGACGCCCCTGTGGACTGCGATTGAGCTAGCTAACCGTCCTTGCACACAACCCACCGTGACCTTATAGGGATGCCCTGTGTTGAGGTTCACCTTCTTTTGGAAACAGGAAGTGACTTAATTCATCCTCAACATGGTCCGTAATTTTCTCCCTGCAGTTACACAAAAACACTGTGTTCCATCCTCTGTAATATAAAGAGGAGAGAGTGAGTGTGTGTGTGAGAGAGAGGAAGGAGAGAGTGATTGAGAGAGGGGATTAGAGAATAGAGGGAGAGAGAGAGAGTAAGAAAGAGAGAGGGGAGAGAGAAAGAGGGAGAGAGAAGAGAGTGATGGAAAGGGGATTAGAGAATAAAGAGAGAGAGAGAGAGAGCAAGAGAGAGAGAGGAGAGAGAAAGAGAGGGACAGAAGAGGGGGAGAGGGTACACCCTTTTTTTACTTTAAAATTTTTATCCATTGATACTTTAAGAATGTAACTGAGAAATGCCTCATTTTTTAAATTTGACCTTTATTTAACCAGGTAGGTAAGTTGAGAACAAGTTCTCATTTACAATTGCGACCTGGCCAAGATAAAGCAAAGCAGTTTGACATATACAACAACACAGAGTTACACATAGAGTAAAAACAAACATACAGTCAATAATACAGTAGAATAATAAGTCTATATACAATGTGAGCAAATGAGGTGAGATAAGGGAGGTAAAGGCAAAAAAAGGCCATGGTGGCGAAGTAAATATAATATAGCAAGTAAAACACTGGAATTGTAGATTTGCAGTGGAAGAAAGTGCAAAGTAGAAATAGAAATAATGGGGTGCAAAGGAGCATAATAAATAAATACAGTAGGGGGAGAGGTAGTTGTTTGGGCTAAATTATAAGCATATCAATTATAAGCTCATGAGCAACAATCTTATCCAGTAGTGTAGTGCACATTTTTATTTAGGTGCAGGAACACTATTTATTTATTACTTTATTTCTCAATCAAAGTTTTCTACTGACAGTTTAGCCTAATCAATATTATTATAAAATATGCGTAAAATGCATCCCCCAACTGCAATGTCTGCCTATGCCCACACGTATTGTCTAAGAAATTTTTCTATTTTTTATACCCTCAAACACCAAATGAGGCATACCTAATTTCAAAATAGGCCATCGTCACTGCCAATCGTGAATGACCACAGTATGAGTCATAATACCCATAAAACCTAGCGGTCAAACAGGGAAATGGTTCCAATTGTTTTTCCACCATTCATTTTTCCCATAAGGGATTTTTGAAACACTTAAAATAAGGGCTGTGTTTCGTGTAGGCTTACCCTGGCATGACATTCTGATAAAAGTGTAAATCTCTAGGCCAAGGTGACCTATATTTGCCTGCCCCAGATCATTATTCCTTCTCCACCAAACTTTACAATTGGCACTCTGCATTCGGGCAGGTAGCGTTCTCCTGGCATCCGCCAAACTCAGATTTGTCCGTCGGACTGCCAGATGGTGAAGCGTAATTCATCACTCCAGAGAACGCGTTTCCACTGTTCCAGAGTCCAATGGCGGCGAGCTTTACACCACTCTAGTCGATGCTTGGCATTGCACATGGTGATCATAGGCTTGTGTGCGGCTGCTCAGCCATGGAAACCCATTTCATGAAGCTCCAGACGAACAGTTATTGTGCTGACGTTGGTTCCAGAGGCAGTTTGGACCTTGATAGTGAGTGTTGCAATCGAGGACAGACGTTTTTACGTGCTACGCGTTTCAGCACTCCGCGGTCCCGTTCTGGGAGCTTGTGTGGCCTACCACTCCAAGGCTGAGCCGTTGTTGCTCATAGACGTTTCCACTTCACAATAACAGCACTTATAGTTGACCGGGGCAGCTCTAGCAGGGCAAAAATTTGACAAACTGACTTGTTGGAAAGGTGGCATCCTATGACAGTGCCACATTGAAAGTCACTGAGCTCTTCAGTAAGGCCATTCTACTGCCAATATTTGTCAATGGAGATTGCATGGCTGTGTGCTTGATTTTATACAACTGTCTGCAACGGGTGTGGCTGAAATAGCTGAATCCACTATTTTGAAGGGGTATCTACATACTGTAATGAAACAGCAGGGAGCAGGTCTCGAACACTCGACCTTCAAGCCTGAAGTCCGGCGCGCTATCGACTGTGCCGCAAAAGCATGCTCAAGCGGCAGAGTCGATTTCCGCGCTTATAAACCCAGGGTCGTCACAATACTTTTGTAAATATAGTGTACGTTAAGTTTGGGATGGTTACTGAAGACAAAAATGAAAATGTAAGGTATTTGGTCGGGAATATAACATGGATATGTAGCAACCCAAAGGTTGCAAGTTCAAATCTCATCACAGACAACTTCAGCATTTTAGTTAATTAGCAACTTTTAAACCACTTTTTAGCTACTTTGCAACTATTTAGCATGTTAGCTAACCCTTCCCCGAACCTAAACCCTTTAACCTAACTCCTAAACTTAACTCTAACCTTAACCCTAACCCCTAGCCTAACTAACATTAGCTAACGTTAGCCACCTAACTGGAATTCGTAACATATCATAAGCTACGTTTTGCAAATTCGTAACATATTGTACATTTGCAAATTTGTAACATATCATACAAAATGGGTGATGAACATCCACAAATTAAAACATACCATACGAATAGCAGTGGCATATATTCATTGATGCCAAGGGAAGCAGGCTTCCACAAAAAAAACTAGAAAAAAGGGAAAAAACATACTAAATCATTTATCTTGCATTTCTCTATTGTAAATTTCCTTATATTCACAAAAGGCTGAATGAACAGTGCATTCGGAAAGTATTCAGACCCCTTCCCTTTTTCCACATTTTGTTACATTACAGCCTTATTCTAAACTTGATTCAATAAAAATGTTCCTCAATCTATACACAATACCCCATAAAGACAAAGCGAAAACAGGCTTTTAGACATTTTTGGAAATGTATTAAAAATTAAAAACAGAAATACCTTATTTACATAAGTATTCAGTATTCATTGATTGGAGTCCACCTGTGGTAAATTCAATTGACTGGACATGATTTGGAAAGGCACACACCTGTCTATCTAAGGTCCCACAGTTGACAGTGCATGTCAGAGCAAAAACCAAGCCATGAGGTCGAAGGAATTATCAAGAGCTCCGAAACAGAATTGTGTCAAGGCACAGATCTGGCGAAGGGTACCGAAAAATGTCTGCAGCATTGAAGGTCCCCAAGAACACAGGGGCCTCCATCATTCTTAAATGTAATAAGTTTGGAACCACCATGACTCTTACTACAGCTGGCCGCCCGGGCCAAACTGAGCAATCGGATGGGAAGGGCCTTGGTCAGGGTGGTGACCAAGAACCCGATGGTCACTCTGACAGAGTTCCTCTGTGGAGATGGGAGAACCTTCCAGAAGGACAACCATCTCTGCAGTGCTCAGGACCTTAGACTTAGATGAAGGTTCTCCTTCCAACAGGTCAATGACCCTAAGCACATTGCCAAGACAACGCAGGAGTGGCTTTGGGACAAGTCTCTGAATGTCCTTGAGTGGCCCAGCCAGAGCCCGGACTTGAACCCGATCGAGACCTGAAAAAGCTGTTCAGCGACGCTCCCCATCCAACCTGACAGAGCTTTAGAGGATCTGCAGAGAAGAATGGGAGAAACTCCCCAAAAACAGGTGTGCCAAGCTTGTAGCGTCATACCCACGATGAATCGAAGCTGTAATCGCTGGCAAAGGGGCTTCAACAAAGTACTGAGTAAAGGGTCTGAATAGTTATATAAATGTGATTTCTATTTTTCTTTATTGTTATTATTTACCAAAAAATCTAAAACCTGTTTTTGCATTGTCATTATGGGGAATTGTGTATAGATGGATGAGGGGGAAAAAACAATTTTCTACATTTTAGAATAAGGCTGTAACATAACAAAATGTGGAAAAAGTCAAAAGGTCTGAGTACCTTCCGAATGCACTGTATCTCTCTGGAGAAAGCATCCGATTGAACGAAACAGCGCCCCACTGTCTCAGTATGTGTAGCGTAGGTATCTGATGCTGTCTGGCCCAAAAAAATGACATTGTTGCCGCCTGTAGCATTGAATGCAAGGGAAGCCAGCGAGCATTTGGCCTCCCCTGATAAAATAAATAAATAATAATAGCATTTTAACCAGGTAGCCTAGGACAACAAAAATGAAAAGTGTGTACTGTATGACATAGAGTCATAGACCGTTTAGGCAACATGAAAGAGGATGGCATTGGCGTTTGTCTACAAGTAGGGTGAGTCAACATGTTTTTTCTAATTGCACGCACGCACACACACCACACACAGAAATCAGTAACATGGACAGCCACATAATATTTAACTTACGTTGATTGGACTAAATAGTTTTTGGTATCTTTTAGTTGTCATTGTATTAGACTAAGCATAGGTGATTTGATGATGTTGAAGTTGAAATGGTGCTGGAATAGTGGAGGCAGCTCCTGTTTTCTTTGCGACTTGTGGTAATTCTCCAAGGTTCTAAATCAATAGTTGTAGTAGTCTGAAAATGACAGAAACATTACCTTGCTTGAGCATACTGTAGGTCATGTACAGTTGAGGTCGGAAGTTTACATACACTTAGGTTGGAGTCATTGAAACTCGTTTTTCAACCACTCCACAAATTTCTTGTTAACAAACTATAGTTTTGGCAAGTCGGTTAGGATATCTAGTTGTGCATGACACAAGTCATTTCCAAACACCTGAAGGTACCACATTCATCTGTACAAACAATAGTACGCAAGTATAAACACCATGGGACCACGCAGCCGTCATACCGCTGAGGAAGGAGCCACATTCTGTCTCCAAGAGATGAACGTACTTTGGTGCGAAAAGTGCAAATCAATCCCAGAACAACAGCAAAGGACCTTGTGAAGATGCTGGAGGAAACAGGTACAAAAGTATCTATATCAACAGTAAAACGAGTCCTATATCGACATAACCTGAAAGGCCGCCCAGCAAGGAAGAAGCCACTGCTCAAAAACCGCCATAAAAAAAGCCAGACTACGGTTTGCAACTGCATATGGGGACAAAGATCATACTTTTTGGAGAAATGCCCTCTGGTCTGATGAAACAAAAATAGAACTGTTTGGCCATAATGACCATCGTTATGTTTGGAGGAAAAAGGGGGAGGCTTGCAAGCCGAAGAACACCATCCCAACCGTGAAGCACGGGGGTGGGGGTGCTTTGCTGCAGGAGGGACTGGTGCACTTCACAAAATAGATGGCATCATGAGGAAAGAAAATGTTGTGGATATATTGAAGCAACATCTCAAGACATCAGTCAGGAAGTTAAAGCTTGGTCGCAAATGAGTTCCAAATGGACAATGACCCCAAGCATAGTTCCAAAGTTGTGGCAAAATGGCGTAAGGACAACAAAGTCAAGGTATTGGAGTGGCCATCACAAAGCCCTGACCTCAAACCTATAGAAAATGTGTGGGCAGAACTGAAAATGCATGTGCGAGCAAGGAGGCCTACAAACCTGACTCAGTTACACCAGCTCTGTCAGGAGGAATGGGCCAAAATTCACCCAACTTATTGTGGGAAGCTTGTGGAAGGCTACACAAAACGTTTGACCCAAGTTAAACAATTTAAAGGCAATGCTACCAAATACTAATTTAGTGTATGTAAACTTCTGACCCACTGGGAATGTGATGAAAAAATTAAAAGCTGAAAGAAATCATTCTCTGTACTATTATTCTGAAATTTCACATTCTTAAAATAAAGTGGTGATCCTAACTGACCTAAGACAGGGAATTTTTACTAGGATTGAATGTCAGGAATTGTGAAAAACTGAGTTTAAATGTATTTTTCTACGGTGTTTGTAAACTTCCGACTTCAACTGTAACTGTTTGTTACATGCAATATGTTTTGTGGACTTCACAGGACAGATGTTGATCTCCGGTTTTGTAATGAAACAAATGTGTGGTTGAATTTATTCTTTATTCTTCTTATTGTCTCGGCTTTAGGCCTATATATCACGATGTCAAGGCACATGAACTAACTGGATTATAGAGCAAACAATGCAATTATCACAACACAGGTTGTAATATGGTTTCTTTTTTTTCCTGGCTTGGCTTTCCCGGTGATTTTGACCACGCACCGCTACTGACGAAACATACATTTACTGTATCATACTTTATAGTGTTTGGCTTTACGTACAGAATAATACAAAATGCTATGAGACCAGGCTGCAGCGGTTGACTGACTCCCCATAGACTGTAAAAAGAAGGGTCAGACATCCAATCTAGTTTATGTACACTCAGCATTGGTGGTAAGGTAATGAATGTCCCAGGTGTTGTTTCACCCGTTCGGTGGTGACCCAACCGAACACTTTCTCGTGTCAAGGAGTTTAGCCAGAGAGAATAGCTAAAAGAGTATATCTGGTTTAGCTCCCACAATCACTCCTATGACCCGCCCACTTTCAAACATTTTGATTGGCAGTTTCTATGACAACTGCACGGTCTTTTTCTGCGTCATTGGTCCATACGGGAACTTCTTCGTTTGATAGACAGTCGTCATGGTAACGTTCTTTTTCAGCCTCCATTTTGTTAGACACTTTCGTTTTTCCCCAAAGTATGTACCTTCCTGCCGGAATAGTAAATCCACTGATCAGAGTAATGACATGTACATTGACACTTATGCCCAGACAGAAATTGGTTATTATAATGAAAGGGGTTGGTAGATGTGCTACAACGGCGCTTACTGAGTACATTGGTTTACTGTAGTTTCTATGGTCTTCCGCCGGGCCGGTACGCTGCGCAGGTTTGGAACGCGCGCCATTTTGTGACATTTACAAAAAAAGCTTTCTTCAAGAAAACAGGGTCTTCAAGTTTTTTCCGTGTTTAAAAAAAACCGATACTCTCCCTGAAATGGAAGTATCGACCAGCTAATGGCCTACATCGAAATGTTGGTTTCTCTATGGTCAGATCGAATAAGTTTCTGCTGTTGACGGTGGTGGCGAGTTGACGGAGAGGCGCTGTTGATTTGGAAACAGAATTGACATCTACTCAGAGGAGTGAGGGTTGTACGTTGGGAAATCTGGGGGGGCTCCATGGAGAAGAGACTGTATTCAATAATTCGCCGTAAGGCATTGGGGATTGTAAATGAGGATATTTTTCTGGAATAGGGAGACTGACAGGCAGCGACAAAGGTAAGTTTGTACTGTCGTTCTAACTGTAGCTAGCCATACTAGCCAGTCACAGTGCTAACGTTACCATTGTAATGGTCTAATGGGCTCACACACACACAAACTAGCTAGCTAACGTTAGCTGGTAATGACCTGACCATTCAACGTTCTATAATGTTTCCTCTTTTTGGTGGGAAAACGTGCACCCACATATTGACAGTACGATGACAAGCAGTAACGAGTAACATCAGGCCTAGTTAACAATATGAATCGTTAATAACATTACTAAGTTCAACGTTAACTCGCTACTGTAACTGCTTAGGCCATGTTGGTGTAGTTGTTAGCTAACTTTCCCTTGCCACAGTTAACTTAACGTTAGCTAGCTAGAACCCTAGCCTTACTCCATTCCAGTAACGTTAGGTTAACTAGCAATCTAGCTAACGTTTATTCAATGCAGCTGGCTAACATGGATAGATATGAAACTTAGCTAACTACCTACAGTAACATCTTGCCTTTAATGTAATTCAGTAGAAGGCAGTGTTGCTTGCTAACTGGACCTTTGCTATTTCAGCAAGCTAGATTAGATTAACTAGTTAGGTCATAACGTTAGTTGGGTAACTAACGTTAGTTTGCTAGTTACCTAGCTAACGTTAGCTACATAGATAGTAGCGTGTAAAAACATAGTCACGTTGCTAGTAGTAGCGTTAGAAAACATAGCTGGCTAACGTAGCAGGCGTAAAATACACGCCTGAAACTAGATCCCTCTAAATACTGGTCTTGACAAGAAGAAAAAAAACTGTCGGGGGAGGTTCTCTTCTGTACTGTTCAACCAATCCAGTAAATGTGGAGGAGTTAGGATGGAGTGTTGCCTTCAAAACTTCAAAAAGCGGAACTCACGTCACAGGCTCTCTTTTAATTTCCCCTGAAAACCGGAACATCCGGTTGTTGGGGACTTGGCAGAGGCTACTAGCTACCTACTGCTTCGCTACTGTTTGTTAGTGCATCATTCCATATTGGTTAACGTTAGCTAGCTAACATTAGCAGGTCCACGTTGTGTTGATGATCTTGTAGCTTTAGTAACATGATTGATAGAATAAGCTGGCTACAAAGAGTAACTCCACCTCAGGCAGCTGGGTTCAATAGAGGGGATACCAATCATATGTTGCCTTCCAGCTAGCAAACACCTGCTACCTTGGCAAGTCATCAGTTTCCAAAGAGATGCGAGCATTGATTGATAGTCAGCTAATAGCTAGTCATAAGGATGGGGAGCTTATCCACTTCAACACATTCATTCTTGATACTGTGTTATCAACGAGCTATCGAATGCTAATATGCTCACGTTGACCTAGTGTGTTTGGTGATGAAGTTCGCTAGCAAACATGTTGACCCTAGTGTAATCGTGGTCATGGTTCAGTTGGGCTGATGGTAGCCACTGACTTGGTTATTTACAAATTGAAATTGAATGAGGAATTTTGTAGCTGACACGAACAGTTGAATTTAAGTTCCAGATCACAGTACATGATACACTTGTTGACAAAAGTATTCACTGACTGAAGCATCAAGTTCAGTGGGGGAAACTAAACTTATTAATTTGAGAACTCACATGAGAGGTAGACCGCAGCAGGCACTAGTATGTTTTTGATGGCGCGCTATTTAGGACAATGTAACTTCTTGAATAAATTCCTCCTCTTCATAAGTATTGGATAAGGCCCATAGTTTACATTTACAGTCAACTGATCATTGTTATGTAGTAGCACCTGCTCACCAGGAGATGTTTTCAGTTCATAGTCACTCTCTTGGTCTCTTTTAGTACATAATATCATATCAACCTCATGGTTGAATCAGCGAGTTGCTAACTTCGGCCTACTATAACAGCTACAAGAGTCATGGACAGCAATAGCAAAGCACCTTTTCTATAGTAAAGTTTGCGAATGGTATGGGTAGATCTCAAGTTGGCCTTAGTTTGAAGTCTGTCTGGTTGGTCAATCAGTGTTATCTTGTGACGCTATAGGCTCAGCCTAATTGTTTTGAAAGTTGGGATGCACCAATACAATTTTTTGGGGCGATACCGATATCTGATATTTTCCTTGCCAAAAAAACAAACAATACCGATAACCAACATTTTAGCGCCCTTTTAAGCATTCTAGTACAGTTAAATAGTTAACCAACACACATGGACACAGCGGTCTAAGGCACTGCATCTCAGTGCAAGAGGTGTCACTACAGTCCCTGGTTCGAATCCAGTCTGTACCACATCCGGCCGTGATTGTGAGTCCTATAGGGCAGCGCACAATTGGCCCAGCGTCGTCCGGGTTTGGCCCAGGGTAGTCCGTCATTGTAACAATAATTTTTTTCTTAACTGACTTGCCTAGTTAAATAAAGGTTCCACACCACACTGACCAAAAAGTTATTTTGTTGGCATTTACGTATGTCCCCATTACCAGTAAAACATATTCACAACCTATTTCTTTCACTTGCTGTGCTGTTTCGTTGTTCATTTGTTCAGTCGCTTTATTCTCAACCACGATTTCATCATACATGTCAAGCAGTGAAGTTTCAGCTCTGTCTGTCCGTGGCCTCTCTTCCTCGGTGCGTACTGTCACTGTGTCCGTATTCATCTGTGTATGTCCAGCTGTATGTCCAGATGTGTATGTAACATTTCACGTAAACCCTGTTTCTTGTCTACTCGAAGTAGTGGTCCTTCTATCGAGCATGGTGGTGACACAGTAAAGAGGCTCAGAGAGAATGCCACCGACTCGCTTGTTCACAGCCTTGAGTACTTTTGTAAGTTTTAACCCCATGGTCTATGTCGGCAGTTTTGTTGAGCAGGTGTTTCAATGCCATGACAGAGGGTATCACGTCTGCTGCAGACGCAGTTGATTAGCTTATTTCTCGAGTCAGTTGTTCAAATGGTGCTAGGAGTGTGACCATGTTTCAAACATGTTCTCAAATGCCATTGAAATGGCAGCAGCAGTATGAGAACCAGCACATTCCTGAGCATGTAATACGGCTTTCATCAGTACGAAATCCTTGTCGACCCACTGTGCTGTCAGACTCCGCATGCTCATGAGGCTGACATCGCTGGTCCAAATGTCTGTCGTGAAGCTAATAGCAGTGACGCTCCATAGCAAGTAGCTCAGATGTACGTTTCAACAATACTGTGTAACTGGTAGGGCAAATCTGAAAAATAGTGTGTACTGGGGCTCGACCAGTTGGCGAAAGCCAACATCATCCACGACAGAGGACGGTTGATTGTCAAGGGCAATGGATTCCATTATCTTGGCGTTAATGGATTTTGCCTTTCAGTTGTCTCGCTGAAATTTTCTTACTCTTCAAATGACTGCTCGACTTGAACTTGTTGTTGTTGGAAATGTGCGCTTAGTATTTTTCGGATTTTGTTCTGTGAAGCACTGTATTTTTCGTGGCGTCATTACGCCATCTACTTAAGTTATATAGGTATGCACGTCAGCTTTGACATCGGTTTTGCACCATGGCGTTAAACTAGACATCGGGCCGATGTTTGCATTTTAGGCTAATATCGTCTGATTCTGATATGCTCACCGATATATCGTGCATCCCTAATTGAAAGGGGCTTCTGCTTCAGGGGCTTCTGCTTCATGGTTGATTCCTTGGAAACAGAATTACCTCATGGACACATTCTTTATTTAGGCTACTTATAGAAAACTTCCATGCTGAGTGTACTTTACAATAAGCATTTGTGTTCTCTCTGCCTTTGACTTGACTTTAATCACAGCAGCAAACTCCTCAACAAGTGATTACACGGTCATCTGTATTTTAAGATTCCTGCCAGTAATTTCTATGCCGGTTCATATTTGACTGTTTTTGGCTGTGTATGGGTAATAGCCAAGGAAAAAGAAAGCTGTTTTTACATTCAGTTATTTTCAACACAAATGTGTCTAATGAACATTAGGCCTATATTCAACATGAATGAGAACCGTGTGTGCACCTACACGGATGTTGATGGAAATGTTGCTGCACCAACTTTGGAAGGATTTTCAAACGTAGGCCTAAACTGTATTTTCCCCATATCATAATCGGTTGAGATTCATTGTCTATCTCTGTGATGAAATGTCTATTTTTACTGTAGAATACGCACTGAAAGTAGTGTGGAAAGTAGCCTTGTAGTTTTTGAACTTCTTGAATGGTCTTCAATGGGCAAAAACGTAGCACAATGGTTGTCAGCGAAAAAATTTAAAAGGTCCAATGCAGCCGTTTTATCTCTATAAAATCATTTCTGGGTCACAATGAAGTACCTTACAATTAAAGGGATACTTCGGGATTTTGCCAATACCCTTTATCTACTTCCTCAATGTCAGATGAACTTGTGGATACCATTTTTATGTCTCTGTACAGTATGAAGGAAGTTAGAGAAAGTTTAGTGAGCCAATGCTAATTAGCGTTAGGGCAATGACTGGAAGTCTGTGGGTATCTACTAGCATGCTAGACTTCTAGTCGTTCTTATGCTAGTTAGCAATTGCGCTGGTTAGCAACTTCCTTCAAACTGCACGCAGGGACATAAAAAAAGGATATTTACGAGTTCATCTGACTCTGGGGAAGTGGATTAGGGGCTTACAGACAGGCCGCGGTAAACGGCAATTGAACAGCAAGAAAATCCACCTATCGTATGTAGTGATCAAATGTTATTTGTCACATGCTACAAATACAACAGGTGTAGACCTTACCGTGAAATGCTTACTTACAACCCCAACCCCTTAAGGAAATATTTACTAAATAAACTAAAGTATAAAATAACGAGGCTATATACAGGGGTTACCGGTACCAAGTCAATGTGCGGGGGTACACATTAGTTGAGGTAAATGACTATGCATAGATAATAAACGGTGAGTAGCAGCAGCAATGTAAAAACAAAGGGGGGGGGGCTGTGTCAAAGCAAATAGTCCGGGTGGCCATTTGATTAATTGTTCAGCAGTCTTATGGCTTGGGGGTAGAAGCTGTTAAGGAGCCTTTTGGATATATATAACCAAATATAAAATATATATATAACCAAATATAAAATATATAACCAAATATAAAATATATACAGTGGGGAGAACAAGTATTTGATACACTGCCGATTTTGCAGGTTTTCCTACTTACAAAGCATATATATACTGCTCAAAAAAATAAAGGGAAAACTAAAATAACACATCCTAGATCTGAATGAATGAAATCATCTTATTAAATACTTTTTTCTTTACATAGTTGAATGTGCTGACAACAAAATCACGCAAAAAATAATCAATGGAAATCCAATTTATCAACCCATGGAGGTCTGGATTTGGAGTCACACTCAAAATTTAAAGTGGAAAACCACACTACAGGCTGATCCAACTTTGATGTAATGTCCTTAAAACAAGTCAAAATGAGGCTCAGTAGTGTGTGTGGCCTCCACGTGCCTGTATGACCTCCCTACAACGCCTGGGCATGCTCCTGATGAGGTGACGGATGGTCTCCTGAGGGATCTCCTCCCAGACCTGGACTAAAGCATCCGCCAACTCCTGGACAGTCTGTGGTGCAACGTGGCGTTGGTGGATGGAGCGAGACATGATGTCCCAGATGTGCTCAATTGGATTCAGGTCTGGGGAACGGGCGGGCCAGTCCATAGCATCAATGCCTTCCTCTTGCAGGAACTGCTGACACACTCCAGCCACATGAGGTCTAGCATTGTCTTGCATTAGGAGGAACCCAGGGCCAACCGCACCAGCATATGGTCTCACAAGGGGTCTGAGGATCTCATCTCGGTACCTAATGGCAGTCAGGCTACCTCTAGCGAGCACATGGAGGGCTGTGCGGCCCCCCCAAAGAAATGCCACCCCACACCATGACTGACCCACCGCCAAACCGGTCATGCTGGAGGATGTTGCAGGCAGCAGAACGTTCTCCACGGCGTCTCCAGACTCTGTCACGTCTGTCACATGTGCTCAGTGTGAACCTGCTTTCATCTGTGAAGAGCACAGGGCGCCAGTTGCGAATTTGTAAATCTTTGTGTTCTCTGGCAAATGCCAAACGTCCTGCACGGTGTTGGGCTGTAAGCACAACCCCCACCTGTGGACGTTGGGCCCTCATACCACCCTCATGGAGTCTGTTTCTGACCGTTTGACCAGACACATGCGTATTTGTGGTCTGCTGGAGGTCATTTTGCAGGGCTCTGGCAGTGCTCCTGCTGCTCCTCCTTGCACAAAGGCGGAGGTAGCGGTCCTGCTGCTGGATTGTTGCCCTCCTACGGCCTCCTCCACGTCTCCTGATGTACTGACCTGTCTCCTGGTAGCGCCTTCATGCTCTGGACACTACGCTGACAGACACAGCAAACCTTTTTGCCACAGCTCGCATTCATGTGCCATCCTGGATGAGCTGCACTACCTGAGCCAATTGTGTGGGTTGTAGACTCCGTCTCATGCTACCACTAGAGTGAAAGCACCGCCACCATTCAAAAGTGACCAAAACATCAGCCAGGAAGCATAGGAACTGAGAAGTGGTCTGTGGTCACCACCTGCAGAACCACTCCTTTATTGGGGGTGTCTTGCTAATTGCCTATAATTTCCACCTGTTGTCTATTCCATTTGCACAACAGCATGTGAAATTTATTGTCAATCAGTGTTGCTTCCTAAGTGGACAGTTTGATTTCACAGAAGTGTGATTGACTTGGAGTTACATTGTGTTGTTTAAGTGTTCCCTTTATTTTTTTGAGCAGTATATATATATATATATATATATATATATATAAAATTGTGAATTGCCCATCAGTTTGAAAGAAATTAAGATATGATATTTAGGTCATATTGCCCAGCCTTCCACAGTCTACATCAGCTGGTGCGCAGCGGCGAAGCAAACAATGAGTGTGGACAGGCAGGATCCGCTCCAGTTCCAAACATAGGTTATACATGGCGCAAGCGACACTCTTGCTTCCCCGTAACCACCAGTCACCAGCCTACTATTTAGGTTTGCCTGGTTAAAGGGGCAGTGCCGTTAACTTGTTTTTCCATAAAAAAAAAAAAAAAAAAAGATATTTCCTAGGGCTGACCCAATTTAGTCGACTGGTTGATTGTTTGGTTGGTCGGCTGTTGGTCGAGTGATTTCTTTTGTCGAGCAGTAGCAAATATATATTTTTTTATGCCACACGAGACACCTGTCTAATTTGCACCTGTGTCAGTGAACTTATCCATTGCGGAGGCCGCAGGGATGGCACAGTCCAAGAAGAAGAAGGGGAGTGTGGCTAACATGCACAATGCACGTCTCTCTCCAGAATGCCCTCTCCCGCCAATTTGTGTGCAATCATTGTTTCATAATTTCATTGTCTGAATTGTTTGCCTTCGATTGTTAATGTCTATCAATTGCCCATTACATATACACTACGTGACCAAAAGTATGTGGACACCTGCTCGTCGAACATCTCATTCCAAAATCATGGGTATTAATATGGAGTTGGTGCCCCCTTTTGCTGATATAACAGCCTCCACTCTTCTGGGACAGATTTCCACTAGATGTTGAACATTGCTGCGGGGACTTGCTTCCATTCAGCCACAAGAACATTAGTGAGGTTGGGCACGGATGTTTGGCGATTAGGCCTGCCTCGCTGCTGGCGTTCCAATTCATCCCAAAGGTGTTTGATGGTGTTGAGGTCAGGGCTCTGTGCAGGCCAGTCAAGTTCTTCCACACCGATCTCAACTAACCATTTCTGTATTGACCTAGCTTTGTGCAGCTGCTCGGGCCTTGGAAACCCATTTCATGAAGCTCCCGACGAACAGTTATTGTGCTGACGTTGGTTCCAGAGGCAGTTTTGGAACTCGGTAGTGAGTATTGCAACCAAGGACAAATTATTTTTATGTGCTTCAAATCAAATGTATTTGTCACATACACATGGTTAGCAGGTGTTAATGCAAGTGTAGCGAAATGCTTGTGCTTCTAGTTCCGACCATGCAGTAATATCTAACAAGTAATATAACCTAACAATTCCACAACAACTACCTTGTACACACAAGTGTAAAGGAATGAATACGAATATGTACATAAAAATATATAAATGAGTGATGGCCAAACGGCATAGGCAAGATGCAGTAGATGGTATGGAGTACAGTGTATATATATACAGTGCCTTGCGAAAGTATTCGGCCCCCTTGAACTTTTCGACCTTTTGCCACATTTCAGGCTTCAAACATAAAGATATAAAACTGTAATTTTTTTGTGAAGAATCAACAACAAGTGGGATACAATTATGAAGTGGAACGAAATTTATTGGATATTTCAAACTTTTTTAACAAATAAAAAACTGAAAATTTGGCCGTGCAAAATTATTCAGCCCCCTTAAGTTAATACTTTGTAGCGCCACCTTTTGCTGCGATTACAGCTGTAAGTCGCTTGGGGTATGTCTCTATCAGTTTTGCACATCGAGAGACTGAAATTTTTGCCCATTCCTCCTTGCAAAACAGCTCGAGCTCAGTGAGGTTGGATGGAGAGCGTTTGTGAACAGCAGTTTTCAGTTCTTTCCACAGATTCTCGATTGGATTCAGGTCTGGACTTTGACTTGGCCATTCTAACACCTGGATATGTTTATTTGTGAACCATTCCATTGTAGATTTTGCTTTATGTTTTGGATCATTGTCTTGTTGGAAGACAAATCTCCATCCCAGTCTCAGGTCTTTTGCAGACTCCATCAGGTTTTCTTCCAGAATGGTCCTGTATTTGGCTCCATCCATCTTCCCATCAATTTTAACCATCTTCCCTGCCCCTGCTGAAGAAAAGCAGGCCCAAACCATGATGCTGCCACCACCATGTTTGACAGTGGGGATGGTGTGTTCAGGGTGATGAGCTGTGTTGCTTTTACGCCAAACATAACGTTTTGCATTGTTGCCAAAAAGTTCGATTTTGGTTTCATCTGACCAGAGCACCTTCTTCCACATGTTTGGTGTGTCTCCCAGGTGGCTAGTGGCAAACTTTAAACAACACTTTTTATGGATATCTTTAAGAAATGGCTTTCTTCTTGCCACTCTTCCATAAAGGCCAGATTTGTGCAGTATACGACTGATTGTTGTCCTATGGACAGAGTCTCCCACCTCAGCTGTAGATCTCTGCAGTTCATCCAGAGTGATCATGGGCCTCTTGGCTGCATCTCTGATCAGTCTTCTCCTTGTATGAGCTGAAAGTTTAGAGGGACGGCCGGGTCTTCGTAGATTTGCAGTGGTCTGATACTCCTTCCATTTCAATATTATCGCTTGCACAGTGCTCCTTGGGATGTTTAAAGCTTGGGAAATCTTTTTGTATCCAAATCCGGCTTTAAACTTCTCCACAACAGTATCTCGGACCTGCCTGGTGTGTTCCTTGTTCTTCATGATGCTCTCTGCGCTTTAAACGGACCTCTGAGACTATCACAGAGCAGGTGCATTTATACGGAGACTTGATTACACACAGGTGGATTCTATTTATCATCATTAGTCATTTAGGTCAACATTGGATCATTCAGAGATCCTCACTGAACTTCTGGAGAGAGTTTGCTGCACTGAAAGTAAAGGGGCTGAATAATTTTGCACGGCCAATTTTTCAGTTTTTTATTTGTTAAAAAAGTTTGAAATATCCAATAAATTTCGTTCCACTTCATGATTGTGTCCCACTTGTTGATTCTTCACAAAAAAATACAGTTTTATATCTTTATGTTTGAAGCCTGAAATGTGGCAAAAGGTCAAAGTTCAAGGGGGCCGAATACTTTCGCAAGGCACTGTATGAGATGAGTTATGTAGGGTATGAAAACATATAAAGCGGCATTGTTTAAGGTGGCTAGTGATACATTACATCAGGATGGCAAGATGCAGTAGATGGTATAGAGTACAGTATATACATATGAGATGAGTAATGTAGGTTATGAAAACATTATATAAAGTGGCATTGTTTAAAGTGGCTAGTGATGCATCTAATTACATCAAGATGGCAAGATGCAGTAGATGGTATAGCGTACAGTATATACATATGAGATGAATAATGTAGGTTATGTAAACATATAATATAAAGTGGCTAGTGATAAATTGATTACATCAATTTTCCCATTATTAAAGTGGCTTGAGTTGAGTCAGTATGTTGGCAGCAGCCACTCAGTGTTAGTGATGTCTGTTTAACAGTCTGATGGCCTTGAGATAGAAGCTGTTTTTCAGTCTCTCGGTTCCAGCTTTGATGCACCTGTACTGACCTCGCCTTCTGGATGTTAGCGGGGTGAACAGGCAGTGGCTCAGGTGGTTGCTGTCCTTGATGATCTTTTTGGCCTTCCTGTGACATCGGGTGGTGTAGGTGTCCTGGAGGGCAGGTAGTTTGCACCCGGTGATGCGTTGTGCAGACCTCACTACCCTCTGGAGAGCCTTCCGGTTATGGGCGGAGCAGCTGCCGTACCAGGCGGTGATACAGCCCGACAGGATGCTCTCGATTGTGCATCTGTAAAAGTTTGTGAGTGTTTTTGGTGACAAGCCGAATTTCTTCAGCCTCCTGAGGTTGAAGAGGCGCTGCTGCGCCTTCTTCACCACGCTGTCTGTGTGGGTGGACCATTTCAGTTTGTCCGTGATGTGTACGCTGAGGAACTTAACTTCTATGGGCTAGGTGGGACGCTAGCGGGACACAGCCAATGAAATATCAGGGCAGCAAATTCAAAAACAACAAAATGTCATAATTCAACTTTCTCAAACATACAACTATTTTACACCATTTTAAAGATACACTTCTCCTTGATGTAACCACATTGTCCGATTTCAAAAATGCTTTACAGCGAAAGCAAAACATTAGATTATGTTAGGAGAGTACATAGACAAAAATAATCACACAGCCATTTTCCAAGCAAGGACATGTGTCAATAAAACCCAAAACACAGCTAAATGAAGCACTAACCTTTGACGATCTTCATCAGAAGACACTCCTAGGACATTATGTTACACAATACATGTATGTTTTGTTCGATAAAGTTCATATTTATATCCAAAAACAGCATTTTACATTGGCGTGTGATGTTCAGAAAATGTATTCCCACCAAAACGACCGGTGAATGTGCACATCAATTTACAAAAATACTCATCATAAACGTTGACAAAATGTAAAACAATTATTTAAAGAATTATAGATAGACTACCCCTGGATGCAACCGCTGTGTCAGATTTTAAAATAGCTTTATGGAGAAAGCACATTTTTCAATATTCTGAGTACATAGCTCAGTCATCACGGTGAGCTATACAGACACCCGCCAAGTTCGTGTCAACCTAAACTCAGAATTAGTATTAGAAATATTCTCTTACCTTTGCTGATCTTCATCAGAATGCACTCCCAGGACTGCTACTTCCACAAGAAATGTTGTTTTTGTTCCAAATAATCCATATTTATGTCCAAATACCTCCGTTTTGTTCATGCGTACAGATCACTTATCCAAAGGCATAACGCGTGGGCGTGGAACCAGAGACGAAAAGTCAAAATGTTCCATTACCGTACTTGTCAAAGCATGCATGTCAAACGCTGTTTAAAATCAGTCTTTATGGTATTTTTAACGTAAAGTTGCGATAATATTTCAATTGGACAATAGCGTATTCATTCAAGGAGAAAAAGAAGGAACAGCGTGCTCGCATGACCGCACATATCCAATCCCTTTGTTGCCAGGCAGTCCACTCAGAAACTGAGCTCCTATACTCTGCCCAGTGACAGGAGAAGTCTCAAACCACTTTCTGAAGGCTTTAGACAGCCAATGGAAGCCTTAGGAAGTGCAATGTAACCCCACGGATACTGTAGTTTCGAAAGGGACTAGAAAGAAGAACTACAATTCTCAGATCCTCCACTTCCTGGTTGGATTTTTCTCAGGTTTTTGCCTGCCATATGAGTTCTGTTATACTCACAGACACCATTCAAACAGTTTTAGAAACTTCAGAGTGTTTTCTCTCCAAATATACTAATAATATGCATATTCTAGTTTCTGGGCCAGAGTAGTAACCTGTTTAAATTGGGTACGTTTTTCATCCGGCCGTGAAAATACTGCCCCCTAGCCCAGATAGGTTAAAACTCTCCACCCTCTCCACTACTGTCCCGTCAATGTAGATAGGGGGCTGCTCCCTCTGCTGTTTCCTGAAGTCCACGATCATCTCTTTTGTTTTGTTGACATTGAATGCGAGGTTATTTTCCTGACACCACACTCCGAGGGCCCTCACCTCCTCCCTGTAGGCCGTCTCGTCGTTGTTGGTAATCAAGCCTACCACTGTAGTGTCGTCTGCAAACTTGATGATTGAGTTGGAGGCGTGCATGGCCACGCAGTCGTGGGTGAACAGGGAGTACAGGAGAGGGCTGAGAACGCACCCTTGTGGGGACCCAGTGTTGAGGATCAGCGGGGTGGAGATGTTGTTACCTACCCTCACCACCTGGGGGCGTCCCGTCAGGAAGTCCAGGACCCAGTTCCACAGGGTGGGGTCGAGACCCAGGGTCTCGAGCTTAATGACGAGTTTGGAGGATACTATGGTGTTAAATGCTGAGCTGTAATCGATGAACAGCATTCTTACATAGGTATTCCTCTTGTCCAGATGGGTTAGGGCAGTGTGCAGTGTGATGGCGATTGCGTTGTCTGTGGACCTATTGGGTCGGTAAGCAAATTGGAGTGGGTCTAGGGTGTCAGGTAGGGTGGAGGTGATATGGTCCTTGACTAGTCTCTCAAAGCACTTCATGATGACGGAAGTGAGTGCAACAGGGCGGTAGTCATTTAGCTCAGTTACCTTAGCTTTCTTGGGAACAGGAACAATGGTGGCCCTCTTGAAACGTGGGGACAGCAGACTGGGATAAGGATCAGCACTCGGCGGTTTCGTTCTGCTAGCTTGTGTGGCCTAGCACTTCGCGGCTGAGTCGTTGTTGCTCCTAGACATGTCCACTTCACAATAACAATACATACAGTTGACCGGGGCAGCCCTAGCAGGGCAGATATTTGACGAACCAACTTGTTGGAAAGGTGGCATCCTATGACTGAGCTCTACGGTAAGGCAATTCTACTGCCAATGTTTGTCTATGGAGATTGCATGCCTGTGTGCTCAATTTCATACACCTGCTAGATTTAGCCACAACAGGTTTGGCTGAAGTAGCCGAATTCACTAATTTGAAGGGGTGTCCACATACTTTTGTATATATAATGTATCACCAGTAATACATTTAATGAATTCCCATAACTTCTGGAGCCCACTCTGGAGCCCACTGGTGCAGGAAACTCTTGAGGGCCAAGAATATTTTATGCAATGTTGCAAGTTTGCTAGCGCAAATTTAGGGCTGGACCCAGTTGATAGTTTATACAATGTTTCAAGTTCGTTGCGGACCGACCATGTGTTGCCAATGTGATTCATAGGATATTTTTATCAGGATATTTTCTACCTGAAGGCTGCAATGTTCATATTTGTTGGCTTTATGTAGGCTATTTTTACATAGTTGGCAATGGCAATTGAAGTTTTGTATTAAAATTTGTATAATTTCCATTTAGATCGAATTTTGATTAACCACATGATAAAGATTTTGAGGTTCGAAGACATTATTATAAATTAAACTGTTCCACAAGAATGTGCATATGGAAACCATAACTGACACGCAGATTGGTAAACATTGTAAGATAAATTGGCATTCTACATAAAGGTTGTAGCCCATTACCGGCAACTTTGGGAGCGTATCGGCAGAATCTGCGAAGGCCAGCTGGATGGTCGGGTTGGGTACAGGTTTTTTTATTCTGGTTATCTTGATCTCTGGCTACCCCTTGAGTCATTTTTGTCTTGTTTGATCAAACAGTGCGCTTAAAGCATCAGACAAGCTCAGTGCATATAGTTGATTTTATTTAAACACATATGGGGTGTCTCTATATGGAAAAATACACTGAACATTTTTGTTGGAGACAGCCCTAATAATTCCACACTGAGGTCGAAATAATAACATTGAAATTGTGAAAATTATGATAATGCCCATTTTGTGTAAGAGCTGTTTGGAGAGAAAAAAATGTCTGGAATGTTTGCCGGTTCGGGTGGGATGTAATTCTGGCCCGCCGCATAATGTCACCCGGCGATCTGATTTATAATAGACCAATTAACAGTAATCCTTTATTTACATATTACTTCCTAGTTTTGATGCTGGTCATGCCTAGGGCTGTTGCGGTGACTGTATTACCTCCACACCGACGAGTCATGAAGGCAGTCAAATTCCACATGACCGTTTAGTCACGGTAATTAGGCTTCTGCAAGCTCTGATGCTGCTGCTGGTCATTAGTAGCCTACCAAACTTGCTAACTGCCTGGTACTCAGAACTCTGTTGTCCCTCTAATCACTCTGACATCAATGCAAATGTATTCGATAATCTAATCAAACACTTCATGAGAGCCCATGAGCTCATGTTGTGCAACATTTCTATAGGCTATGTAATTGCGTGAGAAAACGGTGCGATGGCCACTAGGGTTGCAAAGGGTCGGAAACTTTCCGGTAAATTTCCAGAATTTTTCTGGACATTTTTAATGGGAAGTTAAACCTGGGAATTTTGGGAATTTTGCTTAAATTCATCAAAAAAGTTAGCTTATAACAGGGAACCTTTTCTTGTGGGATACACATAAGGAAATTATAGGTTTTGTGGCATATTTTGGTTAAACTATCCCCAATTCAATGGAATTGCAACCCTCTGCATGCCCAGTGCATTCTTCCATCACATGTACAACTGATTCTCAAGATCTTGCACACTAATGAGATGCTATTGAGCCCACACTACTACTCTGTCTGAGCCAAGGACTACATGCTTTCTGGTAAGTTTTGATTATAATACTGGGTGGGGTGTATTTTATAAGACATACATTATTTTTTGTTAACTAGTAAATAGTAGCCTACAGCAAAGTGTATTTAAATAATTTCTAACTTGTTAAAAATTTTTGCTAGTTAGTTTTTGCTACCATGTGGGTTTTAGCTTACCTGAGCCTGCTAACTGAGGAGTGTTAATTCACCTGTTACCATACATGTTTTATTTTAAAACATTTATCTTACAAAGGAGTTGTTTAATCTAACTGCTTAACTATTTATTTGTACATGGAATTGTATTTGTTTTTTTTACTCCTTTTTTTTCTAATCTTTACAGGAAAATTCCACGGTACTATCTGATGTGTGGAGACATTTCACCGCAGCTAATCTAGATGGAAAAGCTGTGTACGTTTGCAAATACTGTGCCAAATTATATGTGAAGAATGCAACAAAGATGCAGAATGATCTGACCAAGTGCATAAAGTTTCCTCAGCGCTCACAACAAGCAACCTCTGACAAAAGTCCCTCTACTTCTATTCGAGGTGAAAATTATGAATCAGACACTTTATCGATAGCAACAGCTCATGGTCCTCCTGGAATCAGATTTTAATTTTTTTACTCAATGGAGGAACGTAGTCAGAGATGCAGATGAATGTCATGCTCAAGCTGTGTATGCAACTGGTTCACCTCTGATGCTCACAGGCAATGTGTATTGGAAGAGATTTCTGAAAGTTCTTCACCCAGCATACACCCCTCCAACCAGACATGCTTTATCTACTAATTTGCTGGATGCAGAGTTCAACAGAGTTCAAGTGAAGGTCAAGCAAATCATAGAGAAAGCAGACTGTATTGCAATCATCTCTGATGGGTGGTCGAATGTTTGTGGGCAAGGAATAATTAACTACATCATCTCCACCCCTCAACCAGTATTCTACAAGAGCACAGACAGAAGGGACAACAGACACACCGGTCTCTACATTGCAGATGAGCTGAAGGCAGTCATCAATGACCTTGGACCACAGAAGGTATTTGCACTGGTGACCGTTAATGCTGCGAACATGAAGGCTGCTTGGTCTAAAGTGGAGGAGTCCTACCCTCACATCACACCCATTTGCTGTGCTGCTCATGCATTGAATCTGCTCCTCAAGGACATCATGGCACAGAAAACAATGGATACACACTACAAGAGAGCCAAGGAAATGGTTAGGTATGTGAAGGGTCATCAAGTTATAGCAGCAATCTACCTCACCAAGCGAAGTGAGAAGAATAAGAGGACCACATTGAAGCTGCCCAGCAACACCCGTATGGGGTGGTGTAGTCATCATGTTTGATAGTCTCCTGGAGGGGATGGAGTCTCTCCAAGAAATGTCCATATCACAGTCTGCCGATATGGACAGCCCCATCAAGAGGATCCTCCTAGATTATGTATTTTGAGAGAGAGTGGTAAGCAGCCTGAAACTCCTGAAACCTATAGCAGTAGCCATTGCATGGATTGAGGGAGACCATGTCTTCCTGTCTGATGTTCAGACTCTGCTTGCAGATGTAAGAGAAGAAATCCGTACTGCCCTGCCCACTTCACTGTTGCTCCAAGCAGAGGAAACTGCAGTTCTGAAATGCATCAAAAAGCGTGAAGACTTCTGCCTGAAACCCATACACGCTGCAGCATACATGTTTGACCCCCAAATATGCTGTTAAGAGCATCCTGTCTGGTGCAGAGATCAACAAGGCCTATGGTGTCATCACTACCGTGTCTCACCACTGTGGCCTGGATGAGGGCAAGGTTATTGGCAGTCTGGCAAAGTACACTTCCAAGCAAGGGATTTGGGATGGAAATGCAATATGGCAGTCGTGCCAACATATCTCGTCAGCCACCTGGTGGAAGGGACTTTGTGGATCTGAGGCTCTTTCCGCTGTTGCCTCCATCATCCTCCAAATCCCACCAACATCAGCCGCCTCAGAGCGCAACTGGTCCTTGTTTGCGAACACACATACCAAAGCACGCAACAGGCTGACCATTACAAGGGTTGAAAAATTGGTGGTCATCTTGGCAGATTTGAGGCTTTTTGAGCCTGACAATTTGCTATCCTCAACAAGGTTGGAAAGTGACAGTGAAGATGAGGCCTCAGAGTCTGATGTTCAAGAGGTGGACATTGAGGTGGTCCAGGAAGAAGACATGGAACCCTGAGAGGAAGACAGCCAAAGCTTTAGTTTCTAGACTATCATTTTACAGATGTATGTTAAATACTTTTGGGAGATGCGATGGATCATTCAGTATTCCCTTTCTTTTGTTGTTCAGTGAAATCATCCCACGTGTCAACTCATTTAATTAAAGTTCAATTCATTATTAAATTGTTGCTTTGTTTTTTCTATTGGAAAGATTTAATCATTTACCTTATAATAAGTAGACATAATTGCAATAGGTTTATGTTTCTGTCTCCATATGATATGGTAAATATATCCAATGCAAAAAACATTACATTTAAATGGTATTAATATTAATTTGCATATATTTCCGTTAATTCCCATATATTCCCAATATTTCCCACGGAAAGTTTCCACCTCTGAATATTCCCCAAAATGTGCAACCCCAATGGCCACTAATAAAAAGATGAGGACCCGATCAGCTTTCTATAGGCTAGGCCTACTATATTTATTTCTCAACTTTCCTAATATTTAGCACATTGCTTATATTTACAACAGAAGTATAGCCTACCTGGCTGGCGAGAACAAAACCATGGTGAAAGCATCCTCCGTTTGCCATGTAAGTGCATAGATAACATGTATTTTTCCCGCTGCCCCTGTTTCGATACAGGTCCATTCTAAATCCGAACAAATGTCACACATATATTATTCTGTATATGTAAAGACAAGATTAAGTCAATAATAGTCTGATGGGTGACAATATTAGCCTATCACTTGTGAATTATATATTATCACTTGTGAATGATGCCCAGCATTAGAAACAATGCCTTTTTTTGTGCAACTTTTTTTAATCATAGTCACACACCTCATGTACCCTAGCCCATAGGCCTATGTGTTTTAATAAGGTTTGTATCACAACTAGTGGCCAAATAACTTCTTAAAATAAAGTACATTAATCTGCTTTACAAGGGGTGCGGTGCCTATCTGGCATATATAAGCAGTGACTGAGATTCAAATTTGGGGAAGATCATTTTCACCATAAAAATGCTAATTTATAATAAAAGCATTACATGCATAATTGCTTTTGTGTTCACTTTTGATAATGGTGTTTTCCACTAATGGAACATTGGCGCTTATAGCCTACTACCATGTGCGCATTGCTGCGCTTATAATAAAGAAATAGCCTAATAGTTTATGAACATTTTAAGCTAAACATTCTGATCTGTTGTGTCAGATACATTGCATAAAAAAGGTTTTTTGTTGCTTGTGGTTGTATTAATTTGTGATCTATTGTATCCCACAACTGTCCCAGACTATGTTTGGAATATTTATTTATTTTACAGAATAGGTCGACTTTTGTACTGTGGGGATAGTAGATTGTTTGCTGTTCGTTAGGCCTACACATCTTGTTGGCTGACGAAAAGTAAATGTGCACAGTTCTTCCAATATGCACCTCGGATTTGGATAAGGACACTCACTGTTGTGTCCCAGATGTGTCTGTCTTCATTTGTAGCATGTGAGTAAGATCCGATCGCGTGACGGAAATCCATGTGAGGGCACAACGCAGCAATCCGGACGCAAAAAGGCATATACATTTGAATTCGGAAGTTTACATACACTTATGTTGGAGTCATTAAAACTCGTTTTTCAACCACTCCAGAAATGTCTTGTCACAAAGCCCTGACCTCAAGCCTATAGAGAAAGCGTGTGCGAGCAAGGAAGCCTTCAAACCTTACTCAGTTACACCAGCTCTGTCAGGAGGAATGGGCCAAAATTCACCCAAGTTATTGTGGGAAGCTTGTGGAAGGCTACCTGAAACGTTTGACCCAAGTTGAACAATTTAAAGGCAATGCTACCAAATACTATTTGAGTGTATGTAAACTTCTGACCCACTGGGAATGTGATGAAAGAAATAAAAGCTGAAATAAATCATTCTCTGTACTATTATTCTGACATTTCACATTCTTTAAATAAAGTGGTGATCCTAACTGTCCTAAAACGGAATTTTTACTAGGATTAAATGTCAGGAATTGTGAAAAACTGAGTTTAAATGTATTTGGCTAAGGTTTATGTAAACTTCAGCTGTATTTCTTTACGGTGCATTACGGCCACAAAGGGGTTGCCACCTTGAAATTTGAGGCATGTGGAAAAAACAACGCGGAGCTCATGCCTTTCATGCATTCTCCATGTGCTGATGACGATTTAGTCTAAAGAGGATTATAGTGACTTGGGAAAACGATTACATTTCTAAAGGTGGCAAATCATTAGTATGAAAACCTTTTGGAGATGGAGTATAACTTTAGCTAGCTAAGATTGAGGGGCCTGGTTTTAACTAACGAAGATAGCTAGGTATTTTAAAATTACTTTTCTTCTAGCTATGGCAATTGCCATCTCTCTAAAGTAAATTTGTCAAAATGACAAAGTTGTTTCCTACTATTTACTTTTCTACTTCAGGAATGTCATCATATATCCAGACCACTATAGTGTCTTCTCAGATAATTTTAGCTAGATTGCTAGCTATCGAAGTCTGTGAGCTAATTACACTGCCTTCATAAAGTTTTCACACCCCTTGACTTTTTCCACATTTTGTTGTCTTACAAGGTGGGATTAAAATAGATCTAATTGTAATTTTTTCATCACAGATCTACACAAACTACTTTAATGTCCATGTGGGGAAAAAAGTCAATACATGTTAGAAATCACCTTTGGCACCGATTACAGCTGTGAGTCTTTCTGGGTAAATCCCTAAGAGCTTGGCAGACCTGTATTGTACAATATTTGCACATTATTATTAAAAAAATTCTTCAAGCTCTGTCTAGTTGGATGTTAATCATTGCGTGACAGCCATTTTCAAGTCTTGCTGTAGATTTTCAAGCAGATTTAAGTCAAAACTGTAACTATGCCAGTCAGGAACATCTGGGTGGAGAAGTGCAACTGAAGCACGAAATTACTACATTTACATTCATGATTTGGAGCGAACCCTGACTGAAGCTTAGCAGAATTTCCAATAATAAGTATTTTAGATCTGCGTTTACAAAACACAGCAAGATATTTTTCTGCGTTATCTTTCCTTTTCTGCGTGAAAAATGCGGAATCCTGCCATTACCCCTGCTTGCTGTTCGGTCCTCAATCAAAGCGGAGTAAATAGCTTATGCGCCCCGACTCCATGATTCCAACAGTTCACCCAAGTGTTTATATCTAAATTGCGAATCAAATCACAATTCCAACATTTGGTTAAAAATATGGCCTCCATTTCTTTTATCATACAGCCCTATGTGGAATTGATCTCAAATGCGTGCAGAAATGGTTGAAAATGCATAAAAAATATGTTTGATTGAAGTTTAATTGAACAGTGTGAAGGGAAAGGGGGATACCTAGTCAGTTGTACACCTGAATGCATTCAACTGAAATTTGTCATCTGCATTTAAAAACAATCAGAATGGAGAAAGCCCCATTTTGAAATCACTTAGAATGTATGTGTTGGCACCCTAGGCTCACTCAATTCTCATAAAGCAAATTCAAACTTTGTTGCTCCTTGAAGTTCAGTTGTAGAAGTCATCTGTGTTTTTAGAAGTTTTCTTCCACTTTGACATTAGAGTATTTTGTGTAGATCGTTGACCAAAAATGGCAATTAAATCCATTTGAATCTTACTTTGTAACAAAACAGAATGTGGAAAGTCTAGGGTTGTGAATACTTTATGGCTCTTGGTTAAAAGGCTTGAGCAAAATACCACATTACTTCTTACTAGTAATACATTTCTAGTTTTATCAACATTACAAAGCATGCTCATCCGTTTTTGGTGTAGTTATGGCAAACATTTTCTTCTCTCATTCAGGTTGTGTTTTAAACAAAGACATTTTATTTTCATAGTACATGTAGCTCTTCAGTCAGTCCTGACAATGGTAGCCTATGGTATTTTGTCCACTTCAAATAGCCTAGTGATAACACAGATCAATGCAAAACACTCACCAGAAAACGTTTTTGAAAAAGAATAATTTCTATCATGGTGAATATCAGACTTCTCTTTCACTGTTGCTAACTGTTAGCCAAAAACTACTGGAGAATAGCAGTTCCGGTATTTGCGTCATTCTGATTGATCAAGAGACCCAAGAGCAATTTTTTTTATTTAGACTATCCGAATATCTGTAAACATGTCATATGATTTGAATAGTGAAATAGATTTCAAATGCCCATCTCTACTAGATATTACGGATGTGACAAATGGATAATTTAGCTTAACATTTAAACTGCCATTTTTAAAAATCTGTTTCATACAATTCCACGTCAATTTACAATGCAGAATAATGGTTCTATAACATATGAATGACCTTTTAGGTTCGGGCAATGAAGTTATATCCACCGCGACCGTTTACAGACATAAAATGCAGCTATAGTAACATGTCGATAGCAACAATTTACAACTTTTTAGACAATAATAATAAATACAAATTTGACGCGTCTGTACCTTTTCAGACACTAGAATTCTGCTCCGGCGTAGAATGTTCTGTATTGTTTCCCTAACAACAACAAACATTCCTGATTGATGTGCTGCTGTTTGTTTTTTATGGTTGGGTAGCTAGATGTTTTCTTTCTAGTAAATGTCTTGGTAAATCACGGTATTTAACCAACTTTTTTAGGAAAGGGTGGTCTGCAGGCAAGCTGCGCGCAGCAGTTTGAGATTATTTGATTAACAGTTCTGGTCGCCTAGTGATGGACGTTAGTCCTGCTTCAGAAGCTGCGTTCCTTTACAGACAAGTAAAATGCCCGTTCATATCTCCAGAGAAGGTTTTGTGTCGGCATTTAGAAAGCTGTAGTGTAGCCAACCCTAACAGACAAACATGACGTAGCCGAGGCGCTTTCAAGGGGCCACATTCCATTATGTCTGAAAAGGGTAATCCATACAGGCTACCGGTAGCCTACTGTAATTTCATATTATAAAACAAAAACACCCCCCACCCACGAAGACGAAGAGTGCTCGCAAGACTGGCCCAAAGATACCTCTATATCCTGGCGATACCGGTGCCATGAATAGTTTGACAGTGGTCACCAACCTTTTCTGAGTCACAATCACTTTAGCAGTCAAAAAGCAAGCTGAGATCTACGTCTCAGATTTTTTATATATATATATATATATATATAAAAAGAAAACCAATCAAACCTGTCACACAATTTCTGAGCAGCCTAATTTCCGGATTCGCGCTGAGAGTCACGTGGGTTGCATCAGCCAGGCTAACTTTTATGCATGATAAAAAATAATGGTTTGTGATACAAATGTGAAAAGCATGTCATACATCCTTCCTACCAGTCAGAATATGTGAGCGGTTGAGCAGTTGGAAATCACACTCATCCCACATGGAGTGGTCTTTGCGCACACTCCGTGTCTCAATGAACTTTCCCCACTCTGGCGATCACAGGAAAAAAACTGCTGCTCCGTTCATTTTTTGTTTAAAAAGATAATTTAACCAACACCCCATCTACTTTTGTGACTCTATACCATTTGTTTTTTTAAAGTAGGCTATCCTAAGAAGCTTCAACATTTCAACCTGTTGTAGGCTATTAAACAAGGACCTACCTGATGATTTGCTGCTGCTGTTTAAAAAAACAAGTAGCCTTTTCTATTGATGATCAGAAACTTCAGTTTTAACTAGCTCTGTTGCGCTCACGCTTTACAGCTAATAGATAACTTTAGCACTGTTACAAACTTGGACTCCTCTTTTGTTAACAATAGCCTATATTGAATTTTTTTTTAAGTATCCGGTGCTGCTGCATGGGCGCATTCATTGCCTTGCTATCAATTAAACAGGCTGTGTGACCTATTTCTCTGCGCATTAGTGGTGGGATAGGCTAAATAAATACAACAGAATAGGCTTAATTAAAAGAACAGTGATGAAGGAAATGAAAAATGCTGGGCAGAGCATGACGAGCTAGTGGCAGAGCCGTACCAGAGTGAAAGTGAAACGCTCCACACTCCAGCCAAATTACGCAAGCTCGGCTCCTCGCGCCACTACAGCTCCTCTCCGCTCACATCCTCTGCTCTCAATAACGTTTCAGTGAGAATTGCCAGAACAATCTGACATACCAACAATATTTTCTTCCTTGTGTTCCTTGTTTGCTACATGGGGTTTGTAGGTGTTTTTGTTTATAATAGAAGAGTTTGATTAAACTGAACCAAGGTGTACCGGGTTGTGGCATTTCGTGTGACCGGGCAAGGGTGGGGCGACCTGCTGAAATCGAACAGTAAGTAATATGCTCTACTGGGTCATCATTGTCAACATGGCAGCAGCATGGATTGCTCAGAAACAAATGTATTTTCCATAAGATTTACAGCTCCTTCAGAAAGTATTAATACCCTCTGACTTATTCCACATTTCTTTTGTTACAGCCTGGATTCAAAATAGATTAAATTACAAAAAAAATCAATTTACACAAAATACCCCATAATGAAAGTGAAAACATGTTTTTAGAAATCTTTGCTAATTTATTGAAAATGAAATACAGAAATATGTCAGTTACACCATTACAGCTGTGAGTCTTTCTGGGTAAGTCCCTAAGAGCTTTCCACACCGGGATTGTGCAACATTTGCCCATTATTCTTTTCAAAATTCTTCAAGCTCTGTCAAATTGGTTGTTGATCATTTCTAGACAACCATTTTCATATCTTGCCATAGATATTTAAGTCAAAACTGTAACTTGGCCACTCAGGAACATTCACTGTCTTCTTGGTAAGCAACTCCAGTGTAGATTTGGCCTTGTTTTTAGGTTATTGTCTTGCTGAAAGGGGAATTCATCTCCCACTGTCTGTCTGTTGGAAAGCAGACAACCAGGTCTTCCGCTAGGATTTTGCCTGTGCTTACCTCTATTTTCTAAGTAAAAGAACATTGATCCTTTTTTTTTTCTCCTGAGATTAAAGTCTTACTTATTGCAACTGATGTTTTTTTCAAATGATGTCTTTTATTACCACAGAAAAGTAAGTAAATAGCACACATCTTGAAAAATAAATGATAGGTAAAAAAGAAAGAAAAGAAGTGTTAAGTATAATGTATTTGTGATTTTACATGGCCTTATGTATTTAAAATTATTAGGTAGGGTCCTATAAAATCTGTTAGATTTTTTTGCCAAATTCTGTTTTTGTTTTCAATTTTCCCATTTGATGTTCTTAGTCCATAACAATAAGTAGTTAAAATCATCGCGAATGGCTACACGGTGGTAGACACACGGTGGTAGACACACAGTGGTAGACACACGGTGGTAGACACACAGTGGTAGACACACGGTGGTAGACACACAGTGGTAGACACACAGTGGTAGACACACAGTGGTAGACACACAGTGGTAGACGCGCGCTCTGCACACACACGGGCATTCTCGTTGCCTCTTCAGAAAGTTGAAGGAAATACGAATCACTGATTCATTCTGTTCATGTATTATGATAAACTTGGGCAAATTAATAAATGTTCAATACATTTTGTTGATTTCCTACTAAGGTCAATACATTTTTGAATATTGTTGAATTCTGTTTTAATGCTCATGAGGATGTGGCATGTTAGCGACGCTGCTATTTCGTAACTTAGCTATTTCTATTCCATCCCTTCGTTTAAGCCACTGCAACAGTTGTTTAAAAATGTTGACTGGCAAAAGAGATGTTATAGCATGCCTGTCAACTGGCAAAGGCAAAAGTTTGATATATCAAGCATGGCCAGGTTTGTGCACTTTGCGGTTTGAGGTATACCCAGAGCAATGACCGACGAATGCTTTATGTGGTATGCCCATTATTACCGATAATGGAGGTGCATGTGGGGATTTTGAACATATTCCAGTTCTGTTCACAAAAGATTACATGTTTGGTAGCGAGACCGAGCCCAAAACAGACCGTCAGAGTAGAAAGATAATACGATTGAGAAACAACGTGAACCAACCTCCATGCACAGCTAATGCGATATATGAAGAGGATACTGATATTCATCAGAATATTATTTGCTGGCCAATTAGCATGAGATTTTTTTATCTCATGAAAATGACATTGGTGGTTTAAAGACCAATGCCTAGGGCCCTATAAAATCTGGAATCACGGAATCAAGACATTAAAACGGAATTCAACAACATTCAAAAATGTATTGAATAGTAGGAAATCTACTAAATGTATTGAATTTATTAGAACATTAATTAATTTGCCCAAGATTACGAAAAGACATTTAGAAATGCATAAGCGATTTGTATTTTCCTACCAACTTTCTGAAGAGGCAACGGCCCAGGAATGCCCGTCTGTATGTGTGTGTTAGTCTAGTACTACGTGTAGCCGTTAGTGATGGTGCTAATGACAACAGTCTTCTGGTAGGTGGAAAGGCATTTCCCAAAAAACTCAAGTCTATGCCTACCTGGAAGAATGATATCATGATTATTTGCATCAATCCAGTGGTGATTTGTTTAACAAACTCGGGCTGCCGAGTGGCGCAGCGGTCTAAGGCACTGCATCTCAGTGCTAGAGGCATCACTACAGACCGTGGTTCCATTCCAGGCTGTATCACAAACAGCCGTGATTGGAAGTCCGCCCCAGCGTCTTCCGGGTTAGGGTTTGGCCGGGGTAGGCCGTCATTGTAAATAAGAATTTGTTCTTAGAACTTCTTAGGGATAGCCCCCCTTTTTTACATTTTCGTCTAAAATGACATACCCAAATCTAACTGCCTGCAGCTCAGGCCCTGAAGCATGGATATGCATATTCTTGGTACCATTTGAAAAGAGAACACTTTGAAGTTTGTGAAAATGTGAATTGAATGTAGGAGAATATAACAGAATAGATCTGATAGAAGAAAATACAAAGGGAAAAAAAAATATTTTTTATTAATTTTACCTACCACCATCTTTGAAATGCAAAAGAAAGGTCCCACTTCCAGCCATCACTCTGGTTGTAATTCTGATGGTGTCCTCAAGATGGCAGCAGTGTATGTGCAACGTTTCACTTGAAGTATGAGTGAACTACATGACATTTAGTGTGATGTCACCCAAGTACATTTGGGCAAATCGTGAAGGAGACATTTGCACTCATATTACATTTTTCGGCAAGAATATCGTCATATCTGTATCCTTGAACTTTGATTTATCTTTTCCAGTATTAGTAGCCATATTATAAGTTCAACATTTTCAAAACAACCAGTTTTCATAACTTCATAACTTTGAATATTCTGATAATTTTTGTCCAAAAGGAAAAAGCAGCTACATTTAGTGACAGATACAGGGTTTACTTTACGGGATACTCCCGTAAAGCCCAGCTCATTGGCTATCTATCTAGCTAGCTTTGTTTGACTCCGATTGGTGCTTATTTGACAAAGTTAGAGTCGATCAAGTGAAGACCGCCCGCGTTATCAGTGTGCCATGAAGGCGTCTCTCTCTGACTAAATTGGTGTCCTGTAGGATATACTACACCCCTAATGATATAGGGAAGTCTGGTTACGTTCTAGGATCTCTGAAGAATAAATACGAATGCCATTTCACTGGTTGAAACAACGTTTAGGGTTAGATTTTCACAGATTCCTTTCTTTGCAAATTCAACGAGTGGAAATACAAGATCGTTCGTGCATGCTATATGGACCTTTTTAGGATATGAACAAGGATTTTATCTAACAAAACGACACTTCATGTTATCTCTGGGACCCATTGGATGATAAATCAGAGCAAGATTTCAGAATGTAAGTACACATTTCACCTTCAGAGGTGAATTTATCAAACCTTTTTTTTGTTAGGACCTCTCCTCAAACAATAGCATGGCATTTTTTCGCAGTAATAGCTACTGTAAATTGGACAGTGCAGTTATATTAACAAGAATTTAAGCTTTCAGCCGATATCAAACACTTATATGTAACGACATTTGTTATTTTTCTAAAAATCTGCGATCGTGACACAAGGCGCTGCATGATTTACAACTGTCCTGTTGACGGGACGCTGATCCCTAAGTTAACTGACTTGCCTCATTAAATAAATGTTAAATATATTAAAATAAAAGGTGCTACAGAAATGTGCTAACCAAGCAAGTATTTTGCTGGTGAGCAGACTGCACACTTGAATTTAAAGGGTATCTACACCCAAAAATTAACATGTATTAGCTTTTTCCCTGAACTCAAGTGGTCTGCTGATGTGGTTTAAACATTGTGGACTTAGAACATCCATATTTGTTGATTTTTCCTTTTTAAAAAAAAGTGTGTTTTTCAGAACGAAAACATGAACAACAGGAAAAAAATCTGAAACCTGGAAAAACAAACAGAACTTAATTTGGGAAAAACTACTGAATTAGGCAGAACAATTATCAGGCCTGTATGATCAGGACAAATGTCATGCACAAAAAGCTTCTTTTTTTCCCTCAAATGTGTGCACAAATTTGTTTACATCCCTGTTAGTGAGCGTTTATCATTTGCCGAGATAATTATCCACCTGACAAGTGTTGCATATCAAGAAGTTTGAACAGCATGATCATTACACAGGTGCACCTTGTGCAGGTGACAATACAAGGCCACTCTAAAATGTGCAATTCTGTCACACAACACAATGCCACAGATGTCAAGTTTTGAGGTATCGTACAATGGCATGCTGACTGCAGCAATGTCTACCAGAGCTGATGCCAGAGAATTTAATGTTAATTTCTCTACCATAAGCCGCCTCCAACATTGTTTCAGAGAATTTGGCAGTACGTTCAACCGGCCTCACAACCGCAGACTATGTGCAAACACACCAGCCCAGGACTTCCACATCCGGCATCTTCACCTGCAGAATCGTCTGAGACAAGCCACCCAGACAGCAGCTGAAATGTAGGAGTGTTTCTGTCTGCAATAAAGCCCTTTTTGTGGGGAAAAACTAATTCTGATTGGCTGGGCCTGGCTCCCAAGTGTGTGGGCTTTAATGTTTGGAAGGTGCAGCACCAGAAAATAATTTAGATATAGGTAATAATCAAGGTTACGACATAGCCTAACAGGAAATAGCCTCGCAAGCTCAAATACACTAAGGCTAATATAGTTAATTGTTTTGTCTTTCTCCAGTGAGCTGTGGTGTGCTGCTGGACTCTCCTGCCAGGATGATATGAGAGTTACCAGGAGACAATGCATACAGGTTAGCTGCTGATCGCTCGCTTTCTCTTCCTTTCTCTCACTTTTTTTGTTAAATGTAGGGAAATACTGTCCGTGACTTAAGGACATATGTTTCATGCCTTCTTTACATCATTGGTGTGCAGTACCTTAAAAATGTCATAGTAGCCTAATACTGATTTCATGAATAGGCTTACATGCCTCAGATAAATCCTTACCTAGGCTGCATATGGGGGTGGCGGTAGCCACGGGGTTAGAGAGGCAGGCCAGTAATTAGAGGGTTGCCGGTTTGAATCCCAGGACTGACGGGAACAATCTGGCGGGAGTGAAAATCTTGCCATAGGTTTTCAAGCCAATTTAAGTCAACTGTAACTAGGCCACTCAGGAACATTCAATGTCGTCTTGGTAAGCAACTCCAACGTACAGTGCATTAGAAAGTATTCAGACCCCTTCCTTTTTCCACATTTTGTAACGTTGCAGCCTTATTCTAAAATTGATTAAATAAATAAAAATTCCTCATCATATACACAATACCCTATAATGACAAAGCGAAAACAGAGTTAGTAACATTTTTGCAAATTTATAATAAAACATAAAACCAAAATACTGTATTTACGTAAGTATTTAGACCCTTTGCTATGAGAGTTGAAATTGAGCTCCAGTACATCCTGTTTCCATTGATCATCCTTGAGATGTTTCTACAACTTGATTGGAGTCCACCTGTGGTAAATTCAATTGATTGGACATGATTTGGTCTTCCCTGTGGCTCAGTGGTAGAGCATGGTAGGGCATGGTGTTTGCAACGCCAGCATGGTGTGTGCAACGCCAGGGTTGTGGGTTCGATTCCCACGGGGGGCCAGTACAATTTTTTATTTTTTTTAAATGTATGCATTCACCACTGTAAGTCGCTCTGGATAAGAGCGTCTGCTAAATGACTAAAATGTAAATGTAAATTTGGAAAGGCTGTCTATATAAGGTCCCACAGTTGACAATGCATGTCAGAGCAAAAACCAAGCCATGAAGTCTAGGGAATTGTCCGTAGAGCTCCGCGACAGGATTGTGTCAAGGCACAGATCTGGGGAAGTGTACCAAAAAATGTCTGCATCATTGAAGGTCTCCAAGAACACAGTGGCCTCCATCATTATTAAATGGAAGAAGTTTGGAACCACCAGAACCCGATGATCACACTGACAGAGCTCCAGAGTTCCTCTGTGGAGATGGGAGAATCATCCAGAAAGACAACCATCTCTGCAGCACTCCACCAATCCGGCCTTTATGGTAGAGTGGACAGACGGAAGTCACTCCTCTGTAAAAGGCGCGTGACAGCTCGCTTGGATTTTTAGGAGTGGATTTTGCCAAAAGGCACCTAAAGGACTCTCAGACCATGAGAAACAAGGAAACCTGGTACCATCCCTACGGTGAAACATGGTGGTATCAGCATCATGCTGTGGGTTTGTTTTTCAGCGACAGGGACTGGGAGACTAGTTAGGATCGAGGGAAAGATAAATGGAGGAAAGTACAGAGAGATCCTTGATGAAAACCTGCTCCTGACCGCTCTGGACCTCAGACTAGGGCGAAGGTTTACCTTCCAACAGGACAATGACCCGAAGCACACAGCCAAGACAAAGCAGGAGTGGCTTCGGGGCAAGTCTCTGAATGTCCTTGAGTGGCCCAGCCAGAGCCCTGACTTGAACCCGATCGAACATTTCTGGAGAGAACTGAAAATTGCTGTGCAGTGACGCTTCTCATCCAACCTAACAAAGCTTGAGCGGATCTGCAGAGAAGAATGTGAGAAACTCCCCAAATACAGGTGTTCCAAACTTGTAGCGTCATACCCAAGAAGACTTGAGGCTGTAATCGCTGCCAAAGGTGATAAAAAAAAAAAAAGTACTGAGTTAAGGGTCTGAATTAGAGGTCGACCGATTAAATCGGAATGGCTGATTTAATTATGGCCGATTTTCAAATTTTTACATTGCACTCCACGAGGAGACTGCGTGGCAGGCTGACTAGCTTTTATGCGAGTGCAGCAATGAGCCAAGGTAAGTTGCTAGCTAGCATTAAACTTATCGTATAAAAAAAACAATCAATCTTAACATAATCACTAGTTAACTATCATGGTTGATGATATAACTAGTTTATCTAGCTTGTCCTGCGTTGCATATAATCGATGCGGTACCTGTTAATTTATCATCGAATCACAGCCTACTTCGGCAAACGGGTTTGTGTACCTAACCATAAACATCAATGCCTTTCTTAAAAGCAATATATATATATATATATATATATATATATATATATATATTTATTATTATTATTATTATTATTATTATTATTATATATTTTTTTTTAAACCTGTATATTTAGTTAATATTGCGTGCTAAGATGAATTTCTTTTAACTAGGGAAATTGTGTCACTTCTCTTGCGTTCTGTGCAAGCAGAGTCAGAGTATATGCAGCAGTTTAGGCTGCCTGGCTCGTAGCGAACTGTGTGAAGACCATTTCTTCCTAACAAAGACTGTAATTAATTTGCCGGAATTGTACATAATTATGACATAACGATGAAGGTTGTGCAATGTAACAGCAATATATAGACTTAGGGATGCCACCCGTTAGATAAAATATGGAACGGTTCCGTATTTCACTGAAAGAATAAACGTTTTGTTTTCGAAATGATCGTTTTTACGGATTTTACCATATTAATGACCTAAGGCTCGTATTTCTGTGTGTTATATTATAATTAAGTCTATGATTTGATAGAGCAGTCTGACTGAGCGATGGTAGGCAGCAGCAGGCTCGTAAGCATTCATTCAAACAGCACTTTCCTGCATTTGCCAGCAGCTCTTCGCTGTGCTTCAAGCATTGCACTGTCTATCAACTCCCGAGATTAGGCTGGCAATACTATAGTGCCTATAAGAACATCCCATAGTCAAAGGTATATGAAATTCAAATGGTATAGAGAGAAATAGTCCTATAATTCCTATAATAACTACAACCTAAAACTTCTTACCTGGGAATATTGAAGACTCATGTTAAAAGGAACCACCAGCTTTCATATGTTCTCATGTTCTAAGCAAGGAACTTAAACGTTAGCTTTTTTACATGGCAAATATTGCACTTTTACTTTCTTCTCCAACACTTTGCTTTTGCATTATTTAAACCAAATTGATCATGTTTCATTATTTATTTGAGACTAAATAGATTTTATTGATGTATTAAGTTAAAATAAGTGTTCATTCAGTATTATTGTCATTATTACAAATATATATATATATATATACTGCTCAAAAAAATAAAGGGAACACTTAAACAACATATCCTAGATCTGAATGAAAGAAATAATCTTATTAAATACTTTTTTCTTTACATAGTTGAATGTGCTGACAACAAAATCACACAAAAATAATCAATGGAAATCCAATTTATCAACCCATGGAGGTCTGGATTTGGAGTCACACTCAAAATTAAAGTGGAAAACCACACTACAGGCTGATCCAACTTTGATGTAATGTCCTTAAAACAAGTCAAAATGAGGCTCAGTAATGTGTGTGGCCTCCACGTGCCTGTATGACCTCCCTACAACACCTGGGCATGCTCCTGATGAGGTGGCGGATGGTCTCCTGGGGGATCTCCTCCATTTGCGAATAATTGCACCAAATGTTGTCACCTTCTCACCAAGCTGCTTGGCGATGGTCTTGTAGCCCATTCCAGCCTTGTGTAGGTCTACAATCTTGTCACTGACATCCTTGGAGAGCTCTTTGGTCTTGGCCATGGTGGAGAGTTTGGAATCTGATTGATTGATTGCTTCTGTGGACAGGTGTCTTTTATACAGGTAACAAGCTGTGGTTAGGAGCACTCCCTTTAAGTGTGTGCTCCTAATCTCAGCTCGTTACCTGTATAAAAGACACCTGGGAGCCAGAAATCTTTCTGATTGAGAGGGGGTCAAATACTTATTTCCCTCATTAAAATGCAAATCAATTTATAACATTTTTGACATGCGTTTTTCTCTATATTTTTGTTGTTATTCTGTTTTTCACTGTTCAAATAAACCTACCATTAAAATTATAGACTGATAATTTCTTTGTCAGTGGGCAAACATACAAAATCAGCAGGGGATCAAATACTTTTCCCCCCCCACTGTATATATGATCTTATATAAATGTAAGCAAGATTTCAAATGATTATACTTTAGTCAAATATTATATATGTTTGGGCTTATTGCAGTCAATTTGCAGACTAAAAATTATTTGTAATTATTTTCAGCCACCTGACCATCCACTCAAGAAAATAAAAAAATTGGCCCTAGGCTGAATCTAGTTGATGATCCCTGAGATAAGTAGATGGGTCACTATTGTCTAGACATTTACACACGTTCATAAAATATAATGGATGGCCGTAATTACCCCCAGACACACCTGGCTAATTTGATGGGTCATGTAATCAAGTCTTTTGTTTATACATGTAGCTAAACAATGCTAAACAATGAACCATAATCCCAACCCTACTAGCAATACAAACAAATTGTCATATCTAGCAACCATGCATGAAATGTTATAGTAAGAATCTGCAGGTATCTAAAGCTAACCAACTAGGTTCAATGTTAGCTAGCTTTCTGAGATACAAATAATATTACAACACAGATCATACACGTAATGTTAGCTAGCGAGCCATAAAGCTAACATTCATAAGCAGCTAACAATCCGCTTTAACTTGCAATTAAACTACTTTCTAACACAATTTAAAACGTATAATATCTGATAATGTAGCTAGACTCTTACCCATATACAGTACATGGATGAACGCTTCATGGCAGTCTGGATGCCTTTAACTCTGTTTTGTTTCTAGCTACAGCTTGTTTGGCCAGAGTTGTGTCAACATACTCCGGTTCACACTGACCATGTGCAAAAACTTTTTCCCACTGATCTTTGTCGATAGCGCCTGCTAAATTCAGGGCAGCAATGTTCTAGAGCGTTGGGCTAGTAACCGAAAGGTTGCTGGATCGAATCCCCGAGCTGACAAGGTAAAAATCTGTTGTTCTGCCCCTGAGCAAGGCAGTTAACCCACTGTTCCCCGGGCGCCGAAGACGTGGATGTTGATTAAGGCAGCCCCCTCACTTCTCTGATTCAGAGGGGTTGGGTTAAATGCGGAAGACACATTTCAGTTGATGGCATTCAGTTGTGCAACTGACTAGGTATCCGCCCTTTCCATGGCTAACGTTATACAATATATACTGCTCAAAAAAATAAAGGGAACACTAAAATAACACATCCTAAATCTGAATGAATGAAATAATCTTATTAAATACTTTTTTCTTTACATAGTTGAATGTGCTAACAACAAAATCACACAAAAATAATCAATGGAAATCCAATTTATCAACCCATGGAGGTCTGGATTTGGAGTCACACTCAAAATTAAAGTGGAAAACCACACTACAGGCTGATCCAACTTTGATGTAATGTCCTTAAAACAAGTCAAAATGAGGCTCAGTAATGTGTGTTGCCTCCACGTGCCTGTATGACCTCCCTACAACACCTGGGCATGCTCCTGATGAGGTGGCGGATGGTCTCCTGAGGGATCTCCTCCCAGACCTGGACTAAAGCATCCGCCAACTCCTGGACAGTCTGTGGTGCAACGTGGCGTTGGTGGATGGAGCGAGACATGATGTCCCAGATGTGCTCAATTGGATTCAGGTCTGGGGAACGGGCGGGCCAGTCCATAGCATCAATGCCTTCCTCTTGCAGGAACTGCTGACACACTCCAGCCACATGAGGTCTAGCATTGTCTTGCATTAGGAGGAACCCAGGGCCAACCGCACCAGCATATGGTCTCACAAGGGGTCTGAGGGTCTCATCTCGGTACCTAATGGCAGTCAGGCTACCTCTGGCGAGCACATGGAGGGCTGTGCGGCACCCCAAAGAAATGCTACCCCACACCATGACTCACCCACCGCCAAACCGGTCATGCTGGAGGATGTTGCAGGCAGCAGAACGTTCTCCACGGCGTCTCCAGACTCTGTCACGTCTGTCACATGTGCTCAGTGTGAACCTGCTTTCATCTGTGAAGAGCACATGGCGCCAGTTGCCAATCTTGGTGTTCTCTGGCAAATGCCAAACGTCCTGCACGGTGTTGGGCTGTAAGCACAACCCCCACCTGTGGACGTCGGGCCCTCATACCACCCTCATGGAGTCTGTTTCTGACCGTTTGAGTAGACACATGCACATTTGTGGCCTGCTGGAGATCATTTTGCAGGGCTCTGGCTATGCTCCTCCTGCTCCTCCTTGCACAAAGGGGGAGGTAGCGGTCCTGCTGCTGGGTTGTTGCCCTCCTACGGCCTCCTCCACATCTCCTGATGTACTGGCCTGTCTCCTGGTAGCGCCTCCATGCTCTGGACACTACGCTGACAGACACAGCAAACCTTCTTGCCACAGCTCGCAGTGATGTGCCATCCTGGATGAGCTGCACTACCTGAGCCACTTGTGTGGGTTGTCATGCTACCACTAGAGTGAAAGCACCGCCAGCATTCAAAAGTGACCAAAACATCAGCCAGGAAGCATAGGAACTGAAAAGTGGTCTGTGGTCTCCACCTGCAGAACCACTCCTTTATTGGGGGTGTCTTGCTTATTGCCTATAATTTCAACCTGTTGTTTATTCCATTTGCACAACAGCATGTGAAATGTATTGTCAATCAGTGTTGCTTCCTAAGTGGACAGTTTGATTTCACAGAAGTGTGATTGACTTGGAGTTACATTGTGTTGTTTAAGTGTTCCCTTTTATTTTTTTGAGCAGTGTATATATATATATATATATATATATATATATATATATATATATATATATATATATATATATATATATATATATATATATATATATATACACACACACACACACACACACACACACACACACACACACACACACACACACACACACACACACACACACACACACACACAAAAAAAATCGGCTCATTAATCGGTATCGGCTTTTCGGGGTCCTCCAATAATCGGTATTATTGGGGACAATCGTGCTTCTACACCTGCATTGCTTGCTGTTTGGGGTTTTAGGCTGGGTTTCTGTACAGCACTTCGAGGTATCAGCTGATGTAAGAAGGGCTATATAAATAAATTTGATTTCATTTTGATTTGGTATCGGCATTGAAAAATCATAATCGACCTCTAGTTTGAATACTTATGTAAATGTAATATTTCAGTTTTTTTTTTTAAATACATTTGCAAACATTTCTTAAAACCTGTTTTTGCTTTGTCATTATTAGCTATTGTGTGTAGATCGATGAGGGGGAAAAACTATTTAATTAATTTTAGAATAAGGTTGTAAATGAACAAAATGTATTTTTAGCCTTGTGTTTTATGTTATTGTCCTGCTGAAAGATGAATTTGGATCCCTGTGTCTGTTGGAAAGGAGACTGAACCAGATTTTACCTGTGCTTCACTCTATTCAGTTTCTTTTTATAAAAAACCCCCCCAAAACTCCTTAGTCCTTGCCTATGATACGTGATGGAGCCACCACCATGCTTGAAAATATGAATTGTGGTACTCGGTGATGTTGTTTGATTTGCCTCAAACATACCGCTTTGTTTTCAGGATAAAGTAAATTTATTTTAGTTCCTTATTGCAAACAGGATGCATGTTTTCGAGTATTGTTATTCTGTACAGGCTTCATCCTCAGTTTTGTCTTATCACAGCCATTAAACTCGAACTGTTTTAAAGTCACCATTTGCCTCATATAGAAATCCCTGAGCAGGTTTCCTTCCTAGGAAGGACACCTGTATCTTTGTAGTGACTGGGTGTATTGGTACACAATCTAAAGTGTTATTAATAACTTCACCATGCTCAAAGGGAAATTCAGTGTCTGCCTTTTTTACCCATCTACCAATAGGTGCCCTTCTTTGTGAGGCATTGGCTGGTCTTTGTAGTTTAATATATATTTGAAATTCACTGCTCAACTGAGGGACCTTACAAATATCTATCTGTATGTGTGGGGTACAGAGATGAGGTAGTCTTTCAAAAATCACAGTCAAGTCATATAGAAACAAATGTGGCAAAGCAATTAACTTTTTGTCCTGAATACAAAGTGTATTCTGAGTATCACTCTCCATATTTTCAAGCATAGTGGTGGCTGCATCATGTTATGGGTATGCGGAGAGGACCAATGTTCCCTCTAAGCTGCACGTGGGCGTGCAGTAGCCCAGAGACGGGACTGCCGTGCAGAGCGCAGAAGAAATATCAGCCCACAAAGAGAAGGATGAGATTGAACTTCACTCAACTTTCTACAGTTTTCCCTGTTAGTTAACACTATCAACATTTCCCTTTACTGTGGAAATTGTGATCGAATCAATGCAATATTAGCCACTTTCAATGCAACATACAGAAACAAAATGAACTATGCAAGAGATTGTTGTAGGCAGAACGTATCAGAGTAAGATTCTATTGTGCATGACTCAGCCCGTACTCTACACAGACCCGTGGGGCATAACCAATCAGAGCTGCAGTAGGCCTATATTCCAATAGACCATTGCCATATATGGATGAACTGGACTGTGTTTACAGCTGTGGTCGTAAGTAGATACGCTTGTCTTGAGATCAACAGAAAGAGCTGCATGTAGCCACGTGTGCACATTGTGTTCATATCCTTTGCTAGTTAATGAGTTATTAGCCCAGTTATAGATAATTTGTAGTCAGCCATATGGGAGTGATTGCTTCCTACAAGACCACAAAATGTTTACTTTTATAGACACCTTTGAAAAGCCAGTCCGGCAAAGAGCTTTTTTTCTTTCTTTCTTAAAGGGGCAATGTTGTATTTTGAGACATGCTTGAATAGACTAAGTAGCCAATAGGCAGAGGGTAGCATAATTTGTCTGATTCTCTGTAATAATGGTATGGGAACAATAAAGCATTTTATTTTGTAAAGTGGTTTCTTGCATCAAACATTTTCAGTCACCTCCTTGTCTGAAGGACTGGGCCACTCAAGGACATTCATGTTTTCTTTTTTAGGAGATTGATTTCCTCTTCTAGCTTAGTTCACACTAATATTTGAGGTCACTTAGAAATGTCTTTGTTTTTAAGGACACACCTTAGATATTGGCACTATTCCCACCTCACCGCAACTGAGCTGATGTTACAGGTAAATGCCAACCATGCTGCAATGGTTGGAAAATGCCAAAGCGCCAGATATTACAATCCGAAATTGCCAACTAATGTGTGTTTCACAATAGCGCTGGCTTAACGTTAGCCAAAAATAGAGCCCTCAAGTCTAACTGTTTTAGTTAGTTGTAGCGACATAAGGATCTCTGCAAAGCCGGCTTGCCAGAGTAAATGAAACATATTTGAGTAGGCTTACTACTCCTTGACATTGATTAGCTAATGGTGTGACAGAACAGCACTGCTCATCATTATTTTGGTGGCTGCAGGTAGCCTAGAGGTTAGAGGTGGACCAGTAGTGGAAAAGTTGCTGTTTCAAACCCCGGGTAGAGCTGGCACAATTATTGGATAATCGTGCAACTAAGAATTATGCACAATAATTGTGAACCCAAAAATATTTGTCATCGCTTTAATACCTTAATTTTAGGAGAAGGGAGAATTCAACTTTTTATTCAAGCAGTTTACCCAATAGCAGTTAGTTTTAAATGAAGTAGGTAAAATTGGTAATCATTTTACGAGCAGAACGGCACAGTTTGGAGGAAAAGCTTAATTTCCAAAAGTTCCAAGCGGTCAAAACCATTCGTTTTTGCGACGTGGGTGTCACCAAAGCGGTGTTGTATTCATTATGTATGTCGTAGCAAATTTTCAAAGATGCATTACACTTTATTTTATTTTTTTGTAAAAATTACAATTATGACAACTGTGCAATTTGCATAACAATTCATCGTTGTCCAAAATTCCACAATCATCCCAGCCATGACATCAGGCCTGGTGTAAAAAAGTGGGAATTGATCTGGCACTTAAAGGACAAAAGTATCTACAAAAAAGGATAAAAATGTATTATCATATTGAAGGCAAAAATGCGTAAATAATGTACAAATAAATAAATACATAAATTCGTTGATGAACAGACACCAGGTTTGACTCTTAGGCTAAGTTTGTGTAATTATGAAACTCCTCCCGTGATTGATGAATCAATTAAAACTGCTGTAGCTGTAGTTTCAATTGACCTCTGGTGGACTATAGCTCAACTCCACTTTAGTTGCCACTGAACTTCGGCCCAGTTTTGAGGGAGAAGAAGACATGGCCTCACCTTTTCCGCTTTTCAGAGTGTTTTTTTGCTAGATTACACCTGCCTGTCAAGAAAAAATTGGAATGCCAGTTTACTGTAAAAGCAATCGTAAATGTGCTGCCTCAGCCCGGTTGGATTTCCCAACAGCATACTCATGCTGTCTAGTAGAATCAACCAAGCGAGCTTTAAATTGTGCATTAATGTATTTTGCTGAGATTGTATTGAAGCTGTCCAAAATGCTCCCCTAGAAATACAGTAGTGTATATTGATTCTCTATTAAAAGGAACAATAGCCTAGACTAAAAGTTAATAGGAAAGTATTTCAACTGTATTCACCATGACTGTCTCTTTTTATTATTAAATGTTTTAATGCTGTTATTCATGATGTGTTGTCAGAAGGAAATACATTGTGTTCTGGGATTATAAACTTAACTCAAGATTTTGTTTTCTAAATATAATTTCATTCTGAATACCAAATTCATAATATCAGGCAAAAAAGATTCAGAATATGTCACTCTTTCCCATCACGGTTGTGGTACTCGGCTCTACTCCCTTATCTTAGGTTGGACGTTTGCTAGAGCTCTGTTCTTGGAGACACTGGCTCCAGGTTCTAAACTGCTACATTAATTTCATCCAGCAAATAATGTGTTAAAAAAAAAGCTTGGAAATTTGACAGTGATTTTTCCATTTCTTGTTTATTACTTGTTTTCCTATTGGACAATAGATCGGAGCTCTGCCCTAGCAACAAAAGTAGGGTATTTGCATACTGTCTTCTGATTGGGCAAGCCGGAGAAAGCACAAGCCAATCACACAGTTTCTTCTTGGTGGTAGGCTATGCTAATTAGGTACTGTTGCTGGGGTTCAGAAGGCTGGTTACTCTCTGTGATTCTGCTGCATTGTGTTGCCTGGTGAGAGACGTTGATAAATGAGTACTTAATGATCTGCAGAATACCCACTCACTGCAGACAGACTGAGATTTCAAAATAGAACTGAGAAGATTCGATTACAGGGCTATAGGCTTGCTTTCACTGCTGAGTTGAATCAGTCAAGTAAAACAACTGATGCAACTGGAATGTCTGCTAATATCTGTCTTAACTACTTATTTTTCACCTTATTCCTATTACATTTTTGATTGCCAAATACATGTGTACATGCCATATAATTATATTTTACATGTGATCAGACATGAGATCTTACTGTGTGTGAATGCTTTCAGTAGACATCATTTGGAAAATGTCAAAGCACCAATATTTTTGGGGAGAACTTGCCGAACCTCAGAAGTCCTTAAAAGTAATCTGTGAATTAATGACAAAATAGGCTACATCTTTTTAGCTGGCTTTGATCATATTAAAAATGTAATCTTGTGATATACACTGAGTGTACAAAACATTATGAACGCCTGCTCTTTCCATGAGATTGCCCAGGTGAAAGCTATGATCCCTTATTGATGTAATTTCTTAAATCCACTTTAATCAGTGTTGATGAAGGGGAGGAGATGGGTTAAAGAAGGATTTTTAAGCCTTGAGACATGGATGGTGTATGTGTGCCATTCAGAGGGTGAATGGGCAAGACAAAAGATTGAAGTGCCTTTGAATGGGGTATGGTAGTAGGTGCCAGGCGCACTGGTTTGTGTCAAGAACCGCAACGCTAAGGGGTTTTTCACGCTCAACAGTTTCCCGTGTCTATCAAGAATGGTCCACCACCCAAAGGACATCCAGCTAACTTGAGAAGCATTGGCGTCAACATGGGCCACCATTCCTGTGGAACACTTTTGACACCTTGTGTTCTTAATGTTTTGTATACTCAGTGTATATGTGTAATGTAATTCTACTCGTAACTCAAGCCTGTATTTAAAGCTATATTTCTTAGTCAACCCAGCAGCAGAGCCCCGCTGTCCCAGAGATCGACACAATTGTTGTAAGCATTTTTGAAATCTATAGGTGTATTGTTAATTTAAATGACCATTACACAAAATAAAGTATCCCAGATTGTGCCTTCAATGACTGCTAAATAACACTACTTGGAAAAATCACACATTTCCTGTATGTGAAGTACGCATTAATTGTAACGTGAGACGGGTTTACCAAGAAAAACTTCCAAAAGGACAAATTTGAGGCAGAAAGTAGTTGGAGCTCTCAACGAAAAAAGCAGAGATCGATTTATTTTAGCTCACTTCAAATCAAATGTTATTTGTGACATGCGCCGAATACAACACCTAACCGTGAAATACTTACTTACAAGCCCTTAACCAAAAATGCAGTTCAAGAAATAGATCTAAGAAAATATTTACTAAATAAGCTACTTTAAAAATGAACACAAAATTACTTAACAATAATGAGGCTATATACAGGGGGTACTGGTACCGAGTCAATGTGCGCGGTTACAGGTTAGTCAAGGTAATTTGTACATGAAGGTAAGGGTAAAGTGACTGTGCATAAATAATAAACAAAGAGTAGCAGCAGTGTAAAAACAAAGGGGGGGACAATGTAAATAGTCCAGGTGGCCGTTTGATTAATTGTTCAGGAGTCTTATGGCTTGGGGGTGGAAGCTGTTAAGGAGCCTTTTGGACCTAGACTTGGCTCTCCGGTACCGCTTGCCGTGCGGTAGCAGAGAGAACTATTGCTTGGGTGACTGGAGTCTTTTGACAATTTTTTGGGGGCCTTCCTCTAACACCGCCTAGAAAATAGGTACTGGATGGAAGGAAGCTTAGCCCAGTGATGTATTGGGCCGTACGCACTACCATTGGCTACATAATATCTGCATGACTCGCCACCTTCTCATGGTAGATTTGCAGACAATGGTTTAGTGTTACAGCAGTTTAGTGCCCGTTCATGTCAATCAAAGTGAAATATTTTCTGGATATTACAGTGATGGATCTATGGTTTGATAATGATTTTAACCTTATCATGAATATTTGTGCAATATGCTTTCTGAGTAATGACTACACCTCACGCAATCAAGTAGCTTTCCAACAGAATAGTGCTTGGTGTGAACATCGCTTCATATTACCCCAACCACATTAACTTTTTTGTGTGTAAGCAAATAGAAAAATGCTAACTAGCGGTAATGCTAACAATTAGCATGGACGCTAGCTGGCCATTTTTAGGCCACGCCTAACACAGTCATTGATTGTACTCTTCAATTATATAATTTTTAAGGTCCCTCTACACACAAAAAAGTTAATGTGGTTGGGGTAATATGAAGCAATGTTCACACCAAGCACTATTCTGTTGGAAAGCTACTTAATTGCGTGAGATGTGATTTGATTTTGTAGTCATTAGTCAAAGCATATTGCCTACTTGATAAAAGCATGACCTTTTTTAAATCTACTTTCACTTTTTGAAACGCTGCCTCGATCTTTCATTTTGAGTGTTTTGGCAGTTCTTTTAAATTCCTTGACTACAGCAACAGGGAAACTGAACAGTAATTGCAGCAGCAGGGATTAGAAAAATATAATCCAGAGTGATGCGTTGAAAGATGACGTTACCCAGGGATTTAAGGGGAAAGGTGATGTCCGATTGCTGTTTATAGCATCAGACAGCAGCTCGTTGTGCTCGCTTTTTGCTTCTCTCTCTCTCTCTCTCTCTCTCTCTCTCGGCTACGCTGCCAGAGCAGCTTTTGGGAATGAGTTGTGTGTGGTGACGCAGCGGTTTCCCAGCCCTCAGTGTGATGAGGTGGTGGAGGGGAAGAGTAGGTAAAAGGCAGGCAGGTCTGAGTTCGGCTGATGCTCCCATCTTGATGCTGAGTCACTAGCCAGCAGACGACTCAGACTGAGAGGGTCCACTCACTGAGAGCCTCCACAGCCCCCCCATCCCTCTTCTTTGATTTAACCAAGCATGATCAAAGGTTACCCCCTCCTCCTCTGGTAAAACTGACTAAAAAAGCTTAATATACAAACCTTTCCACATGAGCCCTAGCTATGTTTAATTTCGCTGTGTAACTGACTGCTAATCATTCCATTGACTTTTTGCTGGCAAATCTCTCCAGCTATTTGAGAGACCATCTGGAGTGTTAGTGAGAGCAACCTTGTGACAAAAGCATGGCTGTGTGGGCTGTGTCCTCTGGGTCCCTCCTGTTTGGGATGGAACCTGATCTGAGGGCGATGGAGAAAAGACTCCAGCGAGTCGCGCAGTGCTGTAGGACACATTAGACTCTCGTCATCGTCATGTGCTGCTGCTTTTTTGTGATCTGATTTCATCCTGCATGCCACTGGCCAAGGAGCAACTCTCTGTGCAACAGGACAGAGAATGTCACAGTTTATCTTTACAAAGCAACTCGGGTCCCTTTACTGTGATTTGAAGTTTGTGTGGTGTCTGGGTATGTTAGGATTTAATTTCAAAAGCTATCTTTAGAATATTTCCTGGAATATATAGTTTCCTTCAAAGGTCTCATATGCCATGAGTCCAGATGAGACTTAAGATGCCGTAGAAAACTTAAACTGTGCCATTATTCATTCACAGTTCATTGACATTTTAAATGCAATGGCAATGGTCAGCTAGCTATTTGGGACTTTGTACTTTTTTGCCCTGGAGCATTTTGCTTCAGAATTTCTTTAATCAGCTTTGGGGCTTTTGTAATAGTTTCCCCAATCAATTATTCACTTAATATCTGGTGAACAAAGCATGCTTTTTTTTCCTTCTTTTTTCTGGCCATCATGCAGGGATGTGATGAAGTAGTGTGCAGGTATTACATCATCTCCCTGCCATGGTCCTTTTTGTAGTTTTTTTTCTTCTTGTCGGTAGGTTTATGGTGATGCTTGTTTTCATGTATACATTTTGGGTCGTGTAGGATGCTGTCTTCCGAAATGGCTACAACTTTCTGAGAAATGGGAAGTCTGTTGATGGTAGTGAATGGAATAATCACTGGTAAAAGAATGATGGAAAAATACTTGCTCTAGTATACAAACACTGATTATTCCAAACACAATTACATAATTTCTTAAGTTGCATTATTTATTTAAAGGAACACCGTTGCAAGGGTTCACACTGAGATTACTGAGAATGGGGCCTTGTGAGAACCTATTAAATGTGTGTCAATCAGAAGGTGTCCCTCTCTTTCAGGAGGAGAGACTTCAGCATGCAAACCTTCATCTGTCCGGCTTGCCCCCTCGTTTTCGTTCCACGCTGCTGGGCTTCAGATGGCTGCTCCCATGCCCCATTCGCACCAGCAGTACAGTGAGCGGCACCAGCAGACAACTGACCCGTCTGTGCCGGCTCTGCCCTACAGCGAGCAGGCGCAGCAGTCTATCGCCAGCCAGGTACACTAGCTACAACTAGACACAAACACACGGTCATTCACACGTACAATTACACGCACACTGATGCACACAATTATACTGACACACACACATAAGCATGCACTCATACTCACACACATTGACATAAATACACACACACAAACCAAAAACATCCTCTCGCCCACAAAGTGGTGCTAACCCCAAGCCCTGTGGCCTGTGCCTGCCTTACACAACACCGCTTGCGGTCGGCCTTTCTGTTCCTAGCAAAGGGCACTTCTCAAAATGTATTCCGACCCTGCGTGAGGGGTTATTCTTACTGTACAGGGAACATCACGGCCTGCGTGTCCAGGACAGTGGACTAATAATAAACAGTGTGATTTTCCACTTGATTTTATTACTGACGACAGTTACCAAAATAAGCTGCGGGGGGGCTGTCAAGCACGCCCATGACCTCGGTGTACAGTGGCTGCTGCCCACGTGTGTGGGTCTCTATCAGTCCCTCATCAAAGCTCAAATGTAGGTCCACACCACTGAGTTCCCTACGTAGTCTTACTGTATATTGCCCCCATGTGTGTCAATCCTCCCTCTTCAGTATGGTGAACAAATGACATCATGAATAGGAACATTTGCCACATAAAAACAGATGCACTTGATGGTAGCTGAAGACGGGTGATCTAATGAATCGTTTTGATGAGATAGACAAGGTGAGTGTGTCTGTGTTTCTGAAAAGGTGATGTTCTCTGTGTTTGGTGCGTCTGTGTTTTAAGGTGACCCCTGATGTTGTCATGTTACAGAGGCGCATGCCCCAGTGCTTTCGCGACCCGTCCTCGGCTCCCCTGAGGAAGCTCTCTATTGACCTGATCAAAACCTACAAATGCATCAATGAGGTAAGTTCCACCACTCTCCCTCCGCCACACACTACACCTGTACCTGGAACTCTGGTCGCTCAAGGCCGGGGGGGTGGGGGTGGGGGCACACAAAAGGATGGATCACTACTCAGAATTGTTGTGATTTCATAACATTTTCGTAGACAACACAACTGGCAGGCCTGAAGAAGGTAGAATCAGGCCTGCACTGAGCCACTTAAATATTTGAATGAAATAGTTACAAGATCCAATGCAATCTCCAACTTATACTGCACAGTGTTGGTTAGGGCCTACCTTTTTTAGCAACCACCTCCCAGGCTCAGTGTGCCACCTACCTGATGGGTAATCTAGTAGGAACACTTTTTTGTCGGCAGGTATACTATGCAAAAAAGAAGCGGAGACACCAACAGGGCCAGGGCGACGACTCCAGTCACAAAAAGGAGAGGAAGGTCTTCAATGACGGCTACGATGACGACAACTACGACTACATCGTCAAGAACGGGGAGAAATGGATGGACCGCTACGAGATCGACTCCTTGATAGGCAAAGGCTCGTTTGGACAGGTGAGTCTCATGATGAAATGTATTGTCAACCACCAGTGGAGCAGTTTCCATTTTGCAGAAGCTCACCTGGTATTGTTTCACCCACCACCACACCAGGTCTTTAATGGGCTAGACATGGTCATTAAGATTGACATGACATTTTATTTGTCACATGCTTTGTAAACAACCGGTGTAGACTAACAGTGAAATGCTTAATCGTATGTTTGATTTAAAAAAAGATACATGAGTGTTTAACCATACCTCCACACTGTGTGAACCTATCTGCTGAGTCAGCAGAAATGTGTGTGTGTGTGTGTGTGTGTGTGTGTGTGTGTGTGTGTGTGTGTGTGTGTGTGTGTGTGTGTGTGTGAGAGAGACTGAAGAGGCTTTGATAAATCAGAACCCCACCCCCCTTGTTCAGTGCACGCATTTCTGCCCGGCTCATTGTGTTTACGATGATTTGTGTTTGGCTTCCCCCTCTCTCCAGGTTGTAAAAGCATATGACCGTGTTGAGCAGGAGTGGGTGGCAATTAAGATCATCAAGAACAAGAAGGCTTTTCTAAATCAAGCCCAGATTGAAGTGCGGCTCCTCGAGCTCATGAACAAACATGACACGGAGATGAAGTACTACATAGGTGAGACCGGATTCCCCTTCTTTCTATACACCTTTCTCTCTCCCTCTTCTCTCGTTCAGGCATTATTTACCTCCAGCTAAGAGATCATATTCATTAGGTGGTCAGGGCTCTAAATAAAAAATAAAAATCATTGGTACCACTGATGCTACCAAAGTATTCAGACCCCTTGACTTTTTCCACATTTGTTACGTAAACAGCCTTATTCTAAAATTGATGAATGTTTTTTACCCCTCATCAATCTACACACAATATCAATGAAGGCAAAGCAAAAACAGGTTTTTATACATTTTTGCAAATTGATTAAAAAAACCTGATATCACATTACTTAAGTATTCAGACCCTTTACTCAGTACTTAGTTCAAACACCTTTGGCAGCGATTACAGCGTCGAGTCTTCTTGGGTATGATGCTACAAGCTTGGCACACCTGTATTTGGGGAGTTTCTCACATTCTTCCCTGCAGATCCTCTCAAGCTCTGTCAGGTTGGATGGGGAGCGTCGCTGCACAGCTATTTTCAGGTCTCTAGAGATGTTAGATCGGGTTCAAGTCAGGGCTCTGGCTGGGCCACAAGGACATTCAGAGACTTGTCCCGAAGCCACTCCTGCGTTGTCTTGGCTGTGTGCTTAGGGTCGTTGTCCTGTTGGAAGGTGAACCTTCACCCCAGTCTGAGGTCCTGAGTGCTCTGGAGCAGGTTTTCGTCAAGGATCTCTCTGTACTTTGCTCCATTCATCTTTCCCTCGAGCTTGACTAGTCTCCCAGTCCTTGGCGCTGAAAAACATTCCGACAGCATGATGCTGCCACCACCATGCTTCACCGTAGGGATGGTGCCAGGTTTCCTCCAGACGTGATGCTTGGCATTCAGGCCAAAGAGTTCAATCTTGGTTTCATCAGTCCAGAGAATCTTGTTTCTCATGGTCTGAGAGTCTTTTAGGTGCCTTTGGCAAACTCCAAGCGAGCTGCCATGTGCCTTTTACGGAGGAGCGGCTTCCGTCTGGCCACTCTACCATAAAGGCCTGATTTGGTGGAGTGCTGCAGAGATGGTTGTCCTTCTGGAGGTTTTTCCTATCTTCACAGTGGAACTCTGGAGCTCTGTCAGCATGACCATCCGGTTCTTGGTCACCTCCCTGCCGAGGCCCAATTGCTCAGTTTGGCCGGGTGGCCAGCTCTAGGAAGAGTCTTAGTGGTTCCAAACTTTTTCCATTTGCGAATGATAGAGGCCACTGTGTTCTTAGGGACCTTCAATGCTGCAGAAATGTTTTGGTACCCTTCCCCAGATCTGTGCCTTGACACAATCCTGTCTCGGAGCTCTGCGGACAATTCCCTAGACCTCATGGCTTGGTTTTTGCTCTGACATGCACTGTCAACTGTGGGACCTTATATAGACAGGTGTGTGCCTTTCCAAATCATGTCCCCATCAATTGAATTTACCACAGGTGGACTCCAAGTTGTAGAAACATCTCGAAGATGATCAATGGAAACTGGATGCACCTGAGATTAGTTTAGAGTCTAATAGCAAAGGGTCTGAATAATTATGTAAATTAGGTATTTCTGTTTTTTATTTGTAATAAATTTGCTAGAAAATGTTTTAAACCTGTTTTTGCTTTTTCATTATGGAGTTTGTGTGTAGATTGACGAGGGGGAAAAATCCTTAAATCTATTTTAGAATAAGAATTACATAAAACATGGAAAAACTCAAGGGGTCTGAATAATTTACGAATGCACTGTACATACACTTGACCTCTGTTCAACTTTGTGATGGAGTATTTACCATAGAAATACCAGAAAGACCCCAAAGCATCTCGATGTCAGTGCGCCATCTACTTGATAGACACATTGGGGCATTTTTCGGGGGTGAAACCCCATTTGAAAATGTGTTTTGCTCCAGGATGAGGCTTAATCTGTGTCTGGGAAACAGGCCCATTCACATTAGCTAGTCAATGACAAGAGTATCCAATTGCCATGTGTATGTTTAACATCACTAGTATTTTGTGCAAATCCACCTCACCAACACATGCACATTAGTATTTTTTTCCTCTTCTCTCGCTCTCTCTTTCTTTCTCTTTTTCTCTCCTTTCTCATATCTCCTCTCTCTCTTCTCCCTCTCTCTCTCCCCCTCTCCCTCCAGTTCACCTTAAGCGCCACTTCATGTTTCGGAGCCACCTGTGCTTGGTGTTTGAGATGCTCTCCTACAACCTGTACGACCTGCTGCGGAACACCAACTTCCGCGGCGTCTCGCTCAACCTCACACGCAAGTTTGCCCAGCAGATGTGCACGGCTCTATTGTTCCTGGCCACCCCCGAGCTCAGCATCATCCACTGTGACTTGAAGCCCGAGAACATCCTATTGTGCAACCCCAAGAGGAGCGCCATCAAGATCGTGGACTTTGGCAGCTCCTGCCAGCTGGGACAGAGGGTGGGTAAATGAGGATGTTGTTTTTTCTTGGTTTATGTGGTGAATTTTAGATCTGACAGGCCCGAAAAAGTATTGCATCGAACTGTTGTGAATAGGGATGCACGATATATCGGTGAACATATCGGAATTGTCTGATATTAGCTAAAAATGGCAACATCGGGTATCGGCCCGATGTCTAGTTTAACCCTGATGTGCAAAAACGATGTCAAAGCTGACGTGCATACCTGTATAACGTAGGTACATGATGTAATGACGCCACGTAAAATGTTGCGCTACACGTGCAACACAGCATTCCAAACCTAGCCCACAATGTATGCTGGGTAGATCGAGCAGTCAACAAGTCATTTGAAAGAGTAAGAACATTTCAGCGAGACAACTCAGACGAAATCCATTAACGGCAAGATAATGGAATTCAACCGTTCTCTGTCATGGGTGATGTTGGCTTTCGCCGACTGGTCGAGCACCGGTACACATGTTGCCCTACCGGAGTACGCATACTATGGAACACCGTTTGTGTCTTTGCGTGCCAAAAAAGATACACTTGACCACGAGTCAAATAACACTATTTGACGAGTCAAATAACAGCTCTATTATAGAATGTTGTGTGTTCTGAATTTGCAGATGCAAGCCAAGTGCCACCACTACTATCAGTAGCCCTGTCAAAGTCTGTAAAGTCAAAAAAGTCTGTAAACAAGCAAACACCGTCCACGAATGATGTGTTTACAATACCGCGTTGGTAATAAAGCATTATTTGTTCGACCGCAACTTCTGGAGCTTTTGCCCAAAGCTAACGTTATAAGCAGCCAGCTAGCTTCATCTGGCTAGTGAGTCTCTACCGGACTGGGTTATGTGTTGTGAAGCTAGCTACAATAAGGATTAGGCACAATAGTGGAATTTGTGGTTTGCCTTCAAAATAAAACTACCTCTTTGAAAGTGATGCAGAAGGTTACAATTGGTGGAATCATGCCATATTTAGTCTAGATAATGTTAAACAAGGTTGGAATGTGAAGCAATGAAATGGGGTATCAGTCTACTCTGTGACACCCACAGAACACAACTGTGAAGAGTTTACGCAAATGTTATCGCGTGACTGAAATCATCTCCCCAGTCAGCCTATTGTGTGTATTGACATTCATATTGCACTGTACAGCTTTACCTAAGGATTGGGGACCAATGAAATGGGGTATCAGTCTACTCAATACCCAAGATGTTTTTTCCCAATATCCTCCTCAGAGTTATCAGACTCCAAAACATCCACTCAGTATTGTTTTTCCTCGGGAATAGTGTTCAATACACATAGGTTGACAATAAAAGTGGCTCAATTCACAGCTGTTTCATAGTCCCTCAATAAGAGCTACGATGCTAATGTTCTCTGGGTGTCACTGAGTAGACTGATACCCCATGTCATTGATCCACAAACCATAGGTAAGGCTGTACAGTGAAATAAGAATGCCCCCAATGCAATTCTAAAGTATATTACATCCAGTGTGATTTCAACAGATGTTTGTCAAATTAACAAATTATTGTCTTTTGTTGATTTATTTTTTATTTTTATAACAACATTCCAACCTCGTTTAGCATGATCTATTCAATTATTGCATAATTCTACTATTTGTATTAATTTGCATTACTGTCAATGACATACTTTTATTTTAATAAAAGGCTAACCTAGATATATAGTTAGCTAGCTAACTATAGCTACTGAAACAGGTTGTTGTTTTGCTATGTTTTTGGGGAAGAATATTGTTTGCATCCATGAGCTAGCTAGCTTATTTTTATGACCAGCACTGTAGGTGCACGAGACAACTTTACCAGCATCATAGCATACGTATCGATGAATCGTTGTGACATATGAAATATGAGTGATTAGGTGTGTGTGTGTGTGTGTGTGTGTGTGTGTGTGTGTGTGTGTGTGTGTGTGTGTGTGTGTGTGTGTGTGTGTGTGTGTGTGTGTGTGTGTGTGTGTGTGTGTGTGTGTGTGTGTGTGAGTAACCTTTACTTAACTAGGAAAGTCAGCTAAGAACAAATTCTTATTTACAATGACGGCCTACCCCGGACGACGCGGGGCAAATTGTGCGCCGCCCTATGGGACTCCCAATCACGGCCGGATGTGATACAGCCTGGATTCGAACCAGGGCCTGTAGTGACGCCTCTTGCACTGAGATGCAGTGCTTTAGACCGCAGCGTCCATGTGTGTGTGATAACTATTGAACTGTACTAGAATGCTTAAAAGTGCTTTAGACCGCAGCGTCCATGTGTGTGTGATAACTATTGAACTGTACTAGAATGCTTAAAAGTGCTTTAGACCGCAGCGTCCATGTGTGTGTTAACTATTGAACTGTACTAGCATGCTTAAAAGTGCTTTAGACCGCAGCGTCCATGTGTGTGTGATAACTATTGAACTGTACTAGCATGCTTAAAAGTGCTTTAGACCGCAGCGTCCATGTGTGTGTGATAACTATTGAACTGTACTAGAATGCTTAAAAGTGCTTTAGACCGCAGCGTCCATGTGTGTGTGATAACTATTGAACTGTACTAGAATGCTTAAAAGTGCTTTAGACCGCAGCGTCCATGTGTGTGTGATAACTATTGAACTGTACTAGCATGCTTAAAAGTGCTTTAGACCGCAGCGTCCATGTGTGTGTGATAACTATTGAACTGTACTAGCATGCTTAAAAGTGCTTTAGACCGCAGCGTCCATGTGTGTGTGATAACTATTGAACTGTACTAGAATGCTTAAAAGTGCTTTAGACCGCAGCGTCCATGTGTGTGTGATAACTATTGAACTGTACTAGAATGCTTAAAAGTGCTTTAGACCGCAGCGTCCATGTGTGTGATAACTATTGAACTGTACTAGAATGCTTAAAAGTGCTTTAGACCGCAGCGTCCATGTGTGTGTGATAACTATTGAACTGTACTAGCATGCTTAAAAGTGCTTTAGACCGCAGCGTCCATGTGTGTGTTAACTATTGAACTGTACTAGAATGCTTAAAAGTGCTTTAGACCGCAGCGTCCATGTGTGTGTGATAACTATTGAACTGTACTAGCATGCTTAAAAGTGCTTTAGACCGCAGCGTCCATGTGTGTGTGATAACTATTGAACTGTACTAGAATGCTTAAAAGTGCTTTAGACCGCAGCGTCCATGTGTGTGTGATAACTATTGAACTGTACTAGCATGCTTAAAAGTGCTTTAGACCGCAGCGTCCATGTGTGTGTGATAACTATTGAACTGTACTAGCATGCTTAAAAGTGCTTTAGACCGCAGCGTCCATGTGTGTGTGATAACTATTGAACTGTACTAGCATGCTTAAAAGTGCTTTAGACCGCAGCGTCCGTGTGTGTGATAACTATTGAACTGTACTAGAATGCTTAAAAGTGCTTTAGACCGCAGCGTCCATGTGTGTGTGATAACTATTGAACTGTACTAGAATGCTTAAAAGTGCTTTAGACCGCAGCGTCCATGTGTGTGTGATAACTATTGAACTGTACTAGAATGCTTAAAAGTGCTTTAGACCGCAGCGTCCATGTGTGTGTGATAACTATTGAACTGTACTAGCATGCTTAAAAGTGCTTTAGACCGCAGCGTCCATGTGTGTGTGATAACTATTGAACTGTACTAGAATGCTTAAAAGTGCTTTAGACCGCAGCGTCCATGTGTGTGTGATGACTATTGAACTGTACTAGAATGCTTAAAAGTGCTTTAGACCGCAGCGTCCATGTGTGTGATAACTATTGAACTGTACTAGAATGCTTAAAAGTGCTTTAGACCGCAGCGTCCATGTGTGTGTGATAACTATTGAACTGTACTAGAATGCTTAAAAGGCCGCTAAATGTTTTACTATCCGTATCGGGGTTTTTGTCAAGGAAAATATCGGTGCATCACTAGTTGTGACCCACTATGGATTCTGTATTTAATGGATTCATTTATTATTGGATAGATGGATTGGTAGAGTATGGTGTGGAAAGAAAATAAACACATTTTTTTCATTCATATTTGTGTGGAAAAGGTTGCACATTACATGGCCTACCCTACACTAATGATGACATAAGTACCAAATTGTAGCAACCCGTTATCCTCTTCTAACCTTGAGGGAACAACCACTGTAGCTAACAAACTTTATTTCTGCTGAAAACCTGCCGTCTTTCTTCTTTTTACTTGACCTACAGAAGGAGGACATAAATGCCATGTCCTAACAGCCGTGACCCCTTTCTTTCCACTCAGATCTACCAGTACATCCAGAGTCGGTTCTACCGATCCCCAGAGGTGTTGTTGGGCATGCCTTACGACCTGGCCATTGACATGTGGTCCCTGGGCTGCATCCTGGTGGAGATGCACACCGGAGAGCCCCTCTTTAGTGGGGCCAATGAGGTAGGACTTATGGAATGAAATGATGCAGTCATAATTTGGGATGATATAATTTGTCAGATTATATTGTGCTCATGCGAGATTTTCAGTTTTTGCCTTCATGAAGATGGCAGGCATAGGGAGTGAGAACCTTATAATGACCAACAGAGGGAGCTGTGGTGCTTTTAAACTTTTTAGTAGTAGACATGACTCAACTTTTCACCTATTTGAGTTGTTTTATTTTTTATATGAATGTTATGTTATTTCGATGTTTTATCAATATTTGTATATTTAAAAAAATATCCATGTTTTTAAACTCTGAGGAACAGGCAATTTAAAACTCCGTTACAGTGCCAAAGAGGGTAAGATGTTCTCAATTATGTCTTCCTGATTTTTCAGATTGATCAAATGAACAAAATAGTGGAAGTGCTGGGCGTCCCTCCCAATTACATATTGGACCAGGCCCCCAAGGCCAGGAAGTTCTTCGAGAAGATGTCTGACAGTACGTGGGGTGCAAAGAAGACCAAAGATGGCAAAAGGGTGAGTTCAACAAATCACTCTGTCAATTTTTATGGATTTTGTCTTGTTTCTTTTTGTTCTATGTTACTCTGTCTGTATGCTATGTCTTGCTTGTCCTATGTTGCTCTGTCTGTATGCTATGTCTTGCTTGTTCTATGTTGCTCTGTCTGTATGCTATGTCTTGCTTGTTCTATGTTGTTCTGTCTGTATGCTATGTCTTGCTTGTTCTATGTTGCTCTGTCTGTATGCTATGTCTTGCTTGTTCTATGTTGCTCTGTCTGTATGCTACATCTTGCTTGTTCTATGTTGCTCTGTCTGTATGCTATGTCTTGCTTGTTCTATGTTGCTCTGTCTGTATGCTATGTCTTGCTTGTTCTATGTTGCTCTGTCTGTATGCTATGTCTTGCTTGTCCTATGTTGCTCTGTCTGTATGCTATGTCTTGCTTGTTCTATGTTACTCTGTCTGTATGCTACATCTTGCTTGTCCTATGTTACTCTGTCTGTATGCTATGTCTTGCTTGTTCTATGTTACTCTGTCTGTATGCTACATCTTGCTTGTTCTATGTTGCTCTGTCTGTATGCTATGTCTTGCTTGTTCTATGTTACTCTGTCTGTATGCTACATCTTGCTTGTTCTATGTTGCTCTGTCTGTATGCTATGTCTTGCTTGTTCTATGTTGCTCTGTCTGTATGCTACATCTTGCTTGTTCTATGTTGCTCTGTCTGTATGCTATGTCTTGCTTGTTCTATGTTGCTCTGTCTGTATGCTACATCTTGCTTGTTCTATGTTGCTCTGTCTGTATGCTACATCTTGCTTGTTCTATGTTGCTCTGTCTGTATGCTACATCTTGCTTGTTCTATGTTGCTCTGTCTGTATGCTACATCTTGCTTGTTCTATGTTGCTCTGTCTGTATGCTATGTCTTGCTTGTCCTATGTTACTCTGCGTGTGCTCACTGTTCAATGATTGTCTATATTGTAATTGTTTTTAATAACCTGCCCAGGGACTGCGGATGAAAATTAGCCGGCTGGCTAAAACCGGCACTTTTACTGAAACGTTGATTAATGTGCACTGTCCCTGTAAAAATAAAAATAAACTCAAATGATGTTGTGACGTCATAACTCTCCTTTGCAATAGTATGTATCCTCCTAAAGTTTCTGCTCTGTGTGTGTGTGTGTGTGTGTGTGTGTGTGTGTGTGTGTGTGTGTGTGTGTGTGTGTGTGTGTGTGTGTGTGTGTGTGTGTGTGTGTGTGTGTGTGTGTGTGTGTGTGTGTGTGTGTGTGTGTGTGTGTGCGCAGTATAAGCCGCCGGGTACGCGGAAGCTGCACAGCATCCTGGGTGTGGAGGCGGGGGGTCCTGGGGGGCGGCGGGCAGGCGAGTCTGGCCACGCTGTAGCCGACTACTTGAAGTTCAAGGACCTAATCCTGCGGATGCTGGACTACGACCCCAAGAGCCGCATCCAGCCCTACTACGCTTTGCAGCACAGCTTCTTCAAGAAGACGGCGGATGAGGGGACCAATACGAGCAGCAGTGTGTCCACCAGCCCAGCGCTGGAGCAGTCCCAGTCCTCGGGAACCACCTCCAGCACCTCCTCCAGCTCAGGTAGGGAGAGCACTGCAGCCGCGATGCTGTGGGTGTTCACTTTGAAGCTTTAGCATGATGTTAGACCTGTGTGTCTGTCCAATCCTGGGGGAACCCCAGGGTGTTCACTTTGTTTGTTCTAGCCCAGCACACTGGGAATCCCTCAGGAATGGATTTCAAACCCTGGATCAGACATGATGAAATGATAGCAATGAACTAACAGCTCAGGTACAGTAGTGCAACGCCATCAGGCAGAATGGAACTGTCTCAAAAGTTCAACATTAAAATTGAATGTCAACCAGCTTCTGTTTGTCTCTTTCCTGCAGGAGGGTCATCTGGCACAAGCACCAGTGGGCGGGCGCGCTCGGACCCCACGCATCAGCTTCGGCACAGCGGAGGTCACTTCAGCGCCTCCGTGCAGGTCATGGACTGCGAAAATCTCTGCCCACAGGCAAGTCACACAAACACACACACACTATTGCTCCTGGCCAACTTAGTCTATAACCCAGGTTGACAACCTTTACATCAACTCCCATTTGAGCTAGATGAGCCCCATAGCCACAGGGGAAGTCTTGGGTTCTCTAAACATATATGTGTGTTTATTCAGACAGAGTTAAATGACCTCTTATCAGTTGTTTAAATAACTAACTGACTGTGTTGCTGTTGTGCGTTAGGCGAGGCAGCCGTTCCCTCCCCCCGTGGGCTGGGCTGGTGGCGAAGGGGTGCAGACTGTGACGGTGGAGACCCATCCCGTCCAGGAGACCACCTTCCACGTGCCTCCCCAGGCGCCCAAAGCCATCCACCCTTTGGCCCCCGGCAACATCTCCTCCACCCACCACCACCATCACCACGGACACCATCACCATGGACACCATCACCCTCATGGACAGCAGGGCCTGCCAGCACGGCCCCGGCCCCGCCTCTACCGCTCCCCCACCAACAGCGCCTCCACGGAGAACTCCATGGAGGTGGTGCACGGCCACCTGTCCATGACCTCCCTGTCTTCCTCCGCCTCCTCCTCCTCCACATCTTCCTCCTCCACCGGGGCCCAGGGCAACCAGGCCTACCAGTTGCGCCCGCTCCCCACCAACGCAGCCTTGGACTTTGGTAGGAATGGGAGCATGACCATGGGACTGGGTGCCTTCTCCAACCCCAGACAAGAGACTGGAATGGCGGGCCACCCCACCTACCCCATGGGCATGAGACAGGGCATAGACAGGGAGGAGTCGCCCATGGCGGGAGTCTGTGTACAGCAGAGTTCTGTCGCCAGTTCATGACTAAACTGAGAATGTTTTTTTTTCTTTCTATTTGTATTTTTTTAGGTGGTGGTTTTTTCAACAAAAAAGTGCATAGAGATCAAAAAGCTGCTTAAAATTAGAGGGGCGATTATCACTGACCCGCTACCACAGTGCAGAGCCCACCATCTCTCCAGCTACTCTTCCCCATGCCACCCTTGGGTTTCTCTATTCACTTTGGTTTTCAAATGGGATTTTTGGATCTACCATTTTCAGTGTTCACAGGGAATTACAGATTTTTACTACAAACTGTCTCGCATAGCATACTTCACAACAGTACTGAAACACCCATACATTTCACATTCACCTCTCACTTGACTGCATGGTTTGCATTATTCCTTGTTATTGTCAGCTGAGAGCTTAGAAGTATGTGGTTAGAAAATTACGTGGCCCTCTTTTGCCAACGGCTATTTAGTAAAGAAATTGCTACAGTACCATAACACTTCCAGCAACTTCTATCCACACATTTGCCTTTTTTCCCCTGTCTTCGGCAAGAATTATTTTCGCTTTTGTACTTTTTGTTCTCATTTGAATTTCTCTGTTCTGTTGTGCAATTCCACCTGTGAGTTGTGAGACCTGTAGAGTTGCAGAGGAATGAAGCATTATGCAGGGAGGTTCCGTCTCGCTGGGTTTGTCTGTGTCACTCTTTCTCTGTTTGAGATTGGTGCCGATGCGAACTGTGGGCCGGCGCTCTTGCCGAGGTCAGCACGTGGGCAGCAGAGAGCTGGGAGGCCCCAGAGCAGTGAAGGTGGGCCCTGACCAGGTCCACACTGAAGAGATCTACTGAGGAGCAGCAGCCAGGGCCGGTCCTGCCCAAAACTAAAGTACAGATGTCTGGGCAGTAGCAGTTTTTTGAGATAACCCTTTGGCCTTATGATTTTTTTTGACTCTGAAGTGAGGGTGGGGGAAAGAAGCTGGACATTATCGTTTAAATGAGAAAATAGCTTTCCTGTATTTTTGAAGTATGGATAAAAACAAAAAAAATCTCAAAAAAATTTAAATAGGAAGAAAAGGTGTTTTTGAGAATGCTAATTTAAGAGGCCTTTAACTAAAATGTATGACTTGCGAGGCCCAGTGATTGCAGGGCCTTGCAAGTTCACAGTAGTGTTTTTGCAAGATGGATGGAATTAGCTACGACTGTGTCCCTTCCTGCTTTTTACTTGCTTTTCTTTGCTTTGTTTCTTCAGCATGTGGTTCCTCCAACAGAGCTTCTGCACAAATGTCTTCGGTTCTTCTTGAAAATGAAAACATGCAGAATTTTATGTGACTGATTTTTTTTGTCTCACAATTATGCTGTGAATTTTACAAAGATTTATTTTCCCTTTTGATAATTTATTGTACCAAAGCTGTTTTTTATAGCACATAGATGTCTGTAACAAATAATGTAGCAGTTCTGCACTTTGACACAAGGTGTATCAAGACCTTTTTTAAATGTCAGTAAAAATGGCTGTATCTATTGCTTTAGCAAAACTGGAACTGTTGTTGAACTCAATACATTTACTGTTAGCTGTATCCTCGACAGAATTGGTTGTAAAGGTTCTCAAAAAAGACAAAAACACAAAAACAAATCTCTCATTGGTATAACTTTTTTTCCCGTTATCAAGGACTTGAGGGACAATAGATGCCAACGCTGGTTGCTACTCTGCGGGTTCCGGAGTATCAGTATGGTGGCTATGAGTCGGGGCAAGTCCTCGTATTCATGAGTCGAGAGGAAAAAATGTTAATAACAGTGCATTAATCCTTCAATTTGTGACCTGGGTTTCAGAGGCTGTTTCAAACATGCCTATCTATCTGGGTAAAGCTGCCTTAAAATGACTTTTGGCAGTCTTCACGGCAGTGGCTAAAATGGTACCCCCCCCCCCCCCCCCAATTTTGAAGCAACCCTATTTGACCTAGCTAGCAGAGGCACTGTACACATCCACATGTTTAGATGGTTTTGGAGATGGGGTACTGCTCTAAATTAGCTCAAATTCACGTGTTTGACTGAAGCTCTCACCATGGGTGTTAAATCCAAAAGGAAACTAGTAGGGATGGATGGAGTGAGAAGTGAGCCCTGTCTGCTGGAGCGTCATACTCCAGTCTCCTCGTGTGATGCCAGAGGATACGAGAGAACTGGCCAACGTTTTGTACCAGTTGCAAATGGAAAGGGGCGGCAACAGCTAGAGGAAAGGTGTCCATGACAACACAGGCTTCAGGTGTTTACTTTTCAACCCCATTTTAATAGTTGAAATAGAATTTATGTATATATTTATATTTTTTTAATAAAGGAAGTTTAGAACTCACTACTTTTTTCCTAATGGTATTTTGAGTACATTTAAGTCAATGTGGAGACCATGCAGTGGAAGTTATTCTGTGATATTAGTCAATGGGTAACAGTGCTTCCAGGCCAAAGTAGTTGACAATGCCAGTACAAATGCAAAACTTGTAGGGTTTAAATTTTAACAGGACAATAGATATGCATACCTTAAATATTATAGACAGGGTATAGTGTGTGGGTGTATGTCTACGAACCTGAATGACAGCTGTGTTTTAATATATAACAAATACATAAGAAATGATGTACGTATTACAGGAACTAATTTAAGTTGCATTAAAATTGGCATAAGCTTCAACCGTGGGTCCATTTGAAGTCAGGCTACTGACACGTGTGTGAAAGCTATGATCGTCACCATATAACCAGTCAACAAACATCCAACGTTTACTCCCAAGTGTTCAGTATAATTTCTGCTCTGCTCCCTGTTTCATTCAAATAAAAGCTTTGTCCTACTTGCCACCCTTTATTTTCTGTCCCCCAGTCTGGTTTTGAGTGATTGACAACATAGTTTGGTTACAGGACATCTGACATGCACTGTTAAGATTAAACGGCATGGGGAAAGTACCTGTGTCCACAGATTGTAAGATCTAGTCAATACTTGCTGTGTATATGATGTTACAAAAAGATACAAAATGGACAAGCCCTTTGTATTATATTCAAGCGGTCTTATGTATGATATAAAAAAGTTCATTAACTTGTACTGAGTCTGTTCTTTTTGTTTCCTTTTCACTGGGTAACAGGACTAACATTCAATCACAGTAGACCTGTCTGGAATGCCAACCCAAGCATTCTAACTAGTCTAGTTCCCATCATGACAATTTTATGCTTCAGTAATGAATGCAATATTAAAAAGACCCAAATCCAAGTATGGTATGTCCAAATTTGAAAGTATCAAAAATGTAAGCTCACTTAGATGATTTTGAACATATGCGAAAGATGCTAATATCAGGCCCATGACTTGCATGGGATATGTGCCACAAATGCTAAAACATTAGCATGTGGAAACTGCGCCAGGAAAACTATTACTTAGTTGGTTACAGCGAGCAAATACGACCATCACTATCAATCATAGTTAACAAGTTTTTAATGTTATTCCGCCATTGCCACACATACCACAATACAGAAACTAAACCAAAGCATGGATTGCTATCCCTTTTGACACAATCACGTTGAACGTGTGTTAACCGTGTTAACCAATGATGTGTATATAAAGCATTGGTGTTAACCCTTCACCCCACTTGGTCCTTTGATTGTTATGAAGGGATTTCCATCCTTAAAAATGTAGAAAAGTCACAATGGCACTGAAGAACCAAGTAAAACAGAATGTTTAGACACTGCAGAAAGTGGGACAAAATGACAGAAAGACCCAAGCCCCTTACCTTTGCAATCATTTTAATACTTCCTTGGTGTGACTTTCATGCCAGGTAAACTATTGTATGATGTCTGGTGAAATGAACATTTGATACATTTTGCAGCTGCTGTTTTCTTCCTGCTTGATATACTGTAGAGCGGCATCCTCTTTTGTGTGACACCTGTGAATGAATGTATTTGGTGTAATGATTAAGGTGTGGCAGACAGCAGGATTGTACTGGTGTTAGAAGTGGGATAGCGCTACTGTAAGGCCATCGGAGGTGTGCCCAGGTGTTATTGACTTGAGATAGTTACGTGTGGGAAGGAAAGGGATTGTGTAGCATCAGAAATCTCATCAACACCAAAAATCTCATCAACCGGTTCAGACCTTGGTGTTGGCCTAATGGTCAAGGTGTTGGACTGAGGGACTTGTTTGGTCTACCCCCTGAACTCTGTTCCAGACAAGATAAACCCCTTCTTAGCCCGCTTTTAGGATAACACACTACCACTGACGTGGCCCGCTACCAAGGACTGTGGGCTTTCCTTCTCCGTGGCTGACGTAAAACGTTTAAGCGTGTTAACCCTTGCAAGGCTGCCGGCCCAGACAGCAACCCTAGCCGCGTCCTCAGAGCATGTGCAGACCAGCTGGCTGGACAGTTTACGGACATATTCAATCTCTCCCTATCCCAGTCTGCTGTCCCCACTTGCTTCAAGATGTCCAGCATTGTTCCTGTACCCAACAAAGCAAAGGTAACTGAACTAAATTACTACCGCCCCGTAGCACCCACTTCTGTCATCATAAAGTGCTTTGAGAGGCTAGTAAGGATCATCTCACCTCTACCTTACCTGACACCCTATACCCTCTTCAATTTACTTACCGCCCCAATAGATCCACAGACAATAAAATCGCCATCACACTGCACACTGCCCTATACAATCTGGATAAGAGGAATACCTATGTAAGAATGCTGTTCATTGACTATAGCTCAGAATTCAACACCATAGTACCCTCCAAGCTCGTCATTAAGGTCGGGGCCCTGGGTCTGAACCCCGCCCTGTGCAACTGGGTCCTGGACTTCCTGACTGGCTGCCCTCAGGTGGTGAAGGTAGGAAACAACACCTCCACTTCGCTGATCCCCAACACGAGCCCCCGAGTGGCGCAGCGGTCTAAGGCACTGCATCTCAGTGTTAGATGCATCACTACAGACCCTGGTTCAATCCCGGGCTGTATCACAACCGGCCGTGATCAAGAGTCCCATAGGGCGGCGCACAATTGGACCCAGCGTCGTCTGGGTTAGGGGAGGGTTTGGCCGGGGTAGGCCATCATTGTAAATAAGAATTTGTTCTTAACTGACTTTAATAAATAAAAAGGGTGCGTGCTCAGCCCCCTCCTGTACTCCCTGTTCACCCATGATGGCGTGACCATGCACGCCTCCAACTCAATCATAAAGTTTGCAGACGACACAACAGTAGTAGGCCTGATTACCAACAATGACGAGACAAGCTACAGGGAGGAGGTGAGGGCCCTGGGAGAGTGGTGTCAGGAAAATAACCTCTCACTCAACGTCAACAAAACAAAGGAGCTGATTGTTGACTTCAGGAAACAGCAGAGGGAGCACCCCCTCATCCACATCGACGGGACCGAAGGTGAAAAGCTTCAAGTTCCTCGGCATATACATCACTGACAATCTGAAATAGTCACCCACACAGAGTGTGGTGAAGAAGGCGCAACAGTGCCTCATCAACCTCAGGAGGCTGAAGAAATTTGGATTGGCCCCTAAGATCCTCACAAACTTTAACAAATGCACAATTGAGAGCATCCTGTCGGGCTGTATCACCGCCTGGTATGGCAACTGCACCACCCGCAACTGCAGGGCTCTCCAGAGGGTGGTGTGGTCTGCCCAACGCATCACTGGGGGCAAACTACCTGCCCTCCAGGACATCTACAACACCCGATGTCACAGGAAAGCCAAAAAGATCATCAAGGACATCAACCACCGAGCCACGGCCTGTTCACCCCACTATCATCCAGAAGGCGAGATCAGGTGCATCAAAGCTGGGACTTAGAGACTGAAAAACAGCTTCTATTTCAAAGCCATCAGACTGTTAAATAGCCATCACTAGCCGGCTTCCACCCGGTTACGCAAGCATGTACGTTAGAGGCTGCTGCCCTATATACATGACTTGGAATCACTGGCCACTTTAATAATGGAACATTAGTCACTTTAATTATGTTTAAATAATGTTTACATACTGCTTTACTCATATCATATGTACATACTGTATTCTATTCTACTGTATTTTAGTGAATGCCACTCCGACATTGCTCGATCTAATATTTATATATTTCTTAATTCCATTCTTTTACTTTTAGATTTGTATGTATTGTTTTAGATAACACTGCACTGTTAGATACTACTGCACTATCGGAGCTAGGAACACAAGCATTTCGCTACATCCGCAATAACATCTGCTAAATATGTGTATGTGATCAATAAAATTTTATTTGATTTGATTTACAGTAGCTAAACTATGTACTTTGTCACCAATTGCATAGCTTTAACTGTTACTGTCAACGTTCTCTTGTGCCTATGTATTTAAAAGTCTTCCCTCTCAACTTAATGACATTGATCACTACTATATCATGCTCCTGAAAGTATTTGCAATCGACTGTAGTATTGTAACCATTCCTTAAAGTGCAGTACATATTTTAGTCACAAGAGGGTATTCTAACACAAATGTGGAGAACATACCACCAGTAAAATGGATATGCAGTTGAGCAATTATATTTCCTTGCTTGTTTTTTGTTTAATGGATATTAACTATGTTTATGTTCCTTGTAAATGTCTCATGGCTTCTCAATCCCTAACAACATCTAACCCACAGCCCCATGACAAGTATGCTGATCCATATCACATACAGTGCTTTCGGAAAGTATTCAGATCCCTTAACTTTTTTCACATTTTGTTACATTACAGCCTTATTCTATGAGGCTCGAAATTGATCCATTGATCATCCTTGAGATGTTTCTACAACTTGTTTGGAGTCCAGCTGTGGTAAATTCAATTGATTGTACATGATTTGGAAAGGCACACACCTGTCTATAAAAGGTCCAACAGTTGACACTGCATGTCAGAGCAAAAACCAAGCCATGAGGTCTAAGGAATTGTCCATAGAGCTCTGAGACAGAATTGTGTCGAGGCACAGATCTGTGGAAGGGTACAAAAAATGTCTGCAGCATTGAAGGTCCCCCAAAACACAGTGGCTTCTATCATTCTTAAATGGAAGAAGTTTGGAACCACCAAGTCTGCCTAGAGCTGGCCGCCCGGCCAAACTGCGCAATCGGGGGAGAAGGGCCTTGGTCAGGGAGGTGACCAAGATCCCGATGGTCACTCTGACATAGCTGCAGAGTTCCTCTGTGGAGATGGAGAACCTTCCAGAAGGACAATTATCTCTGCAGCAGTCCACCAATCAGGCCTTTATCGTAGAGTGGCCAGACGGAAGCCACTCCTCAGTAAAAGGCACATGACAGCTCACTTGGAGTTTGTCAAAAGGCACATTCTCTGGTCTGATGAAACTGATTGAACTTTTTGGCCTGAATGCTAAGCATCACGTCTGTAGGATGCTGTGGAGATGTTTTTCAGCAGCAGGGACAGGGAGACTAGTCAGGATCGAGGGAAAGATGAACAGAGCAAAGTACAGAGAGATCCTTGATGAAAACCTGCTCCACAGCGCTATGGACCTCAGACTGGGGGCGAAGGTTGACCTTCCAACAGGACAACGACTTAGAGCACACAGCCAAGACAGCGCAGGAGTGGCTTTGGGACAAGTCTCTGAATGTCCTTGTGTGGGCCAGCCAGAGCCCGGACTTGAACCCAATCGAACATCTCTGGAGAGACACCTCCAGTGCAGCGACGCTCCCCATCCAACCTGACAGAGCTTGAGAGGATCTGCAGAGAAGAATGGGAGAAACTCCCCAAATACAGGTGTGCCAAGCTTGTAGCTTCATACCCAAGAAGACTCGAGGCTGTAATCGCTGCCAAAGGTGCTTCAGCAGAGTACTGTGTAAAGGGTATGGATACTTATGTAAATGTGATATTTCAGTTTTTTATTTGTAATACATTTGCAAAAATTTCTAAGAACCTTTTTTTTACTTTGTCATTATGGGGTTGTGTGTATATTGATGAGGGAAAAAAACTATTTTATTCATTTTATAATATGGCTGTAACATAACAAAATATGGAAAAAGTGGAGGGTCTGAATAATTTCTGACTCACTTTATCTTTAATCTTGTTTTGGGGGTAAAGCAAACATATTTATTTCAAACATACTTTATCAATTCATTAAAAAAAAATTGTAATGTCGTCATTTAGGTTTTTGTACAATTATTGTGCTTTCATATAAAACATGTGTCACAGATGTCGTCTGGAATGGAGGACCAAAACGCAGCAGGAATGTGGATGCTCATCTTAGTTATTTTAAATGAAGAGAACACCAAAAACAACAAAACAAAGAACGCACGAACAACAAAAGTCTTGTAAGGCTCACACAGGCAAAACAAGAAACAATCTCCCACAAACACTAAACCAAACAATTACCCATATATAGGACTCTCAATCAGAGGCAACGAGAAACACCTGCCTCCAATTGAGAGTCCAGCACCCAAACCTAAACATAGAAAACCTAAACTAGACAACATGCAGAAATACAACCTAGAACAACTAACCTAGAACATACACCCAAAACCCAGGAACACATAAATCAAACACCCCTCTCTAACACACACAAAAAAAACACCATACAAAACAAACATCCCTCTGCCACGTCCTGACCAAAATACTAAACAACTATTCCCTCTGCTGGTCAGGACGTGACACCATGCTTATCATCCATCAATTATCTCTGCACTATCACACTAAAAGAACAACTGCATGGGCCTGGGGTGGGCGGCAGAGATTGGAGTGGTCAGTGACAGAGACAAGTAGGGTGAAACCAAAGAAAAGACCAACATGGAGACTTTATAATTCAGTGGAAGGAATTTCACAATGAGAGAGAAATGGTACTCTTTGAAAAGACATTGGTGCCAAAGTCACCAGTAAACAGTTACATATATTGATGTAAGGTTGAGGGGGGAGGTTCTACAGTGGTGATTCTTGAGGCTCAAACCAGGTTTCCATCCAACCTTTTAATGTGAGTAAAGTACGTCGGGTAAAAAAATTTCATCACAGGCCTGAAACAGAAAATGTTTCAGTAAACCTTCCAAATATCGATGAAACAAAATACGGTCGACAAGGGGGGATCTTTTCATGTCGGTAAAATTTATTATGCGATAAATGTTGCTGGAAAATCAAATACTGATATAATAACCATCATCTCCAAGTAAGGTATGGTCCTCCCACTACGTCTCTGGAAAGCATTCCGTTTAGGCTACAGTTGAAATAAGTTAAACTGAACAAAAATATAAACTCATCATGCAACAATTTCAAAGATTTTACTGAGTTCATGTAAGGAAATTAGTCAACTGAAATAAATGAATTAGGCCTTAATCTATGGATTTCACATGACTGCGAATACAGATAACTTCAAAAAAGGTAGGGGCGTGGATCAGAAAACCAGTCAGTATCTGGTGTGACCACCATTTGCCTCATGCAGCACGACACATCTCCTTCACATGTGGCTGTGGATTGTGGCCTGTGGAATGTTGTCCCTCCTCTTCAATGGCTGTGCAAAGTTGCTGGATATTGTCAGAAACTAGAACATGCTGTCGTACGCCCAAACACGCTCAATAGGTGAAATGTCTAGTGTGTATGCAGGCCATGGAAGAACTGGGACAGCTTCCAGGAATTGTGTACAGATCCTTGTGACATGGGGCCATACATTATCATGCTGAAACATGAGGTGATGGTGGCAGATGAATTGCACGACAATGGGCCTCAGGATCTCGTCACGGGAGCTCTGTGCAATGAAATTGCCATTGATAAAATGCAATTGTGTTTATTGTCCGTAGCTTATGACTGCCCATACCATAACCCCACCGCCTCCATGGGGCACTCTGTTCACAACGTTGACATCAGCAAACCGCTCACTCCCACAATGCCAATCACGTGGTCTGTAGTTGTGAGGCTGGTTGGACGTACTGACAAATTCTCTAAAACTACGTTGGTAGAGAAATTAACATAGAATTTTCTGGCCACAGCTCTGGTGGACATTCATGCAGTCAGCATGCCAATTGCACACTCCCTCAAAACTTGAGACGTGTGGCATTGTGTTGTGTGACAAAACTGCACATTTTAGAGTGGCCTTTTATTGTCCCCAGCACAAGGTGCACCTGTGTAATGATCAAAATCAGATTCTTGATAGGACACACCTGTCAGGTGGATGGATTGTCTTGGCACAGTAGAAATGCTCACTAACAGGGAAGTAAACAAATTTGTGCACAGAATTTGAGATAAATAAGCTTTTTGCGCATATGGAACATTTCTGGGATCTTTTATGTCATCTTATGAAACATGGTACCAACACTTTACATGTTGCGTTTATATTTTTGTTCAGTGTATAATGAACTTTACAGGGTAGTGAAAGTGCAAAGTAATGAGCTTGATATTCCTTTCCAATAAACATTGAGGGTCTTATTCTGTTGACATGATCATCGATGCTTGGCTGCCGTTTGACAAATAAAAAATCTTGCTCTTTTGTCCATAATAATCTCATCATGTAAATGATTTGATGCTCTCTAGCCTACAGCACGGTATATGCATGCTGTAGGCTAGAGCGCATGTGCCAATACCACAGTGGGCACACATGTTATATAACACTTTTTTTTGTGAGAAAACCATTAGTGGACCTTAAAATGCTTGTATCTTTATTCGGTATATGGGAATTTAACTGCACAAGGTATTTTTATGTGCACTACATCATCATGCACAGCCTTTTATCTGCAACAAGTCAATTGGATGGGAAAAGGCACACATTGTTTTAATGCAGATTTTAGAATATTTGCATGAAAATCTGTTGCCAATTGGATGGAAAACCTAGCTATTGAAGTCATATTGTGAGGCAACATAAATCTTTACATGGAGGTGTTGGGAAAGGTCCCGTGTGGCTCAGTTGGTAGAGCATGGTGTTTGCAACGCCAGGGTTGTGGGTTCGATTCCCATGGGGGACCAGTATGGGGAAAAAAATGTATGAAATGTTTCCATTCACTACTGTAAGTCGCTCTGGATAAGAGCTTCTGCTAAATGTAAAGAATGCTATCTGCAGAGTCCCCACCAACCAGATGTTCCACTTTTCAGGTGAAATGGAAAGAGAGCCTGTGACACAATTTCCAATTAATAAGGTGACACCAGAGAGGAAGAGGTGAAGAGAGAGGTTTCACGTCCTCCAAAATATGTGCAAAATAAACCCAATACGTTTCTATAGGATTATTTTGGACCTAAGCATGTTGCCTGCCTTCCTGCCTTTGGGACAACCCATTTTTAGGGCAGAGACATGATCATATCCTCATTATATACAGATCTCCATTTCCTGGATTTGTTGAACAGTGCAGAAGAGAAACCTCCCACGATAGTTTTTTCTTATTCTTGACAGGACCAGTATCACAGTGTTTCTAAACCCAAAGGCGCAACATCACGAGACTTCCGGGAACGTTTTGAGAAGTCAATGAGAGAAATACAAAATGATTCTTTAAAGCTGCAATATGTAACTTTTTGGGTGACTGACCAAATACACATAGAAATATATGTTATAGATCTGTCATTCTCATTGAAAGCAAGTCTAAGAAGGACAATCTGTTCTATAGTATGTGCGCTATTTCTATGCTTCTCGTTCTTAAGTTTATTTTTTGCGACTTTTAATTTTGGTTTTGTACAACAGCTTCAAATAGATGAAAATACAATATTTTTGGTCATGGAAAATATATTTCACAGCAGGTTAGATGGTACCATGATTCTCTACACTATACTTGCTTGTTTTGTCTCATAAACTGAAATTATTAGAACTATTAGAATTTTAGAAACCAGGAAACGGCAGAGTGATTTCTGCATAGTGCATCATTAAATATGCAACAAGTGTTTGTTTCATTCTGTTGAGCCATTATCTCCGGACAAATTAACTTACAACTGTAATGTTGTGTTTGCTGCAATATAATAGAATTACCGGTAGGCCTACTATAGGGCTACTTGCACTCAAACCATGGAAAGGAAAAACCAAAGAGATGCTAATCTTAATTTAATGCCGCAATATATAATAATAATAATAACCTGTTTGTATTTTCCCCATAAACAATGACTGGACTTAATGTTTATATTACCCTAATAAAGTTAAGAAACCGTTGTGAAGGTTTGGTGTGGTATGGCTATTATTTGGCTTAGCTACTGCATGCCTATGAAGGCAGTTCACACCGGAGGTCCAATTGACACCGACAGTTGAACTTCTTACTCTTTTAATCTAACAATATAATGGTTATCTTTATAAAAAACATTCAGGTAAAAAATTTACTAATTATCCTCTTTCTGTACATCTACATCTGCATAGCAGTACAGTCGTTGCCAAAAGTTTTGAGAATGACACAAATATGAATTTCCACAAAGTTTGCTGCTTCAGTGTCTTAAGATATTTTTGTCAGATCTTACTATGGAATACTGAAGTATAATTACAAGAATTTCATAAGTGTCAAAGGCTTTTATTGACAATTACATGAAGTTGATGCAAAGAGTCAATATTTGCAGTGTTGACCCTTCTTTTTCAAGACCTCTGCAATCTGCCCTGGCATGCTGTCAATTAACTTCTGGGCCACATCCTGACTGATGGCAGTCCATTCTTGCATAATCAATGCTTGGAGTTTGTCAGAATTTGTGGGTTTTTGTTTCTCCACCTGCCTCTTGAGGATTGACCACAAGTTCTCAATGGGATTAAGGTCTGGGGAGTATACTGGCCATGGACACAAAATACGTCACCAAACTGTTCCTGGATGGTTGGGAGAAGTTGTTCTCGGAGGATGTGTTGGTACCATTCTTTATTCATGGCTGTGTTCTTAGGCAAAATTGTGAGTGAGCCCACTCCCTTGGCTGAGAAGCAACCCCACACATGAATGGTCTCAGGATGCTTTACTGTTGGCATGACACAGGACTGATGGTAGCGCTCACCTTGTCTTCTCAGGACAAGCTATTTTCCGGATGCCCCAAACAAACGGAAAGGGGATTCATCATAGACAATGACTTTACCCTAGTCCTCAGCAGTCCAATCCCTGTACCTTTTGCAGAATATCAGTCTGTCCCTGATCTTTTTTCTGGAGAGAAGTGGCTTCTTTGCTGCCCTTCTTGACACCAGGCCATCCTCCAAAAGTCTTCGCCTCACTGTGCGTGCAGATGCACTCACACCTGCCTGCTGCCATTCCTGAGCAAGCTCTATACTGGTGGTGCCCCGATCCCGCAGCTGAATCAACTTTAGGAGACGGTCCTGGTGCTTGCTGGACTTTCTTCGGCACCCTGAAGCCTTCTTCACAACAATTGAACCGCTCTCTTTGATGTTCTTGATGATGCGATAAATGGTTGATTTAGGTGCGATCTTACTGGCACCAATATCCTTGCCTGTGAAGCCTTTTTTGTGCAAAGCAATGATGACGGCACGTGTTTCCTTGCAGGTAACCATGATTGACAGAGGAAGAACAATGATTCCAAGCACCACCCTCCTTTTGAAGCTTCCAGTCTGTTATTCAAACTCAATCAGCATGACAGAGTGATCTCCAGTGTCACGACTTCCGCCGGAGTCGGTCCCTCTCCCTGTTCGAGTGGCGTTCGGTGGTCGACGTCACCGGCCTTCTAGCCATCGCCGATCCACTTTTCATTTTCCATTTGTTTTGTCTTTGGTTTTCACACACCTCGTTTCAATTCCCCCATTACATGTTCATTATTTAACCCTCTGGTTTCCCTAATGTTTGTGTGCGTTTGGTTTATTGTAAGGCTGTATCTGATATATTGGTGTTTTGTTACCGGGTTTTGTTATTACGCCCATTTATTTCGTGGTACCTGTATTTTTTCCAGCACCATAGTATTGTGTTTATACTGGTGTTTTCTTGAATTAAATACCTTGTCCACGTATCTCAGCTCTCCTGTACCAGACTCCTTTCACCAGTTACCCACAGCCTTGACATCCAGCCTTGTCCTCGTCAACACTCACACCTGTGTTAACGAGAGAATCAATGACATGATATCAGCTGGTCTTTTTGTGGCAGGGCTGAAATGCAGTGGAAATGTTTTTTGGGGGATTCAGTTCATTTGTATGGCAAAGAGGGACTTTGCAATTAATTGCAATTCATCTGATCACTCTTCATAACATTCTGGAGTATATGCACATTGCCATCATACAAACTGAGGCAGCAAACTTTGTGAAAATTAATATTTGTGTCATTCTCAAAACTTTTGGCCACGACTGTAGTAGCCTATCCGACAAGGATAGGAATGCATGTTGCTGCCGGGAAGATGGCGCTTAAGCTTCTCTTCCTTTATATATCTATTTTATATATTAATATACAGTGAACGCATAGACCTATATGCGCATTTTGCGCTCAAATCTCCGACAGCTGCCCTACCAAGCAAAAAGGCAGAAACTGCTAATTTGGTTGAAAATGAGTTAATGTCATTTTTTCTACATTACACACATGCTTAATCATGTGGACAAGTATCCTGCCTCTATTGTATTGTGTGTTACCATGTTACTGTGAAACCAAGTTATGAGCAGTTACTGCCTTTTTGCTTGGTAGGGCAGAATAGGCTATAAAGTTTTGAATATGCTACACATCGAAACACAATTAGTATTTATTTTGTAATTTGTTATAGTCAGTTTTTAAGCACAAGTAACTGTGGATCATTTGACCAATATCACTCGTTTATTGATGGCACTGGCTGCGCCCAGTTGGAGGTTTCTTTCTTTCTCTCTTTCTACTCTCAGATCTGAACTGGACTCTTATCTGGGTTCCTCAACTCCACGATATGTACATCTTGGTGGAGTTGGGTTACGACAACTGTAGGCGTAATACACCTCAGACTACATTGAGTTACTGTCAGTCGATACGAGGAAACGGTCGGTGGTAGGTAATTGACAAGTTTTATTAAAAAGTATGTATTTAAAAAAACTAAAGAAAGGCAAGCAGCTACAGAGGACAAACATAGGTACAAGGCAAGGGTTAAAGAATGTACATTTTTCCTCCAGGATATTGCCTCTGTTTAGATCGATTGCGTTTCTTTTTATCCCAAAAAACTCCCTAGTCCTTGCCGATGACAAGCATACTCATAACATGATGCAGCCACCACCATGCTTAACATTTTGAAGAATGGGACTCAGTGATGTGTTGTGTTGGATTTGCCCCAAACATAACACTTTGAATTCAGAATATAAAGTTAATTTCTTTGCCACATTTTAGCAGTTTTACTTTAGTGCCTTATTGCAAACAGGATGATTGTTTTGTAACGTTTTTATTCTGTACAGGCTTCCTTCTTTTAACTCTTTCATTTAGGTTAGTATTGTGGAGTAACTACAATGCTGTTGATCCATCCTCAGTTTTCTCCTATCACAGACATTAACATCTGTAACTGTTTTAAAGTCACCATTGGCCCCATGGTGAAATTCCTGAGTGGTTTCCTTCTTCTCCGGCAACTTAGGAAGGATGCCTTTATCTTTGTAGTGACTGGGTGTATTGATACACCATCCAAAGTGTAATTAATACATGGAAAATGCTCAAGGGGATATTCCATGTCTGCTTTTTTATTTTACTTTACCCATCTACCAATAGGTGCCCTTCTTTGCGAAGCAAGTCTTTGTGGTTGAATCTGTGTTTGAAATTCACTGCTTGACTGAGGGGCCTTACAGATAGTTGAATGTGTGGGTTAAATTGATGAGGTAGTAATTCAAAATCATATTAAACACTATTATTGCATGCAAGGGGTGTTAATACTTTCTGAAGGCACTGTATATGTATATGATGGTGTGTGCAGACATTATGGACAATACAGTGCATTCGGAAAGTATTTAGACCCCTTGACTATTTCCACATTTTGTTACGTTACAGCCTTATTCTAAAATTAAATTACATTATTTTCCCCCTCGTCAATCTATACACAATAATCCATAATGACAAAGCAAAAACAGGTTTTTAGAAACCTTCGTCCCAGTCTGAGGTCCTGAGATGGTTTTCATTGAGGATCTCTCTATACTTTGCTCCGTTCATCTTTCCCTCGATCCTGACTGGTCTCCCAGTCCCTGCCACTGAAAAACATCCCCACAGCATGATGCCATCACCATGCTTCACCATAGGGATGGTGCCAGATTTCCTCAAGACGTGACACTTGGTATTCAGGCCAAAGAGTTCAGTCTTGGTTTCATCAGACCAGAGAATCTTGTTTCTTATGGTCTGAGAGTCCTTTAGGTGCCTTTTGGCAAACTCCAAGCGGGCTGTCATGTGCCTTCAATACTGCAGACATTTTTTGGTATCCTTCCCCAGATCTGTGCCTCGACACAATTCTGTCTCTGAGCTTTACAGACAATTCCTGCGACCTCATGGCTTGGTTTTTGCTCTGACATGCATTGTCAACTGTGGAACCTTAAATAGACAGAATCTGGATTTCTAATAACTGACTGACTCTTTTGTAGAAACTAATAAAAGACCCATCATATCTGGCCCTGTACCCTCTCTGAATCGAGGCATTATACGCTTTAGCAGGATTTTTTCTCTTCACTACTGGCTATGTGATTATTACAGCTCATTGGGTGTAACTTTTGTTGACAATTTCGATACCCTTTGGAAACAAAACACATTTTATAAGGAGGATGGGATCCACCCAAATCATTTGGGTTCCTGGATCCTTTCACAGCATTATAACGCTGCGTTGAGATAATGAGTTATCAATGACCCAAGCCAAGCTCAGTTAATCCCTACCATTGTGTCGCTGAGTCATAATAATGCTTTAGCAAATGTACATTATACCAGGGGCATTGGTAGACACAATGTACAGTAAGTAACCTAATTTATGTCCCTCTAACTGCCCTGAATGCCTCTGCTGATCCTACAGCTATTGTATGCAGCAATCATGTTCCTATGAACCAGATTTATGCTGTTAGCACTGAGGCGGTGCCCTAGTAGGAAGTCCATTGTGTGCAGCTCACCCTGCACTTACATAAATAACCTGAGAATATCTACCTCTGATAAGCTTCCCAGTAAAGCAAGGAAAACAAGCAAGCATCCCAGAAAAGTGATCAAAATAGACCACGTTAACATATGTAACTTAAGAAACAGGGTTCATGAAATGAATAACTTGCTAGTAACAGATGACATTCATATTCTGACTATCTCTGAAACTCACTTAGACAATACCTTTGATGATACAGTTGTAGCAATACAAGGTTATCTGCCTCACCTAAAGCCCATTCTAGTGGGAAGCTGCTATAGACCACAAAGTGCTAACACTCAGTATCTGGATAACATGTGTGAAAAGCTTGATAAGGTATGTGATATCAACAGAGGTATATTTTCTGGGTGATTTAAATATTGACTGGCTTTCATCAAGCTGCACACTCAAGAAAAAGCTTCAAACTGTATCCAGTGCCTGCAACCTGGTTGTCAGTCAACCTACCATGGTAGTTACAAACGGCACAGGAATGAAATAATCAATATGTATTAATCACATCTTTACTAATGCAGCAGAAATGTTATTGAAAGCAGTATCCAGATCCATTGGCTGTAGTGATAATATAGTAGCCATATCTAGGAAAACCAAAGTTCTGAAGGGCCTAATATGGTGTACAAGAAGTCATACACAAAGTTTTTTGATTCCTATGTTGTTGATGTAAATAATATTTGTTGGTCCATGGTGTGTAATGAGGAGCAAACAGACGTTGCACTAAACACATTTATGAAATTGCTTATCCCAGTTACTAATAAGCATGCACCCATTAATGTAAAACTGTTAAATCCCAGTGGATTGATGAGGATTTGAAAAATTGTATGGTTGAGAAGGATGAGGCAAAAGGAATGGCAAATAAGTCTGGCTGCACAGCTGATTGGCAAACGTACTGCAAATACTGCAAGAAACTACACTATGAAACAAAGATAAATGACATAAAGAAAAAGGCAAACTCAGCTCCATCATTCATCAGAAAACTGACTGCTATTTCAATTTAATGATTTTTTCATTGGCAAGATTAGCAAATTTAGGCATGACATGCCAGCAAGAAATGCTGACACTACACATCCAAGTATATCTGACCAAATTATGAAAGACAGGAATTGTACTTTTGAATGATGTAAAGTGAGTGTGGAAGAGGTGGAAAAAGTATTGTTGTCTATCAACAATGACAAGCCACTGGGGTCTGACAACTTGGATTGAAAATTACTGACGATAATATCTGACAATATTGCCACTCCTATTTTGCCATATCTTCAATTTAAGTCTACTAGAAAGTGTGTGCCCTCAGGCCTGGAGGGAAGCAACAGTAACTCCGCTACCTAAGAATAGTAAAGCCTCCTTTACTGGCTCAAATAGCCGACCAATCAGCCTGTTACTAACCCTTAGTAAAGTTTTGGATAACATTGTTATTTTAAAGTAAACAAATTGACAACAGACTTTCAGCACGATTATAGGAAAGGACATTCAACAAGGACAGCAATTACACAAATGACTGATGATTGGCTGAGAGAAAGTGATGACAAAAATATTGTGGGGGCTGTTTTGTTAGACTTCAGTGTGTCGTTTGACATTATCAATTATAGTCTGCTGCTGGAAAAATGTATGTGTTATGGCTTTACTGTGGATAAAGAGTTACCTGTCTAACAGAACACAGAGGGTGTTATTTAATGGAAGCCTTTCCAACATAATCCAGGTAGAATCAGGAATTCCCCAGGGCAGCTGTCTAGGCCCCTTACTTTTTTCAATCTTTCCTAATGACATGCCACTGGCTTTGAGTAAAACCAGTGTGTCTATGTATGCAGATGACTCAACACTATACACGTCAGCTACGACAGCGACTGAAATGATTGCAACACTTAAGAAAGAGCTGCAGGCAAGGAATACATTAGTCCTAAATATTTCAAAAAACTAAAAGCATTGTAGTTTGGACAAATCATTCACTAAACCCTAAACCTCAACAAAATCTTGTAATAAATCATTTGGAAATTGAGCAAGTTGAGGTGACTAAACTAATTGGAGTAACCCTGGATTGTAAACTGTCATATTGATAGTAGCTAAGATGGGGAGAAGTCTGTCCATTATAAATCAATGCTCTACCTTCTTAACAGCACTATCAACAAGGCAGGTCCTAGAGGCTCTAGTTTTGTCGCACCTTGACTACTGTTCAGTCATGTGGTCAGGTGCCACAAAGAGGGACTTAGGAAAACTGCAATTGGCTCAGAACAGGGCAGCACGGCTGGCCCTTGGATGTGCACAGAGAGCAAACATTAATAATATGCATGTCAATCTTTCCTGGCTCAAAGTGGAGGAGAGATTGACTTCATCACTAGTAGGATTTGTGAGAGGTATTGGCATGTTTAAAGCACCGAGCTGTCTGTTTAAACGACTAGCATACAGCTCGGACACCCATGCATACCCCACAAGACATGCCATCAGAGGTCTCTTCACAGTTCCTAAGTCCAGAACAGACTATGGGAGGCGCACAGTACTACATAGAGCCATGACTACATTTCACTTTATTCCACATCAGGTAACTGATGCAAGCAGTAGAATCAGATTTAAAAAAACAGATAAAAATACACCTTATGGAACAGCGGAGACTGTGAAGCAACACAAACATAGGTGCAGACACATGCATACACACACGATAACAAATGCACTATACACACACGAACACATGGATTTTGTGTTGTAGATATGTGGTAGTGGAGTAGGGGCTTGAGGGCACACAGTGTGTTGTGAAATCTGTTATGGATGTATTGTAATGTTTTTAAAATTGTATAACGGCCTTGATTTTTCTGGACCCCTGGAACATTAGCTTCTACCTTGGCAGCAGTTAATGGGGATCCATAATAAATACAACTAGACAGGCATGTGCCTTTCCAAATAATGTCCAATCAATTGAAGTGGACTCCAGTCAAGTTGAAGAAACATCTCAAGGATGATCAATGGAAACAGGATGCACCTCGAGTCTCATACCAAAGGGTCTGAATACTTATGTAAATAAGGTAATTTCAGTTTATTATTTTTAATACATTTGCAACAAATTCTAAAAACCTGTTTTCACTCTGTCATGATTGGGTATTGTGTGTAGATTGATGAGGAAAACATTTTATTTAATCAATTTTAAAATAAGGCTGTAATGTAACAAAATGTGGAAAAAGGGAAGGGTCTAAATACCTTCCAAATCCACTGTATATTAATAGAAAAGGTGTGTACAGCAGTAGTTATATAAGATGAGCCTTGACTAGAATACAGTATATACAGCTGAAGTCGGAAGTTTACATACACCTTAGCCAAATACATTTAAACTCAGTTTTCACAATTCCTGACATTTAATCCAGTAAAAATTCCCTGTTTTAGATCAGTTAGGATCACCACTTTATTATAAGAATGTGAAATGTCAGAATAATAGTAGAGAGAATGATTTATTTCAGCTTTAATTTCTTTCATCACATTCCCATTGGATCAGAAGTTTACATACACTCAATTAGTATTTGGTAGCATTGCCTTTAAATTGTTTAACTTGGGTCAAACGTTTTGGGTAGTCTTCCACACGCTTCCCACAGTAAGTTGGGTGAATTTTAGCCCATTCCTCCTGACATAGCTGGTGTAACTGAGTCAGGTTTGTAGGCCTCCTTGCTCGCACACTCTTTTTCAGTTCTCCCCACAAATTCTCTATAGGATTGAGGTCAGGGCTTTGTGATGGCCACTCCAACACCTTGACTTTGTTGTCCTTAAGCCATTTTGTCACAACTTTGGAAGTATGCTTTGGGTCATTGTCCATTTGGGACCAAGCTTTAACTTCCTGACTGATGCCTTGAGATGTTGCTTCAATATATCCACATAATTTTCTTTCATCACGATGCCATCTATTTAGTGAAGTGCACCAGTCCCTCCTGCAGCAAAGCACCCCCACAATATGATGCTTCCATCCCGTGCTTCACGGTTGGGATGGTGTTCACAAGCATCCTCCTTTTTCCTCCAAATATAACGATGGTCTTTATGGCCATTATGGCCATTTTTGTTTCATCAGACCAGAGAACATTTCTCCAAAAAGTACAATCTTTGTGCCCATGTGCAGTTGCAAACCGTAGTCTGGCTTTTTTATGGCGGTTTTGGAGCAGTGGCTTCTTCCTTGCTGAGCGGCCTTTCAGGTTATGTCGATATAGGACTTGATTTACTGTGGATATAGATACTTTTGTACCTGTTTCCTCCAGCATCTTCACAAGGTCCTTTGCTGTTGTTCTGGGATTGATTTGCACTTTTCGCACAAAAGTACTTTCATCTCTAGGAGACAGAACGCGTCTCCTTCCTGAGCGGTATGACGGCTGCGTGGTCTCATGGTGTTTATACTTGCATACTATTGTTTGTACAGATGAATGTGGTACCTTCAGGCATTTGGAAATTGCTCCCAAGGATGAACCAGACTTGTGGAGCTCTACGTTTTATTTTCTGAGGTATTGGCTGATTTCTTTTGATTTTCCCATGATGTCAAGCAAAGAGGCACTGAGTTTGAAGGTAGGCCTTGAAATACATCCACAGGTACACCTCCAATTGACTCAAATGATGTCAATTAGCCTATCAGAAAAGCACAGTCAACTTAGTGTAAACTTCTGACCCACTGGAATTGTGATACAGTGAATTATAAGTTAAATAATCTGTCTGGCGACAATTGTTGGAAAAATTACTTGTGTCATGCATAAAGTAGATGTCCTTACCAACTTGCAAAAACTACAGTTTGTTAACAAGAAATTTGTGGAGTGGTTGAAAAACGGGTTTTAATGACTCCAACCTAAGTGTATGTAAACTTCCGACTTCAACTGTACATATGAAGTGGGTAAAACGGTATTTAAGCATTATTAAAGTGACCAGTTTTCAATGACTATGTACATAGGGCATCAGTCTCTAAGGTGCAGGGTTGAGTACCGAGTGATAGCTAGCTAGGAACAGTGACTAAAGTTCAGGACAGGTTACTGGGTGGGGGCCGGCTAGTGTTGACTATTTAAAAGGATCGGACTCTTTTTTTTCAATTTTCGCCTAAAATGACATACCCAAATCTAACTGCCTGTAGCTCAGGCCCTGAAGCAAGGATATGCATTTTCTTGGTACCATTTGAAAGGACACACTTTGACGTTTGTGGAAATGTGAAAGGAATGTAGGAGAATATAACACATTAGATATGGTAAAAGATAATACAAAGAAAAAACCAACAGTTTTTTTGTACCATCATCTTTGAAATGCAAGAGAAAGGCCATAATGTATTATTCCAACCCAGGTGCAATTTAGATATTGGCCGCTAGATGGCAGCAGTGCATGCGCAAAGTTTTAGTCTGATCCAATGACCCATTGCATTTCTGTTCAAAATGTTGTATCAAGACTGCCCAAATGTGCCTAATTTGTTCATTAATAACTTTTCATGTTCAAGACTGTGCACTCTCCTCAAACAATAGCATGGTATTATTTCACTGTAATAGCTACTGTAAATTGGACAGTGCAGTTAGATTAACAAGAATTGAAGCTTTCAGCCAATATCAGATATGTCTTTGTCCTGGGATATGTTCTTTTTACTTACAACCTCATGCTAATTGCATTAGCCTACATTAGCTCAACCATTCCGCAGGAGACCCAGAAATCCTGAAGAAGTTTCTTCTTCGGGATCGGTGTCCCCTCCACAATAACATTTCTTGGTACGATTTGAAAGTGTTTCCTTTCAAATGGTACCAAGAATATGCATATCCTTGCTTCAGGGCCGATGCTACAGGCAGTTAGATTTGGGTATGTCATTTTAAGCAAAAATTGAAAAAAGGGGTTCATCCTTAATAGTATTAACCACCTAACTGAGGAACTAAATTTAGCCTTGCGTAATACCCTAGATGCAGTCGCACCCCTAAAAACAAAAAACATTTATAACAAACTATCTCCCTGGTATACAGAAAATACCCGGGCCCTGAAGCAAGCTTCCAAAAAATTGGAACGTAAATGTCGCTCCACCAAACTGGAAGTCTTCCAACTAGCTTGGAAAAACAGTAGCATGCAATATCGAAGAACCCTTACTGCTCGATCATACTATTTTCCAACTTAATTGAGGAGAATAAGAGAATCCCAAATTTATTTTTGATACTGTCGCAAAGCTAACTAAAAACCAACAATCCCCAAAAGAGGATGGCTTTCACTTCAGCAGTGATAAATTCATGAACTTCTTTGACGAAAAGATCATGATCATTGGAAAGCAAATTACGGACTCCTTTTTAAATCTGCGTATTTCTCCAAAGCTCAGTTGTCCTGAGTCTGCACAACACTGCCAGGACCTAGAATCAAGGTAGTCACTCAAGTTTTTAACCCTATATCTCTTTGACACATTCATGAAAATAGTAATGGCCTCTAAACTGTCAAGCTGTATACTGGACTCTATTCCAACTAAACTACTGAAAGAGCTGCTTCCTGTGCTTGGCCCTCCTATATTGAACATAATAAACGGCTCCCTACCAAACTCACTAAAAGTGGCACTAATAAAGCCTCTCTTGACAAAGCCAAACCTTGACCCAGAAAAATATAAAAAACTATCGGCCTATATATCGAATCTCCCATTCCTCTCAAATATTTTAGAAAAAGCTGTTGCATAGTAACTCACTGGCTTCCTGAAGATTAACAATGTATACGAAACACTTCAGTCTGGTTTTAGACCCCATAATAGCACTGAGACTGCAATCGTGAAGGTGGTAAATTACCTTTTATTGGCATCAGACCAAGGCTCTGCATCTGTCCTCGTGCTCCTTTATTTAGTATTTTTTTTATTTAACTAGGCAAGTCAGTTAAGAACAAATTCGTATTTTCAATGACGGCCTAGGAACAGTGGGTTAACTGCCTTGTTCAGGGGCAGACCGACAGATTATTTACCTTGTCAGCTCGTGGATTGTTCCTTGCAACCTTTTGGTTACTAGTCCAACGTGCTAACTATTAGGCTACCTGCTGCCCCTCCTAGACCTTTGTGCTGCTTTTGACACCAGCGATCACCAAATTATTTTGGAGAACCCAAATTGGTCTACACGGACAAGTTCTGGCCTGGTGTAGATCTTATCAGTTTGTCTCTGTGGATGGTTTGTCCTCTGACAAATCAACTGTAAGTTTCGGTGTCCTCAAGGTTCCATTTTAGCACCACTATATATTCTACCTCTTGGTGATGTCATTCGGGAAACATGTTAACTTTCACTGCTATGCGGACAATACACAACTGTACCTTTCAATAAAACATGGTGAATCCCCAAAATTGCCCTCCCTGGAAGCCTGTGTTTCAGACATAAGGAAGTGGATGGCGGCAAATGTTTTACTTTTAAACTCGGACAAAACAGAGATGCTAGTCCTAGGTCCCAAGAAACAAAGAGATCTTCTGTTGGATCTGACAATTCATTTTGATCGTTGTACAGTCGTCTCAAATAAAACTGTGAAGGACCTCTGCATTACTCTGGACCCTGATCTCTCTTTTTGAAGAACATATCAAGACTATTTCAAGGACAGCTTCTTTCCATCTTCGTAACACTGCAAATATCTGAAACTTTGTGTCCAAAAATGACGCAGAAAAGTTATTCCATGCTTGATTAGACTATTGCAATGCTCTACTTTCCAGCTACCTGGATAAAGCACTAAATAAACTTCAGTTAGTGCTAAACACGGCTGCTAGAATCTTGACAAAAAATTTGATAATATTACTCCAGTGCTAGCCTCTCTACACTGGCTTCCTTTTAAGGCTAGGGCCTGATTTCAAGGTTTTACTGCTAACCTACAAAGCCCTGGGACCATGCCTCAGGACTACCTGGCCTGGTGACGCCTTGCTGTCCCCAGTCCACCTGGTTGTGCTGCTGCTCAAGTTTCAACTGTTCTGCCTGTTGCTAAGGAACCCTGACCTGTTCACCGGACGTGCTACCCTGGCTGTTTTTGACTCTCTCTCTACCGCACCTGCTGTCTCTAACTCTGAATGCTTGGCTATGAAAAGCCATTTACTCCTGAGATGCTGATCTGTTGCATCCTCTACAAACATTGTGATTATTATTATTATTTGACTCTGCTGGTCATCTATGAATGTTTGAACATCTTGGCCATGTACTGTTATAATTTCAACCCGGCACAGCCAGAAGATGACTGGCCACCCCTCAGAGCCTGGCTCCTCTCTAGGTTTTTTCCTAGGTTCCTGCCTTTCCAAGGAGTTTTTCCTTGCCACCGTGCTTCTACGTCTGCATTGCTTGCTGTTTGGGGTTTTAGGCTGTGTTTCTGTATAGCACTTTGTGACATCGGCTGATATAAAAAAAGCTTTATAAATAAATTTGATTGATTGATTGATAGACAGGGAGACATTCAATATGTCCGTAAACACTCCAGCCAGCCTGTCTGCACATGCTCTGAGGACGCGGCTAGGGATGCTGTCTGAGTCAGCAGCCTTTGCGAGGGTTAACACGCTTAAATGTCTTATTCACTTTGGCCACGGAGACGATAACTTACAGTCCTCGTGAGCGGCGGTGGCCCGCATCGTGTTTTCTGTGTTTTCCTCAAAGTGGGTGAAGAAAGTGTTTAGTTTGTCCGGGAGCAAGGCGTTAGTGTCTGCGATGTGGCTGGTTTTCCCTTTAGAATCCGTGATTGTCTGGAGTCCCTGCCACATACATCTCGTATCTAAGCCGTTGAATTGCTACTCCACTGTGTCTCAGTAGTGACATTTTGCCTGTTTGATTGCCTTACTGAGGGCATAGCTGTACTGTTTGTACTCGTCCATGTTCCCAGTCACCTTGTTGTGGTAATGTGGTGGTTTGCACTTTCTTTTTTTTGCGAAAATGCTGCCATCTATCCACGTTTTTTTAATCCTTGTAGCTGTCCCAGAAGTGGTAGCAGCTATGGTCAAGAATTCTTGATGAGCGAGTATTGCAGGCGATGTGTTGATTAAACTTTGGTAGTCCCCAGCTACAATAAATGCGACCTCAGGATATGAGGTTTCCATTTTGCACATAGTCCAGTATATTTCCTTGAGAGCCATTGCGGTGTCGGCTTCAGGGGGAATATACACGGCCGTGACGACGACCGAAGAGAATTCTCTCAGGAGGTAATGAGGTTGGCATTTGATAGTGAGATATTCCAGGTCGGGAGAACAAAAGCACTTGAGTCACATAAATAATGGGTTGGTGTACTGTGCATTGGGAAACCCTCAGGGTTTTAGTATGACACCCCAACCCAAAACATTGGGTCCTCCCAAACTCTAGCTCTACCACCATTTCTTGGTCCTGTACCACATGGTTTCATAAAGTGCCCTTTAGATCAAATATGATTGTCCATTTCAATCAATTATTGACCACAGAGTGTGAATATATTTCTCAATTTCATTAAATCAACACAAAAGGTAAAATACGATTTGTATCAATAAAAGAGAGTGAGATAAGTATTAGTTAAAGTATTGTCGAAGATGATTTATGAACCAGTATTTTGGAATTCAGTGTAATGTTGAAAAGACAACCTAATACAATTAATAATTACAAATGAATAAAAACAGTCAAATAAAGGAGTCGATATAAACATGTCTGTTTTGTTCAATCTTTGTTCAGAGATTGGACAGAAGTCAGATTAAACAATGATGCCTGCATGTTTATAACGCTTTACATTAAGCTGTTGAAATACCACATAGCTGAAATATCTACCCTTTTGATAACATCTGATTAATTACCAATAACTTCACAGTAACTACACCTGTAACAAATATGGATCACAAATAAAAACATTTAATTAGCTATAGACTAACTGCATTGTATACGGGTAAGTGTTTCCCAAATGTTTTTCATTGACACACAGAAGCCAAAGTTATACAGGTGTGCTATCAGTGACAAGCAGAGCTAGAACGTTCTGCAGTAACAAAATTACACACTGTAGATGTCTGAGCCCTGTGTATGGCTCTTCAGCACAAGCAATAGAACCCTTTTGTAAAGTGATAACATTGTAAGGTTATATTACACTGTTTTATTTCAAATCAAACATTTAGCCAGAAACACAAACAAATTGCTTTTAGAAACTTAGTTCTGCAGCAGAAATAAAGAGGTCTAAATATGTGAAAAGAAGAAAATGAACACCCTCGGGCTGCACTTAGTTAAATTAAAAGGTGCTAGAGTAGGCCTTGATGCTCTTCCCCAAGCTCCCCTCACATGGCTTCTTTCGTAGTACCAGTGTGCTTTTATTTGTCCACTATGGGCCGGACACTACAGTGGGGTTCACTTCAGAGACACATTAAAAGATGGAAGCCTGTCCTTCATATTAGAAAAGTGAGCATGTTTCTCACTGTTTCCAATCCAAGTGCCAATGCCGTTTAGCAAACTCCAGGCAGTGCTATAGTCAGATGACATGAAAATAGAGCTCTTCGGCCATGCACACCAGCGGTGGATTTGGCGTCGAAAAACGGAAGCATATGGAGAAAAGTACATCATAACTACGGTGGTGCATCTTATGGGGCTATTTTGCTTCCACTGATCCTGTGGCCCTTGTTAAGGTTAACGGCATCATGAACTTTACCAAGTACTAGGACATTTTAGCCTAAAACCTGGTTGCCTCTGCCAGGATGTGAAAAACCTGTGGTTTAAATTGAAGAGGCCAGTCCATAGGAGCAGATGAAGGATATCAAGGATCTGGTAAGATTCTGTAAGGAGGAATGGTCTAAGATCCCTCCCATCATGTTCTCCAATCTCATAAAACATTTTAGAAAAAGGCTCAGTGTCGTGCCCATAATTTTCACTCCTTTTTTATATTTTTTGTATTACTTCTTAATAAAATCTTTCACTGAGCAATTGTATTAGTATAAAATAAACATTCTGCTGCTTGGATTACGTATCTTGGATGACGTCTTTCTCTGAGACCAGGTTGCTTGTTGCACCAGTAGGAGAATTATAGGGAGAATTTATGTTGGCAGTTAAGGGAAATAACAACAAAGGTTAGGACATTTACGTTAAAGGTTAGGAGAACTAAAACAACAAAGGTTAGGTAACTTTACGTAGCAGGTCATGTGAATTGGCATAAGTTTAGAATAATGGTTAGGGGATGTTTTAGCTAAAATGCTACAGTTGTCCCAGACGCAACCTGAACACGCAACCTGTGGATTGCTAGAAGGTTGCGGATTATGCCTACCTATCCTCCTCGACCAACCTCCCTACTTTCGTTGCTGTCTAAAGTAACTAGTCCATTAGGCCAGGCTGAATATTCTATAGAGCTTTCATCCAGAATTGTTAATAAGAGTTATATTGTCATGCCTATTACAATCGCCATAATTCTCTTATGTACACAATATAGAATAAATTAACTACAGTGAGTTTTTGTACATGCTTACATATTTCTTAAAACTCTAATGTAAGGAAAGCTTTGTACATAAGGCATAGAATATGTACAGACCTGGTCTAAATTAATCAGTATCAAACATCTTCTTGTCAAATATTCACACTTTGGCAACATAACAGATAGTATATACAAAAAATACAAATACAAACAAACTAGAATATATATGTTTATATGTATAGGTTTAATCTTTGAATAAAAAAAACGAAATAATATTAATTGATATCTTCAAGAAAAAAACTATGTTATCAAAACATGCAATTACAGAGCTTTTCAGTCCAGCCATTGCCATGTATCATCTATCTTTGGGGGGCAAATGACCTGTTTAGGGCCAAAGCTGTCCTTGTTGCAGGGTTCCTAGGACCAGACCGTCCTTGTACTCAGGTTCTCCCTTTTCTGCCTTGGCCCTGACCTTTGATCTGGGACCAGCTCACCTGGTCAGACAGCCATGAGGAGTAGAGACACCACAGTAAGCCCCACACAGCCCCTCTGGCCTAAGTTTTCTCTCTCCCCTCTACACTTTGGACTCGCTCTCTATATTAGCAATGTCACCGTTCCTCTCTGTCTGCTCCTCCAGCCCCTCTTCCTGGGTTACCAGGGTAGTATGCTTCTTCTCGCGGCTCTCGGGCTCCAGCACCCCCTGCTGGCTGAGCTTGCTGGCCACAGACCAGGTGAAGGGCAGGCGGATGCGGCAATTAATCTCAGCCAGCTCTCTGGCGCTGCAGCTGGGGGTGTTGGTCTCGTGGATGTCGTGGAAGCTGTTGTAGTCCACCTCGTAAAAGCCATCCTCCAGGGTGAGCACCGGCATGAAGCGGTAGCCCCACTTTATCTCGCTGGTCACATACGAACTCCTGGCCTGACAAGTCATCCCTGTGGGGACAGAGAGCAGACGGAACTTAGCCTCCTCTAGAGTTGACAAAAAAACACTGTCTAGTTGTGGATATGACTCATTCAATGTCAGAGTCATTACAACATAATGACACAGGTCTACCAGCACTTTATGAGCAATGATGTTATATCATGTTATCATGTTATTGTTAGGTGTTAGCATTGGCGATCTCTGGTTAGGGCCGTATGTGATGGGAGTGAGTAAGTTATTAAATGTCAATACAGTTGGACACTATAGCTGTGGAAAACTGAGCACTCATTAATATATACAGCCCTATCCAGTCCACTCAACACTCAGGGAGGGTTGGTGTATTGAACATACTATACAGAGACTATTAATAACTCTTAATTATGAACATAGCCACTAACCATTTTACCTTTCATGCAGCAGTACACTGTAATTGTACCTCAAGCACTTTGCCAAGATTTTATTGTCACATTAGAATGAATGGTGCTGCAAGGCTCTGTGTGTAGGGTAAGTGAAGCCGTCCTCTAATATATTTCTCAAGGAAAACAGCTTTCTCACTACTTAATAATTTGTTGGGTCAAATATAATGACATGTTAATAATTACTCTAGAAAGTGTCTGAATTCCTTGTCTAATTACAACAGAAAGCTAAATTCTTAGAGAACAGAATTAGAGAAATTTCAAGATGGCTGTTAAAAATATTTTTTCACGTGTTTTATAAGGAGAACTGTTTTAGAAGTGGAACTCCTAAAACATTAGATTAAAGACTTTAAACAGTAATTCTTACACAAGAAGAAGAGAGCCTATAATCATTAACCTCCTTTTGCCTACAGCTGTGAGTTAAGTGTTTTTTCTGATCCGTCAGGTTTCATAAGACATCCTAATAAGAAACCGTTAAACTAACACTGAATGACAAGCAATGTCCCTTTGACACGTGCAGTGCTGCAGGGCATCAAAATGGCACAATTATTGAGATTTAAAAATATTTCTAAGGTGGAGGGAGGTCAACAAGGCAATGAACATGCGATTAAAAAATAATTGGCGTTTTGGAGCAAATCCATCAACAGGATATTGAGTAAAGCGAAGAGACGGTATAAAGGACTATATCAAGAGTGTGTGTGTGTCTGTATCATGGTAGGGGAGGAAGGACTGGTACATCTCGTACTGCAGTTTCATTTGGCTGATGATGCTGAAAATGGGCAGCTCCAATGAGCAGCTGGTGCGCTGCAGAAACGATATGGCGTACCTTCAGGGTTCTAGCAGCATGGATGCTGAAGAAAACCTGCTGCTATGAGGTCTAACACATAGGTTTCTAAAACTACAACCCAGCCCAAAAAAGTATGAATTTACAGAAAATGTAAAAGAAGTGATATAATTATCCTGCTTGGAATGAAACTATTACAAAATGTTGTTTTCTTTCATGTCATACCCTAAATGACAAAAGCAGTCAGAGCTTTTCTTCTAATTCCAGTCCGCACAGTACAACACACGCATTTCATGGACTAAAACACTTCAATAATGTTTTCATTGAAGACATGCAAGGGGTGGAATCGGATATACATACAGTTGAAGTCGGAAGTTTACCTAGACTTAGCTTGGAGTCATTAAAACTAGTTTTTCAACCACCAGAAATGTCTTGTTAACAAACTATAGTTTTGGCAAGTCGGTTAGGACATCTACTTTGTGCATGACACAAGTAATTTTTCCAACAATTGTTTACAGACAGATTATTTCACTTATAACTCACTGTATCACAATTCCAGTGGGTCAGAAGTTTACAAACACTAAGTTGACTGTGCCATTAAACAGCTTGGAAAATTCCAGAAAATTATGTCATGGTTGTAGAAGCTTCTGATAGGCTAATTGACATAATTTGAGTCAATTGGAGGTGTACCTGTGGATGTATTTCAAGGCCTACCTTCAAACTCAGTTCCTCTTTGCTTGACATCATGGGAAAATCTAAAGAAATCAGCCAAGACCTCAGAAAAAAATTGTACAAGTCTGGTTCATCCTTGGGATTTCCAAATGCCTGAAGGTACATTTACGTTTTACATTTACGTCATTTAGCAGACGCTCTTATCCAGAGCGACTTACAAATTGGTGCATTCACCTTATGATATCCAGTGGAACAACCACTTTACAATAGTACATCTATATCTTTTTTTTTGGGGGGGGGGGGGGGGGGTAGAAGGATTACATAATCCTATCCCAGGTATTCATCTGTACAAACAATAGTACGCAAGTATAAACACCATGGGACCACACAGCCGTCTTACCGCTCAGGAAGGAGACGTGTTCTGTCTCCTAGAGATGAACGAACTTTGGTGCAAAAAGTTCAAATCAACCTTGTGAAGATGCTGGAGGAAACAGGTACAAAAGTATCTATATCCACAGTAAAACGCGTCATATATCGACATAACCTGAAAGGCCGCTCAGCAAGGAAGAAGCCACTGCTCCAAAACCGCCATAAAAAAGCCAGACTACGGTTTGCAACTGCACATAGTGACAAAGATTGTACTTTTTGGAGAAATGTTCTCTGGTCTGAATCAAAAATAGAACTGTTTGGCCATAATGACCATCGTTATGTTTGGAGGAAAAAGGGGGAGGCTTGCAAGTAGAAGAACACCATCCCAACCATGAAGCACGGTGGTGGCAGCATAATGTTGTGGGGGTGCTTTGCTGCAGGAGGGACTGGTGCACTTCACAAAAAAGATGGCATCATGAGGCAGGACAATTATGTGGATATATTGAAGAAACATCTCACGACATCAGTCAAGAAGTTAAAGCTTGGTCGCAAATGGGTCTTCCAAATGGACAATGACCCCAAGCATACTTCCAAAGTTGTGGCAAAATGGCTTAAGGACAACAAAGTCAAGGTATTGGAGTGGCCATCACAAAGCCCTGACCTCAGTCCTATAGAAAATTTGTGGGCAGAACTGAAAAAGCATGTGTGAGCAAGGAGGCCTACAAACCTGACTCAGTTACACCAGCTCTGTCAGGAGGAATGGGCCAAAATTCACCCAAGTTATTGTAGGAAGCTTGTGGAAGGCTACCCAAAATATTTGACCCAAGTTAAACAATTTAAAGGCAATGCTACCAAATACTAATTGAGTGTATGTAACCTTCTGACCCACTGGGAATGTGATGAAAGAAATTAAAGCTGAAATAAATCATTCTCTCTACTATTATTTTGACATTTCACATTCTTAAAATAAAGTGGTGATCCTAACTGACCTAAGACAGGGAATTTTTACTAGGATTAAATGTCAGGAATTGTGAAAAACTGAGTTTAAATGTATTTGGCTGAGGTGTATGTAAACTTCCAACTTCAACTGTATAAACTGGTTGGGAATGCCAAAATGGAGAACAGCAATATGTTTTCAATTCAGACCCAGCAATTACTCAGCTTTAGAAAGCCCCCTCCTGATCCTGAAACTGTACCAATCACTGTGTTTTTATTTCAGGCAGGGGAGTGGGCTACAGAGGATGTGAAGCCTTGAGATGGGGGCCTAAAACTGAGACATCATTAAAAGAGGGCTCACGGTGCAGGCCATAAGTACCAGTGCAGGCCATTGGTTTCGCCAGGCATAATGGGACCCATGTCGTCCAAAAAGTTGACTCAAGTTCGCCAAAAAGCACCTGGAAGCACCTGGATGATCATCAAGACTCTTGGAAAAATGTTCTATGGACAGAATATTCAAAAGTATAACTCATCGCATAAACAACTAGTTGGCCTGCTTCCGTATGGAGAGTGTTATTCCCAGAAACACGATGTACTGTGTGTGTGTGTGTGTGTGTGTGTGTGTGTGTGTGTGTGTGTGTGTGTGTGTGTGTGTGTGTGTGTGTGTGTGTGTGTGTGTGTGTGTGTGTGTGTGTGTGCATGGGGGAGGGGGGGGGGGCGGTGAAAGACAAACCTGGAACATGATTGTCTGGTGGACACATAACCACACAGTTTGCTCATCCTGCTGTGGATACATGTGTATTTGTGTTTGTGTTGCGTACTGTACACTAACAGCCCTCATATGATGGAACAGGTCAGCCGTGAAAATGGCCACAAGCTGTTCCTGATTTGCATCATGCCTTCCACAACCTTGCGACCCCTCCCCTCTCACCCAGAACAGTCTCCTTTACGTCACTGCTGCTTCGGCCTGTACAGGCCCTTGGGCTGAATGACAGGGTACCGCTCCGACTGTCCGTCTACAATTACTTCAGCCGAGCATGCTATACAGGCCACTGCCACAATAACACACAGTGCATGGTACACTAGAACAATTATTAAACTTTGAGTCTGGCCTCACAAAGTTCACATCTCACCTCTTTTTCCAAAGTATAGTACAGTTGTACCTTTAAATTATGGGGGGAGGGAGTGAATTGATGGTTTCAAATGTCACCTGTGGTACCACCTGTCCATGTTGATAAATCTGGTCTTGTATGTAGTCTACACGATATCAACTACTCACTTTCAACTTTCCCAAAACAATGACTTCCCTTGAATCTCCCATTTCTCTCAAACATTTTAGAAAAAGCTGTTGTGTAGCAACTCACTGCCTTCCTGAAGACATAAATTACGTATACGAAACACTCCAGTCTGGTTTTAGACTCCGTCATAGTACTGAGACTGCACTTGTGAATGTGTTGAATTACCTTATAATGGTGTCAGACCAAGGCTGTGTATCTGTCCTCGTGCTCCTAGACCTTAGTGCCGCTTTTGACACCATCGATCACCACATTCTTTTGGAGAGATTGGAAACCCTAATTGGGGTTTGTCCCTACACGGACAAGTTCTTGTCTGGTTTAGATCTTATCTTTCGGAAAGATATCAGTTCGTCTCTGTGGATGGTTTGTCCTCAAGGGTCCGTTTTAGGACAACTATTGTTTTCACTATATATTCTACCTCTTGGTGATGTCATTAGGGAACTCAAATGTCAACATTCACTGCTATGCGGACGATACACAGCTGTACATTTTGATTAAACATGGTAAAGCCCCAAAATTCGCTACCCTGGGAGCCTGTGTTTCAGACATAAGGAAGTGGATGGGGCAATTTCTTTTACTTTTAACCTCAGACAAAACAGAGATGCTAGTTCTAGGTACAAAGAAACAAAGCGATCTGCTGTTTGATCTGACAATTCATCTTGATGGTTGTACAGTCGTCCCAAATAAAACTGTGAAGGACCTCTATGTTCCTCTGAATCCTGATCTCTCTTCTGATGAACATATCAAAAAGATTTAGTTACTGTCACACTCTGATCTGTTTCACCCGTCTTTGTGATTGTCTCCACCCCCTCCAGGTGTCTCCCATCTTCCCCATTATTCCCAGTGTATTTATACCTGTGTTCTATGTTTGTTTGTTGCCAGTTCATTTTGTTTTTCTTCAAACCCACCAGCGTATTCTCCTGTCTTTCTCTAGTTCCTGCTATCTAGTTTTGACCATTTTGCCTGCCCTGACCATGAGCCTGCCTGCCGTTCTGTACCTTGTTAAACCTCCCTGGATTACTGACCTCTGCCTGCCCTGACCCTGAGCCAGCCTGCCGTTCTGTACATTTTGGACTCTGCTCTGGATTACTGACCTCTGCCTGCCCTTGACCTGTTGTTTGCCTGTCCCTCCTGTTTTTGTAATAAACTTTTGTTACTTTGAAACTGTCTGCTTCTGGGTCTTCTCCTGAACCTTGACAGTAATATTGCAATAATCATAACATTTTGTCCAAAAATGATGCAGAAAAGCTAATACTTCTAGATTAGACTACTGCAGTACTCTACACTCTGGCTACCCGGATAAAGCACTAAATAAACTTCAGTTAGTGCTAAGTACAGCTGCTAAAATCTTGACTAGAACCCCAAAATGTATTACTCCAGTGCTAGCCTCTACACTGGCGTCCTGTTAAGGCTAGGGCTGATTTCAAGGTTTTACTGCTAACCTACAAGCATTACATGGACTTGCTCCTACCTATCTCTATAATTTTGTCCTGCCTTACATACCTACATGTACCCTACGTTCACAAGATGCAAGCCTCCTTATTGTCCCTAGAATTTCTAAACAAACAGCTGGAGGCAGAGTTTTCTCCTCTGGAGCTACATTTTTATGGAATGGTCTGCCTATTCATGTGAGAGACGCAGACTCGGTCTCAACCTTTAAATATCAACTGAAGACTAATTTCTTCAGTAGATCCTATGAATGAGTTCAATCTGGCTCAGGGGTGAGAAGGTGAATGGCAAGGCACTGGAGTGATGAACTGCCCTTGGTGTCTCTGCCTGGCCGGCTCCCCTCTCTCCACTGGGATTTTCTGTCTCTGACCCTATTACGGGGGCTGAGTCACTGGCTTACAAATAAAATAAAATAAAACTAGTACTCGGTCTCTTCCATGCCGTCCTTAGGAGGGGTGCGTCACATCGTGCCAGGCTTTTTTCGCTATACTCAACTTGAGTGGGTTGAGTCACTGACGTAACCTTCTTGTCCGATTTTGCGCCCCTCTCGTGCTCGTGCGGTGGAGGAGATCTTCGTGGGCTATAGTCAGCCTCGTCTCAGGGTAGTAAGTTGGTGGCCTGTTCATATCCCTCTAGTGTTGTCCGGGGGTATCGTCTGACAGTGCCACAGTGTCCCAACCCCCCCTGTCTCAGCCTATAGAATTTATGCTGCAATAGTCTATGTGCAAGGACGCTAGGGTCAGTCTGTCCTATCTGGTAAAATTCCCCTGTCTTATCTGGTGTCCTGTGTGAACTTAAGTATACTCCCTGTAATTCTACCATCTCTCTCATTCTCTTTCTCTCACTCTCTCTCTCTCCCCTCCTGGAGTACCTGAGCCTAAGGACCATGCGTCAGGACTACCTGGCCTGATGACTCCTGGATGTCCCTGTCCCCAGTCTACCGGTTCGTGCTGCTGATCCAGTTTCTGCTGTTTTTCCTGTGCCTATGAAAACCTGCCCTGTTCACCAGACGTGCTACCTTGTCGTGCTCTGGCCTGTTCACCGGATATGCTACATTGTCCCAGACCTGCTGTTTTTGTCTCTCTCTCTCTCTCTCTCTCTCTCTCTCTCCCTCTCAACCTCTCAACCTCTCTCCCTCTCAACCTCTCAACCTCTCAACCTCTCACCTCTGAATGCTCAGCTATGAAAACCCAGCTGACATTTACTCCTGAGGTGCTGACCTGTTGCACCCTCTACAACCACAGTGATTATTATTTGACCCTGCTGGTCATCTATGAACGTTTGAACATCTTGAAGAACGATCTGGCTTTAATGGCCATTTACTCTTATAATCTTCACCCGGCACAGTCAAAATAGAACTGGCCACCCCTCAGAGCCTGGATCCTCTCTAGGTTTCTTCTTAGCTTCCTGCTTTTCTAGGGATTTTTTCCTAGCCATCGTGCTTCTACAGTACATCTGCATTTGTGCTGTTTGGGGTTTTAGGCTGGGTTTCTGTATAAGCACTTTGTGACATCTGCTGATGTAAAAAGGGCTTTATAAATAAATGTGATTGATTGAATGCCTGACCCCTGTAGTTACCTCAACATGTAGAGATTAGAAAGACTGATGCCCTGTGCACTCATGCCCGGTGCGTGTCCCCATCTGTCGGGGCATTGGGGGACACATAGTAAACTGGTTGCACAAATATGGAGAGCACACTATTGAAATTCAAGAATTACCAGGAGCAGGACATCAGAGCGAGGAAGATTAAGAAGTTTGAGCAGCACTCCAATGACTACGAACAAAATGAGGTGTATCTGTGGAGAGGGAATCCACATTGAGGACACGCAGTGATGTCAGAGACTACCCAAAACAGGTTACCCTACCTCCACACTTAAGTGCATCTTCTCTTGATGCAGATTCGGATTACAGCTATGATTCCCATGGGAGTGGATCTTTTTTAGGACGCAAGCGAGGGGGAAGAGGATACCCTCAATGGCCCAACAGGGGTCAGCAGCACCACGGACGTGGAAGAAGTGTCGGAGGGGCAAGAAGAACAGAGGAGCAAGGCTACTATTGGACACGCAGTCAGAATGCCTGAGTGTGATTAACCTTTCTTCACGTCCCATCATCACTTCATGTGAGTTGGCCTTGAGTAAGGGTTTATCTTTCATCCCCACTGCATCATGTAATGACTTTGACACCACAATAGAGTTTCAGAAATTATTTCCAAATGTGGATGTGTCAAGTATGGGTGAGACGAGTGTTCAGACTATGGGTGACACAATAGAGAATGACATTTCCCCCAGAACGAATACCCCTTTTTGAGCCAAATCCACCTAGATACAGAAATCCGTCGCTAGAAACATACTGCAGATTGGTGGAAAAAGATGTCTCAGATTTTGAATATTAAAATGAGAATACAGAGTCTGCAATAATCTCCCTAAACAGAGACAAGCATTGTATGTTTTAAAAAATGATTCCACTTTGATAGTATGTAATGCTGACAAGGGCGGAGCTGTGGTGTTGTTAAACCGTGATGACTATGTGAATGAGATCCGGGGACAATTGAACAACACCACTTTCTATCTGAAATTGTCACGTGACCCCACACCACTGTTCAAAGATGAGATTCACTGCAAACTGAAGTCTCTTGTGGAAAGTGGAGACATTATGATAAAATAATATGAGTTCATGAAAGTAGACTATCCACTCAGGAGCTTTATTCATGCCAAAATCCACAAACTACTGGATAAGCCACCAGGGAGACTAATCGTGGCCTCCATTGGCTCATTGACTGAAAATATTTCTGCTTTTGTAGATTTCTTTCTAAAACCCAGTGTGGTGTCACTCTCACCCTATTACGGGCAAGGCCATTAAGATTAAGGGCATCATGTTCCACAAAAAATGTGATGTACCTGATCAAGCGTATTTGTGGTCTATGCTATGTAGGAAAAACAAAACGAGCTCTGAAAACAAGGATAGCAGAACACAGGAGTAATATGAGGACTCTTGACCAGAGAAACCCTGTGGCTGCACATTTCATGGAGGCTCTTCACAACATTAGCTCTTTGAGATACATTGGCATCGAACATGTTAAGACTCCTAGGGGGGGAGAGATACTGATAATTTATTATTGAGAAGAGAATTGTATTGAATTCACCATTTGTGTACCATGTCTCCTAGAGGTCTGAACCAAGAGTTTGATATCAGACCATTTCTTACATGAATATGTCACTTTGATTTGTCTTGCCTTCCAGGTAACCCACTTGGTCATTTTGTAAATACATATTATTTTCTGGAACTACTACATGTACCCATCTCATTGTTATTAAATTATTAGAGGTGCACAAATTGCTTTTGCACCCACCATGCGCAATGGTCATGTGAGGTGAAATGTGTATATTTTGGGATGTGAGCACTCAATTTGTTTCACCTGATGAAGATCCGTTTCGGATCGAAACGTTGTCACTAAATCAGTGAATTGGGAGCTTTAACAATGTGCGGGCCTTCTTGTTCTTTAATAGTATTCTTTATTAGCCCAGCACCTATGTTTTTAAGGATGTGCGTATGACCACAACATTTTCTATGCATGTTGAGTCTGCCAGAAAGTAGTTACGGCAGTCAGTCAACCCGCAAAAACCCTTCCGTCCCCCTCCATTTACAAATCAGCCTGCCCCTTCGCAAACAGTCATTATCGAATTAGACAAAATGGCAGAATACTGTGTGCACCCTTCTGCCCAAAGCCCTTCACACCTGGGGGGTTTGGGTCAGGGTGAAAAGTGCATCACCTTTTTCTAAATGTTGAGCTAATTACAAGGGTCAGACAAAAGGCAGTAATTGCTTGGGAAAGTAGTATTGGATGGGAGTAGCTGTAATTATTGTTTAGTCTACATGCAAGATTAGTTTACCAACATGTACAGGTGGTACCACAGATGACCTTTTAAGCCATCAAACCACAGAATGCCAAGATGAGGACAAAGGGGCCAGCCCCCTCCCCCAATTCAAATACATTATTTTTACCTTTTGTTATTCTTTGACACCAGTCATGACAACATTTCAAGAGAGAGTTGACAACCACTGTTCTCTACCTTAACACACAGCCCGGAAAGCAGTACATGCACGCAAGCCTGTATCTCCACCTGTACAGCCTGTATCTCCACCTGCATTGTCATTAGAGGGTTTATATATTCAGTGACAGAATATGAGACAACCATGTACCACATGGCAACACCATATCAAAGTATTGGCCATGTCAAAAACAATTAAAGTAGAACTTGTGCAGTACAATAAATCTTTGTCTGTAAGAACAAAGTCCTCGCCTAAAATAAAGCAACCACCCATGTGCAAAGTTGGTGGAACATAATATCTAATAGATATTGGCTGGTGTGGCCTGCTGTTTAGATAATACTGCTTAAAGGGAAACTCCACTCAAAAGCTGTCACGCCCTGATCTGTTTCACGTGTTCCTGTGATTTTTTTCTCCCTCTTTCGTTTATTTACATTTTTACAGGGACAGTGCACATTAATCAACGTTTCAGTAAAAGTGCTGGTTTTAGCCAGCCGGCTAATTTTCAACCGCAGTCCCCGGGCAAGTTATTAAAAACATTGTTGATTGTCTCCACCCACTCCAGGTGTCGCTTATTTTCCCCAGTGTATTTATCCCTGTGTTTCCTGTCTCTCTGTGCCAGTTTGTCTTGTATGTTAGTCAAGTCAACCAGCGCGTTTTCCCCGTTTTGCCTTTTGCTTTTCTCTTTTTGATAGTCTTCCTGGTTTGGACCCCTGCCTGACTCTGGACTATTTTCCCGCCTGCCTGCCCTTCGGTACCTTTTGGACTCTGAACTGATTTTGACCTTTTTGCCTGTCCATGACCATTCTCTTGCCTTACGCTATTGGATTAATGAATATTGTAAGACTCCAACCATCTGCCTCCTGTGTTTGCATCTCGGTCTCGCCTTGTATCATAAAAAAAACAATATTTTGTTCATTAGTATTTTGTTTATTAGTACATGCCGGCAGTCAAGTTTTTAAGATATTGGACTTAAAAAGCTAAGCGTCTCCGGCCACGTCATCATGATTATGCAAAATGCAGAGAGATCACTCAAGTTTCACCCCCTCTCTCTGTCAGTCTGTCTTACACAGGCACACTGCAGTTGCCATGGCAACCGCACAAACCACTGCAAATGATTGTATGGTTGCTTAGAGAGAGCAATAGAAGCAGGAGGAGGGAGGACTGACTTCTCCTTATGTTCCAACAACAAGATGGGGAATTAGCCATGTCTGCAGCTCTGTGTTCATGTCTAACTGGAATATTCACTGTACTGTAGACACATACTGTAGAATAGGATACAGAGAGCACTGCTCTGAAGTATTACCTGTATAATCATTTGGTGTGTGCTTATATTTGTCCTATTTCAAACAAGTGTGTATTATACACATTTCAGAATTGGAAATGTTATTTCTGCATATTCAAACTCTCCCTGAGCCACCCTCAGCAATTAGTGTTAAGTGCTTTGCTGAAGGGCACATAAACATATTTTTCACTTTGTCAGCTCGGGGATTCAAACTAGCAACCTTTCAGTTACTAGCCCAATGCTCTAACCACTAGGCTACATGCTGCCAGTAATGTGCAGTAAAGTTAGGCAGGGTAGGTGAAAATAAATGAAAAAGGAACTGTAATGAAAAATAAATAATTATACATTTTATCAATAATTTGCCTTGTTTTTTCTGCATGATATAATTGATTTCGGAACTAGTACAAATTAGCATTGATGTGGTACAAAATGCACATGGAGGCCAGGTGAAAGGCAGCCTCGCCATGTGCCTTTCTTCCGCCCTTCAAACTCCAAACTTGCGCATGCATGTTTCTACCTTATACTGCCTGCTAATGGACACATAAAAAAGCAGCCAGAGAGCTTTACTGCCTTTCATGTGAACATTTAGCAACCCATTTAGAGACTGGGTTGGTCTATGATGGAATTTTCAATGAATCTGACGTGCTCTTCCGTGTTCTGCAGAACAAAGTGATGGATATGGGTTTCTGCTTTACCCGTATCAGCGACACAATGAAAGCAATAGAATGGCAGTGACAAGATTTTGAGAGTTTCTATGAGCGATTTGAGCAGAAATGCAATGAACTGTAGTAGTAAACCTGAGATATTAACCACTGGTATTGATTTGAGTGTTGAGAAAAGGGCAAAATGCAGCAAACCAGAAGCCTGCTTCTATATTGTATCTCTACACTCTTTATTTCCACATCATCAGTCCATCCACTTACCGAAGACTAATGTGAATGTTTGACTGAAACAGTTGACTGTTTGACAGAATGACCGCTGAGACATTGAAGCCACACAATCCCATTCTAACTTTCTGTAACGTATTTACTATGGGTACAACAAAATCTAACCAGAAACATCAACCAACCTATCAGAATAACCTGTCTGCTATTCCTATAACTCAGTACTTGTGGCCATACATGTGCTTCCCATGTTTTCTGAGAAGGAGAGTAATGACAGAATAATGTTCACGGCTACATCAACATGACGTAAAAGCTATCAGGCCTCCGCTCCTCTGAGGAGCAATAGCCAATTGATTTTGTAGCTTCCATTGTATTGTTCACTGCTAATAATCCATCATTATGTTATGAATGAGCATATATTATGCAGCCATGTTGCTTGCTGTGGTAATCTCTCAGAGAAACATAGACTAACAGATGTATGTTCATTGAACCGACTCGAAAATAGTTTAACCACCACTTCATCATGTATACAGCGTGACCACTGGCTCCTGTCAGATTAAGCACTTGATGTCTGCCAGGCGTACCATCTGACTCCACTGCCTGTGCTGCAGCTACGAATCTTGTCACTGAAAGCCACAAAGCTTAAAATATTTCTATCTGACTGGTTCATTCTGATACCAAATCTGACTTTATTTGAACTATACACCTTTCTCTTTACTTTACTGGTATGCTAGATATACGGTATGCTAGGTACAGTATCAAAAATAAGAGTGAAAAATCAGCTGGGATGCGAGTTATGGCCTGCCGACTGCCACTCCAAAGTCAGCCAGCCAGTATAGCCATCCTCTCTTGGACAGAAACAATGAACTGCAGTATATTGGGAGCTAGATGATACACCAAACCCAATCAGTCAACTCCTTAACACCGTGGGTCCTCAAATAAGAGGGTAAACTTATTTATTAACAGCTGATAAAGACCATTGGAAGATTAGAATGATCAAGCATTTCCTGCTGCTTCCATTTCTAAATGATCCCTCTCATCATTTTCTGAGAAACCTTTTGTTGTAAACGCCAGCAGACTTGAGAGAAGGAAAATGTTCATTGTGAAAAGGCTTTAGTTTTTATGAGAGAAGATATTGCACATTTTACAACCCACATAATTACATTGGTATTTTAATGCTGTTTTATCATCAAAGTGCTGACATGCTTTAAACCAACCTTGGCTATATCAAATTGAAAATTACAATTGTAAAAGAACAAAGTAATAGGCGCAGAGGTTTCCCCTTTCAAAATGCAGGTTGACATTTATTGGCATGATTCTTATACAGGAGGCAAAAGCTGAGCGATTTCCTCTAGATACTAGATGGGACAGCTCCAAAGTTAACATTGGCTATACAGTATACAGTCCCTTGAAAAAGTATTCATCCCCTTTGTGTTTTTCCTGTTTTGTTGCATTACAACCTGTAATTTAAATTGATTTTTATTTGGATTTCATGTAATGGACATACACAAAATAGTCAAAATTGGTGAAGTGAAATAAAAAAAATACTTGTTTCAAAATATTAAACAAAATTAAAAATGGAAAAGTGGTGCATGCATATGTATTCACCCACTTTGCTATGAAGCCCCTAAATAAGATCTGGTGCAACCAATTACCTTCAGAAGTCACATAATTAGTTAAATAAAGTCCACCTGTGTGCAATCTAAGTGTCACATGATCTGTCACATGATATCAGTGTATATATACACCTGTTCTGAAAGGCCCTAGAGTATTCAACACCACTAAGCAAGGGGCACCACCAAGCAAGCGGCACCATGAAGACCAATGAGCTCTCCAAACAGGTCAGGGACAAAGTTGTGGAGAAGTACAGATCAGGATTGGTTTATAAAAAAATATCAGAAACTTTGAACATCCCACGGAGCACCATAAAATCCATTATTAAAAAATGTAAAGAATATGGCAACACAACAAACCTGCCAAGAGAGGGCCACCCACCAAAACTCACAGACAAGGCAACGAGGGCATTAATCAGAGAGTCAACAAAGAGACCAAAGATAACCTTGAAGGAGCTGCAAAGCTCCACAGTGGAGATTGGAGTATCTGTCCATAGGACCACTTTAAGCCATACACTCCACAGAGCTGGGCTTTACAGAAGAGTGGTCAGAAAAAAGCCATTGTTTAAAGAACAAAATAAGCAAACATGTTTGGTGTTCGCCAAAAGGCATGTGGGAGACTCCCCAAACATATGGAAGAAGGTACTCTGGTCAGATGAGAGTAAAATGTATCTTTTTGGCCATCAAGGAAAACGCTGTCTGGTGCAAACCCAACACCTCTCATCCCCCCCGAGAACACATTGGCAGGGACTGGGAAACTGGTCAGAATTGAAGGAATGATGGATGGTGCTAAATACAGAGAAATTCTTGAGGGAAACCTGTTTCAGTCTTCCAGAGATTTGAGACTGGGACGGAGGTTCACCTTCCAGCAGGACAATGACCCTAAGCATACTGCTAAAGCAACACTTGAGTGGTTTAAGGGGAAACATTTAAATGTCTTGGAATGGTCTAGTCAAAGCCCAGACCTCAATTCAATTGAGAATCTGTGGTATGACTTAAAGATTGCTGTACACCAGCAGAACCCATCCAACTTGAAGGAGCTGGAGCAGTTTTGCTTTGAAGAATGGGCTAGATGTGCCAAGCTTATAGAGACATACCCCAAGTGACTTGCAGCTATAATTGCGGCAAAAGGTGGCTCTACAAAGTATTGACTTTGGGGGGGGGGGGGGGGGTTGTAAGGCAAATAAATAGGAAAAATGCCAAGGGGGGTGAATACCTTCACAAGTCACTGTATCATAAAAATGTATGAACACTAAATGTTTATTTTGGGTGTTAATATAAGGTTAGGGTTAGGCATAAGGTTAGCAGTGTGGTTAAGGTTAGGGTTAAGGTAAGGGTTAGGTTTAAAATCAGATTTTATGACTTTGTGGCTGTGCCAGCAGAGCTGCCTCCAGTACATGAGTCATCCCAATATGCCAACCTGCTTTCAAAACAGCTTCGCTCATTTGACTAATTGACATGTATCTGCTCATATCGGCCACAAAGACAAGAAAGGAGGAAATTGGAAGACGGAGGAAAGGAATTGATTTGTTTGGCCTGCTCTCCAGAAACAAGCCAGAGAGCTACAAGATGAGTCAAGAATCTGGGGACAGATAACTCTCAGAGCAGTTTCATAGCAGGATCATTTCTAGTTTACTCTTTGACCCAACCTTTAAATGGGCCTGTTTTGAGTGGATGCATTCAAGCTCCCATTATCAAATGCCCTTTTTCTTAGGATTTTCCTTCTGTTCTACAAAAAAACAACAGTATCAGCCCAGAAACTGCAGCGCAATGATTTCTCGCATTACAGCAACGCCAGACAAACTCTCACTGCACCCTGTGCGATTTAAAATAGAAAGTTGCAGTCAGACCTTCCCTGGAACACAATATTGAATGTGATTTACAGACAAACAAGCACACCTCCTGCTTTGAATAATAATGTGCAACAAACAGACCTTACTCTTCAGCTCAATTGTCTAACTCTTCAGCTCAAATCACACAAGCGCAGTCACACAGCATACAATACGACACCTTACACCCTACAACGCTTAGGTACCTTTAGAACCGCTTTTCAGGGATGCCATCTACAGAAATATTGTTCCAGAAAAAATCCTGAATGCAAATGTCCTTAGTGTGTTGGCATTTTGTTGGCAAAAATGTTAAACAAGGCCCTGTGTTTTGAATGTGTGTGCACAGCCTCTGACAAGCTGCCAAATTCAATCATGTCTATCCCTCTTCAGGGCTTCCCTGTTACAGTAGGTCCCTGTGTGATGTGTTGCGTTGGAGCTGTGCAGTGGAAGGCCCTATGTGCCTGATAGAGAGTGACTCACTCACATTAATGTTACCTCACTAACTCAACATGAGAATTCACAGGCCGAAGCACGCGTGGAGACCTGCTTCTCACCCCATCAAGTCACTTAGCTGCTTTTCTGCTGCCTCTGAAAAGATAAAGTCCCTCAGCCTTAGCAAATCCTCGCTGCAGCTCCTTTGAAACAGTGTTTAAATTGATAAAATGCGTGTTTGTGTTTACTCTGTTTATTCTGACAACCATGTCTTGCTTCCAAGGTTTTGTTTTGTCTGAGTGATAGTCAAGGAGACTCAAGGTAAACATAACCTTCAAAGAAAAATAATTTGAATTCCTCCCAACAACAGGATAAAATTGTCTTCTAGCAAGATGCACAATGCATCTGGTATCTGGACTGGAAATAATTAGTCTGGAATTCTGGAAAGGAATTGCACTTGATTTCAGTAACACACGGACATGCACTGAGGACAAGCCAAATCAAATGCTGCAAAGCTAGACCAACCAACAAATAGCAATTTGAGGCAAGAAAAACATATTCACCTCACAATGGATACAATGAATACCTGTCTTGTGTGTATGTTTGTGTTAAATAGTTTGTGTGTGTACTAAGTGTATGTTTTTTCATATAAATGCCAAAGGAAAGAAATCTGTGCTATCTGTAACACCTGGCTGGCTGCACTGTGCCTCTTAGTTTTATTCCACACTGAACACTCTTTACTGCTTGTGTAATCAGGCAAAAGTGTCTGCAGACAGTGCTTACAATGGTCCATGTGGTTACACAACCAGTGACGCACCAGCCTTTTCCTATTGGTAATAACGTCTGATCTTTTTTGCATCTCCCACACAATAAGCTTATTGTGCAGCTGATAACCTAACAAAAGGCGGTGGGGCAACCCCATGGTGCACATACAGGGCCGGATTAATGCAGGGGTTTACTGGGGCTGAAGACACTGGGGTCAGGCCCGTGGGGGGCCCAAGAGGCAGCAAAAAAAATTAAGAAATAAAACATATAGACAGTATATATTATACTGTATATATTAGATACGTAGTGTATATATATATATTTTTTTTTACTGCAACCACAAACCACAGGAGGATTCAGGAGCCCGCTCTAAATGAGTATATACAGCTTGCTGCTCCCTGCTGCCGCTCTGGTAGATGGGTGGAGAGGAGGTAGGGGGCCCACGTGGGTAACCGGGGGGCACTGCCTTGATTGTGTAACTGATTAATACAAATAAAATAAATAAGCTGCATAATAAATGTGACTGGTCAATTGTGTGAACCAGGGGCTGGGCCCAGGGGGCCCCTAAAAAAAGTATATATTTTTTATTATTAATATTATTTTTTATCCAATTATAGGAGTTTGCTCCCAATGTTCAAAATACACCAGATAGCATAATTTAGCCACAGAGGATCAATAGTTTCTCAAAAATAACTGTGGATAAAATTTTATCACAAGCGGCGCATACAGGTAACTGCCAGAATAAAGGAAACACCAACATAAAGTGTCTTAAAAGGGTGTTGGGCCACAATGAGCTGCCAGAACAGCAAGTGTACCTAAACCATGCCAGGAAAATGCACCCCACACACCATAACATAAACTTTGTATCCCTCATTTACTCAAGTGTTTCCTTTATATTGCCTACAGTTGGGAAGGCCCGCAATTTGGGCAGCATTTGCGCCAAATATACAGCTTGTTGCATTGTGGGCATAGACATATAATCCATAGAAGGATTTTGGGACTACTTACCCTGGTGTTAAAGTCATGGGTACACTAGCAATGGCTGCCAGTCCTGACTTGAATGGGAACTGCCATCTATGGATTATATTTCTATGGTTGGTTGCGGCTGTCTGTTTACCCTTTTCAAATTTCAAAATACCATCGCTGGAAAAACATACAGTTTTGAAAGCAAAGGCCTACCGCTGAAAAGAGAGTAATCTGTCTGTAGAACTAATATAATTTAAAAAAATTCTCAACAACTCCCAATTTTTTTCAAACAGCAGCACTGTTTTCAAAGTAGCTCTTCTTGAGATAGGCTATTGCCAAGAGGAGTGCATCGGCCATTACCATGAGTAGTAGCCTATGGTTTCTGCTGTGTGTTGCTTCATTGGCCTGGGCTATTGTTTGTTAGAATTTAAGACCAGATTGATCTCAGTTTGTCAGAGTAGTCACTCATTTTGGTCATTTGTGTGGTATTAAAAAAGATTCTGTCATGTAAATGACATAGAATTGCATGAAATGCGTTTTTAAAAGGCAATTTTTTTGGGGGGGAGACCCTGCTAACAAATATTCCATATGTGTGGAAATTCAAAAAATGCTGTAGCCTATGCCACATCACAAATGTTATTATGGCTTTATTATAAAAGTTGTTCTTCTTCAACAGTGAATTTACTATATAAAAAAAGCCCTGGGCCTATGATTTCATAATCTGGCCCTCTGCACATAAGGGCTGAATCTAGATTATTTGAATTATATCACCTTGTCTGTTTTCGCTCATGCCTTTCAATGACTCCCTCTCAAACCTCAGTGGAAAACAAGGTAAGAAGAAAAGGAGAGGAGACAGCACACATGAATTCATTATTATAATAAGAGATGAAACATCCTTGTTCACTTTGCATAATCCATGAACTACTAATGCAAATCAGTGGTAACATATGATTGAACGATGAGCATGGTCTTTGCTACTGTATAAAATTACTAGAATTATTGTCATAGCTAATACAACACCCAAACACAAATTAAATATGTATTATCAAACTGCAGAAAAGTTTCAATTTAACTAGGTGAAATCTGCTAATAAGGAAACAAAGTGAAGGAAAAATTGATTAATTACACCTGTAATTTATATGTTTGACACTGCTTACCTGTAGCCTCCACCATGCCCTCCAGAATGACCACGATCTCCAGGTCCTCTTTGTCAAGGTGGGCCTGGGAGATCTCCCAGAAGGGGCTGTTCTGGTTGATCTCATGACAGATGATGAGCGGGGACACCAGGAAGAGCCTGTCGTCCCCTGTGTCATAACCCACATTCATGTCTGTCTGGTTGAGGGGTATGAACTCCCCTTCCTTGGTCTGCTTGGACTTGATTAGCTTGGCCCTGATGGAGGCCTCCACGATGTGCGAGTTCCGAAGGTCCCCCACCCTGAACATCAGGCACAGCCGGCCATCCCTCACGGAGATGACAGCGTTGGTAGAGAACACCAACGTCTCCGCCCGCTTCTTGGGCTGCGAGATCTTAACAAACATGCAGCCCACCATGAAGGCATTAACTATGGACCCCAGCACTGACTGAATCAACAGCAGAAGGATCCCCTCTGGGCATTGGTCTGTTATAACCCTATAGCCATACCCTATGGTGGTCTCCGTCTCTATGGAGAAGAGAAAGGCTGAGACAAACCCATTGAGGTTATTGACACAGGGAGTCCACTGGTTGTCCCCTATGTGTTCCAGGTCACCACGAACATAGGCGATGAGCCACCATGCGAAGCCGAATAAGAGCCACGTCACTGTGTACACCAAGACGAAGATGAAGAGGTTGAACCTCCACTTGAGGTCCACCAGTGTGGTGAAGATATCCGTTAGGTACCGATAGGTCTCCTGGACGTTGCCATGGTGGACATTACATTTGCCGTCCTTACGGACGTACCGCTGAATCTTCCTCTTTGCTCGCACCTGGTCCACCAGCTGCTTGGGAAGGTCCTCACAGGCTTGCTTGGGTAGCTTGGGCTTTCGGATGGTGATTGCCGGACTCTCCACATCCTGCTCCATTGGGGCTTTAGAAGGAGTCAAGCCTACAGGAAGAGAGAGAAGACAACAAAACAAAAAGGGCAGGTAAGATTACTGTTCAACTAATGAACTGCACAACCCCACTGGGCACAAACTGGTTGAATCAATGTTGTTTCAATGTAATTTGTAAATCTATTGTGACGTGGAATCTATGTGAAAAATAATCCTGTGGTTGAAATTTTAACCACAGGATTATGTCATCATGGTAAACAAATTTCATCATAGATAAACCTTAAAATATGACAAAGTATAAAATATGTTGAAATTGTACCTTTAAAACAACGTCAGATGTTATAACTACTGTCAGAAAAAAAACAATAGGCTGGGAAGCACCTCCTACTGGAGAATTGATCTGTCTACCTAAACTCCCATCTAGGGAGTTTAGTCCATCCCTGTTTAACTATGATATTTGTCACTGACTATTACCAATGTGCTATCGGGAGAATGGTGGTGAGAGAACTCCACTTAAAAAACTAAATAGATTCACTGTTGCTATCAAAATCATACCAAAGGGTAAGTTTAATAGAGCAAATTAAACTTGACCATACTTTATCACTCATTGTAACGTCTGCGTCCAACTCACACTCCGAAACACTTAGATCCCCGGAACGCAGCCCACTTTCCAGCTCACTCTCCAGATCCCAATCACTGGAATTTTAATCACCTGATCACACACCTGCATGTCATCATCCCACACTATTTAGTTCAGTTCCTTGCACCCCATCACTGTGAGGTATTGTTTGTTTTGAGACACACTTTTTCGGAGCTCTGTTGTTTCTCATCATCCTCTCCTCCCGTGTATGACAGTTTTTGCCTGCCTCACTCACAACGCCTATTCCCTGCCTGTACTGTTGCCATTTTTGGACCTACCGTGTATGGCCTTCTGCCTGCCCCTGGACCCAGCTACCTGCCTCCTCCTATGGTCCCTTTCATTAAACACCTGCTGCGCTCTGCGCTTGAAACCAGCTCGCTGTCTCCCTCGTGTTCATTACACTCATACAGATGAGGTCAGAAGTTTACATAAACTGAGGTTGGAGTTATTAAAACCATTTTATAAACCACTCCATAAATTTCTTGTTAACAAACTATAGTTTTGGCAAGTCGGTTAGGACATTTACAATGAGGGAAAAAAGTATTTTATCCCCCTGCTGATTTTGTACATTTGCCCACTGACAAAGAAATGATCAGTCTATCATTTTAATGGTAGGTTTATTTGAACAGTGAGAGACAAAATAACAACAAAAAATCCAGAAAAACGCATGTCAAAAATGTTATAAATTGATTTGCATTTTAATGAGGGAAATAAGTATTTGACCCCCTCTCAATCAGAAAGATTTCTGGCTCCCAGGTGTCTTTTATACAGGTAACGAGCTGAGATTAGGAGCACACTCTTAAAGGGAGTATTCCGAATCTCAGCTTGTTACCTGTAAAAAAGACACCTGTCCACAGAAGCAATCAATCAATCAGATTCCAAACTCTCCACCATGGCCAAGACCAAAGAGCTCTCCAAGGATGTCAGGGACAAGATTGTAGACCTACAAAAGGCTGGAATGGGCTACAATACCATTATTCACAAATGGAAGAAACACAAAAGAACTGTTAATATCCCTCGGCCTGGGGCTCCATGCAAGATCTCACCTCGTGGAGTTGCAATGATCATGAGAACGGTGAGGGTTAAGCCCAGAACTACATGGGAGGATCTTGTCAATGATCTCAAGGCAGCTGGGACCATAGTCACCAAGAAAACAATTGGTAACACACTACGCCGTGAAGGACTGAAATCCTGCAGTACCCGCAAGGTCCCCCTGCTCAAGAAAGCACATATACATGCCCGTCTGAAGTTTGCCAATGAACATCTGAATGATTCAGAGGACAACTGGTGAAAGTGTTGTGGTCAGATGAGACCAAAAGGGAGCTCTTTGGCATCAACTCAACTCGCCGTGTTTGGAGGAGGAGGAATGCTGCCTATGACCCCAAGAACACCATCCCCACCGTCAAACATGGAGGTGGAAACATTATGCTTTGGGGGTGTTTTTCTGCTAAGGGGACAGGACAACTTCACCACATGAAAGGGACGATGGACGGGGCCATGTACCGTCAAATCTTGGGTGAGAACCTCCTTCCCTCAGCCAGGGCATTGAAAATGGGTCGTGGATGGGTATTCCAGCATGACAATGACCCAAAACACACGGCCAAGGCAACAAAGGAGTGGCTCAAGAAGAAGCACATTAAGGTCCTGGAGTGGCCTAGCCAGTCTCCAGACCTAATCCCATATAAAATCTGTGGAGGGAGCTGAAGCTTCGAGTTGCCAAACGTCAGCCTCGAAACCTTAATGACTTGGAGAAGATCTGCAAAGGGGAGTGGGACAAAATCCCTCCTGAGATGTGTGCAAACCTGGTGGCCAACTACAAGAAACGTCTGACCTCTGATTGCCAACAAGGGTTTTGCCCCCAAGTACTAAGTCATGTTTTGCAGAGGGGTCAAACACTTATTTTCCTCATTAAAATGCAAATCATTCTATAACATTTTTGACATGCGTTTTTCTGGATTTTTGTTGTTGTTATTCTGTCTCTCACTGTTCAAATAAACCTACCATTAAAATTATAGACTGATCATTTCAGTCTATAATTTGGTCACTTTTGAATGCTGGAGGTGCTTTCACTCTAGTGGTAGCATGAGACAGAGTCTACAACCCACACAAGTGGATCAGGTAGTGCAGCTCATCCAGGATGGCACATCAATGCGAGCTGTGGCAAGAAGGTTCGCTGTGTCTGTCAGCGTAGTGTCCAGAGCATGGAGGCCCTACCAGGAGACAGGCCAGTACATCAGGAGACGTGAAGGAGGCTGTAGGAGGGCAACAGCCCAGCAGCAGGACCGCTACCTCCGCCTTTGTGCAAGGAGGAGCAGGAGGAGCATTGCCAGAGCCCTGCAAAATGACCTCCAGCAGGCCACAAATGTGCATGTGTCTGCTCAAACGGTCAGAAACAGACTCCATGAGGGTGGTATGAGGGCCCGACGTCCACAGGTGGGAGTTGTGCTTACAGCCCAACACCGTGCAGGACGTTTGGCATTTGCCAGAGAACACCAAGATTGGCAAATTCGCCACTGGTGCCCTGTGCTCTTCACAGATGAAAGCAGGTTCACACTGAGCACATGTGACAGACGTGACAGAGTCTGGAGACGCCGTGGAGAACGTTCTGCTGCCTGCAACATCCTCCAGCATGACCGGTTTGGCGGTGGGTCAGTCGTGGTGTGGGGTGGCATTTCTTTGGGGGGCCGCACAGCCCTCCATGTGTTCGCCAGAGGTAGCCTGACTGCCATTAGGTACCGAGATGAGATCCTCAGACCCCTTGTGAGACCATATGCTGGTGCGGTTGGCCCTGGGTTCCTCCTAATGCAAGACAATGCTAGACCTCATGTGGCTGGAGTGTGTCAGCAGTTCTTGCAAGAGGAAGGCATTGATGCTATGGACTGGCCCGCCCGTTCCCCAGACCTGAATCCAATTGAGCACATCTGGGACATCATGTCTCGCTCCATCCACCAACGCCACGTTGCACCACAGACTGTCCAGGAGTTGGCGGATGCTTTAGTCCAGGTCTGGGAGGAGATCCCTCAGGAGACCATCCGCCACCTCATCAGGAGCATGCCCAGGTGTTGTAAGGAGGTCATACAGGCACGTGGAGGCCACACACATTTCTGAGCCTCATTTTGACTTGTTTTAAGGACATTACATCAAAGTTGGATCAGCCTGTAGTGTGTTTTTCCACTTTAATTTTGAGTGTGACTCCAAATCCAGACCTCCATGGGTTGATAAATTGGATTTCCATTGATTATTTTTGTGTGATTTTGTTGTTAGCACATTCAAGTATGTTAAGAAAAAAGTATTTAATAAGATTATTTCATTCATTCAGATCTAGGATGTGTTATTTTAGTGTTCCCTTTATTTTTTTGAGCAGTATATATTGTATAACGTTAGCCATGGAAAGGGGGGATACCTAGTCAGTTGCACAACTGAATGCCATCAACTGAAATGTGTCTTCCGCATTTAACCCAACCCCTCTGAATCAGAGAAGTGGAGGGGCTGCCTTAATCAACATCCACGTCTTCGGCGCCCGGGGAACAGTGGGTTAACTGCCTTGCTCAGGGGCAGAACAACAGATTTTTACCTTGTCAGCTCGGGGATTCGATCCAGCAACCTTTCGGTTACTAGCCCAACGCTCTAGAACATTGCTGCCCTGAATTTAGCAGGCGCTATCAACAAAGATCAGTGGGAAAAAGTTTTTGCACATGGTCAGTGTGAACCGGAGTATGTTGACACAACTCTGGCCAAACAAGCTGTAGCTAGAAACAAAACAGAGTTAAAGGCATCCAGACTGCCATGAAGCGTTCATCCATGTACTGTATATGGGTAAGAGTCTAGCTACATTATCAGATATTATACGTTTTAAATTGTGTTAGAAAGTAGTTTAATTGCAAGTTAAAGCGGATTGTTAGCTGCTTATGAATGTTAGCTTTATGGCTCGCTAGCTAACATTACGTGTATGATCTGTGTTGTAATATTATTTGTATCTCAGAAAGCTAGCTAACATTGAACCTAGTTGGGTAGCTTTAGATACCTGCAGATTCTTACTATAACATTTCATGCATGGTTGCTAGATATGACAATTTGTTTGTATTGCTAGTAGGGTTGGGATTATGGTTCATTGTTTAGCATTGTTTAGCTACATGTATAAACAAAAGACTTGATTACATGACTCATCAAGTTAGCCAGGTGTGTCTGGGGGTGATTACGGCCATCCATTATATTTTATGAACGTGTGTAAATGTCTAGACAATAGTGACCCATCTACTTATCTCAGGGATCATCAACTAGATTCAGCCTAGGGACAATTTTTTTATTTTCTTGAGTGGATGGTCAGGTGGCTGAAAATAATTACAAATAATTTGTAGTCTGCAAATTGACTGCAAGAAGCCCAAACATATATAATATTTGACTAAAGTATAATAATTTGAAATCTTGCTTACATTTATATAAGATCATATATACAGTGGGGGAAAAAAGTATTTGATCCCCTGCTGATTTTGTATGTTTGCCCACTGACAAAGAAATGATCAGTCTATAATTTTAATGGTAGGTTTATTTGAACAGTGAGAGACAGAATAACAACAAAAATATAGAGAAAAACGCATGTCAAAAATGTTATAAATTGATTTGCATTTTAATGAGGGAAATAAGTATTTGACCCCCTCTCAATCAGAAAGATTTCTGGCTCCCAGGTGTCTTTTATACAGGTAACGAGCTGAGATTAGGAGCACACTCTTAAAGGGAGTGCTCCTAACCACAGCTTGTTACCTGTATAAAAGACACCTGTCCACAGAAGCAATCAATCAATCAGATTCCAAACTCTCCACCATGGCCAAGACCAAAGAGCTCTCCCAGGATGTCAGTGACAAGATTGTAGACCTACACAAGGCTGGAATGGGCTACAATACCATTATTCGCAAATGGAAGAAACACAAAAGAACTGTTAATATCCCTCGGCCTGGGGCTCCATGCAAGATCTCACCTCGTGGAGTTGCAATGATCATGAGAACGGTGAGGGTTAAGCCCAGAACTACATGGGAGGATCTTGTCAATGATCTCAAGGCAGCTGGGACCATAGTCACCAAGAAAACAATTGGTAACACACTACGCCGTGAAGGACTGAAATCCTGCAGCGCCCGCAAGGTCCCCCTGCTCAAGAATACATATACATGCCCGTCTGAAGTTTGCCAATGAACATCTGAATGATTCAGAGGACAACTGGTGAAAGTGTTGTGATCAGATGAGACCAAAATGGAGCTCTTTGGCATCAACTCAACTCACTGTGTTTGGAGGAGGAGGAATGCTGCCTATGACCCCAAGAACACAATCTCCACCGTCAAACATGGAGGTGGAAACATGCTTTGGGGGTATTTTTCTGCTAAAGGGACAGGACAACTTCACTGCATCATTTGACGGGGCCATGTACTGTCAAATCTTGGGTGAGAACCTCCTTCCCTCAGCCAGGGCATTGAAAATGGGTCGTGGATGGGTATTCCAGCATGACAATGACCCAAAACACACGGCCAAGGCAACAAAGGAGTGGCTCAAGAAGAAGCACATTAAGGTCCTGGAGTGGCCTAGCCAGTCTCCAGACCTTAATCCCATATAAAATCTGTGGAGGGAGCTGAAGCTTCGAGTTGCCAAACGTCAGCCTCGAAACCTTAATGACTTGGAGAAGATCTGCAAAGGGGAGTGGGACAAAATCCCTCCTGAGATGTGTGCAAACCTGGTGGCCAACTACAAGAAACGTCTGACCTCTGTGATTGCCAACAAGGGTTTTACCATCAAGTACTAAGTCATGTTTTGCAGAGGGGTCAAATACTTATTTCCCTCATTAAAATGCAAATCAATTTATAACATTTTTGACATGCGTTTTTCTTGATATTTTTGTTGTTATTCTGTCTCTCACTGTTCATATAAACCTACCATTAAAATTATAGACTGATCATTTCTTTGTAAGTGGGCAAACGTACAAAATCAGCAGGGGATCAAATATTTTTTCCCCCACTGTATCTCTCCATTATGCGTAGGAATATTTTGTAACAGATTTCCAAAATTAAAATCACATGGAGCTAATTTACTGGTGTTTTTACAATATTTTATGTCCAACAATTAAAAAATAAAAATAATTTCTCGCTGGTCAAATTAAGCCCGCAGGGCCGCCAGTTGGGGACCCCTGACTTAGCTAAATGTGGCTGAGGGGTGGTTATAGCATTTCTTTCACATGACCCATCAATTTAGACAAGTGTGTCTGGGTAAGCATCATCTAATAACTATACAAATATTTTGTAAATGTTTTATCTGGACACTTTAATTTTTTTATGTTACTACTATGCAAATATCCAAGTAACCATTTCACTGTACCATTTACACCTTCTGTATCCTGTGCATGTGACAAATAAACTTATATTTTATTTGATATAGTGTGTGTTTACCAGAGACAGTAATGTGAAGAACAACATGACCTGCAACAAAGTCAGTTTAGGATATAGGCCAAGGACTAGATAAAGTGTATTTTTACCTGGAGTTTTCCCTTATTGTAGGCTACTAGTTTCACAATTTTTAGCCTTTAAATCTTTGGTTGTTCACTACACTACCTTACTCACTCTGTTTCGCACATAGCCTCATGTGAATCCTTAAAGAGATGGGTGGGCCTAAGCCTTAAGAGGGTGTGAACAATGCTGAATAGGTGTAGACAAAGAAGAGCTCTCCAGTAGGTGTACCAAAATATTCAAGGGACATTTTCTCTTAAGTGTCCCTTGAAAAAATGTTTTATTGCTTAATGTGCTGACAATCTCAGACAGATTTTGATCATGAGGGGCCTTGAGTAAAGAAAGGTAATCTGTCAAGGTCAAAAGGTTAATATACCGGCTCTCCAATGCTACTCTCTAAATTCTGTGATATTTACCAAAGCAATTTCCCATGCTTTGAACAAGGTAGTAACAGCATGTGGGGATACTGACGGTGTACTTTTGAAGATCCTCTTCAGTTTACAACATTTTCTGTCGTGCTTCAACTTTGAAGAGGCTGGCGGAGAGTGTTATAGGGAATTTTTCACCAGCTAAAAATAGAACCATGGAACTGGTAGTGGTTAGGTCATCATGGGCTGAGAGGAATGATGAGTAAGGTTATAGCGAGGCTTCTGCTCAATCCCCCACCAACCCTCTAACTCTCCACATGGGGTCCTTTGAGGTCTTGGGCAGATGGATGGTCGTCCAGTTAAACCATGACCACATCTACCTCAGTGCGCTTCTGGGTACCACCAGATTAGAGACCTGTCACAGTCCATTCTGTCTCTGAGAGAACTGCCAAGAAGCAAATAAATGCTCACTATGTTGAAATGAAAGCTACTCCATTCCACTCAGCATGTTGTAATTAAACTACTCTATTCCACTTAGTCGGATGGGTCAAGAATTCAACAGGGTTCTCGGCCCTTTGTTGCTTTTCCACAATAATTTTGAAGAGATATCTATTCAATTCCACTTACTTTAAGCTGTCATCGCAGGATTATTTTCTCTCCAAAGTCTTTATTAAAGGTCTCTAAGCAAGTGTTTTGTTGAAAATATAGACATACACTGAGTGTACAAAACATTAAGGACACCTGCTCTCTCCATGACATAGACTGACCAGGTGAATCCAGGTGAAAGCTATGATCCCTTATTGATGTCACTTGTTAAATCCACTTTAATCAGTGTAGATGAAGGGGAGGAGACAGGTTAAAGAAGGATTGTTAAGCCTTGAGACAGTTGAGACGTGGATTGTGTATGTGTGCCATTCAGAGGGTGAATGGGCAATACAAAAGTTTGAAGTGTCTTTGAACGGGGTATAGTAGTAGGTGCCAGACACACTGGTTTGTGTAAAGAACTGAAACATTGCTGGGTTTTTCATGCTCAACAGTTTCCCGTGTGTATCATGAATGGTCCACCACCCAAAGGACATCCAGCCAACTTGACACAACTGTGGGAAGCATTGGTGTCAACATAGGCCAGCATCCCTGTGGAATGCCTTCGACACCTTGTAGAGTCCATGCCCCAACGAATTGAGTCTGTTCAGAGGGCAATTCACCTTTACTGCCCCTGGGTCTCCATGAGTGTCAAACTGCTCGGGTCAGCAAAGGCTTGGCATGCGTCATGGATCTGATGAAAGACTAGAAAGCAAAATGCAGATATGCCTTGGAAAACAAAGCTGTGGCCCTGGCTCATAGAGAGTGCGGGGCAGGGAGGCTTCTGTGTCCATGAATAATCCCTATGTCACTGGCCGCCGGCAGCCATACAGACTAGAGGCAGGTAATTCAATTACTCCAGCTTCACTAGGCCCTCCTCACATCCCCCAGATTTGTCATCTGCATCAGAGCTCCAGCTAGGACAAAATGGAGATGGATGTTGAGCAACAGTTCTTTGTGGAGATGAGTACAATACACAACATGGAGTGTGTCCTTACATTTTCGTCCTCAAAAGACACAAATAAACACATTCAATGTAATGATATTGTCTTGATGAACAGATTTACTTTTGTTGCTGTAACTTCGTTTTTATTTTTGTCCTAGAAATGTATGCTATATTTAGCTTTAATTGGCTGGACCTAATTTAATTACAAACTCCTTACAGTGATTCTTCTCCCCTCCATTTTTTAAAGCATTGTCAGTAGGCTGCATAGAGAGAATGTATGTATGTATGCTCTTTCCTGCCCTTATCTTGATTGACCAGACTTCTGTTGCCGCTCGTAGCCATGTCTTCTATTTCAAATGACCGTCTCTGGGTCGCCATCACTCTAAATCCATAGAACTGAGTAATCTCCTTTTCACAGCGACAGTTGAAATGATTCAAACTGCCAAAGATAAGGGGATCCAGTGGATGTGGCCTTGTGGAACAACACTCATCATGTTTCGGACACCGAGTATCATTTATGATGGTCTTTTACAGCCGTCCACCGAAAGAGTATATGGGTCAATGAAATGACCTACAGTGACTGTTATCTAATGTGACACACATTTCTTTTACACCCAGCAATGCACTGACTGACCCACCTTAACATGATTACAATTGTGTTTTATTTTATTGTAGCGCCTACATTCATATATATTTAGTCAATAGAGAACACCAGACGACAATGTTGAACACACTGAATCTAGGCTATTTTATCACACAAATTTGCTTGAATACAGTGATAACATCATTCATATAGCCTTGATGTTCATTATTCCCAACGCATATGTACCCCACAAGGTTCCATGGTTCCTTGAGATGTGTATAGGCTGTGGGCTTAGCCCCGGTCACACCCTAGCCACACCCATATTCACTTCCTGGTTTGAATTAATTAAAAAGTGGGTGCATAATCTGTGTGTTGACAAATCCAGGTTTTTGGCCTTCATTGCGATGGTCGTGAATTGTGAAAATTATTAAAATTGCCATTATTATAGGATCTACAGAAGATGTTGGAAGAAGAAGTGCTACCCTCCCCAGCCCGTGGGCAGAGGAGGGATTCATTTACCTGATCTCTGTAGTATGGCTAGTGGGCTAGGGGTGGGGAGTGTAGTGTATGTAGTTTGGGGTGGGTTGTATGCGTTTGGATGATTTCTAGCTAACAGAAGAGTAGAAGAAGTGGAGGTACAGTTGGTGCCGGTAATGCAACATTAATATTGGATGCCAACCGCAGTTAAACCCCAATGAAGGAGAAGAAAAAGGAAGTGGGTGTGTCAGTTAGGGAAGAAGCCATGTTGTGGTCAGTAATGTTTGGTTTGATAGTTTATAAGACTAGTTTTCTCACTCCATATCAGTGAAAACTTTCTCAAAGACTTTTAAGCCTTAGATGTAGGAATTTATGACTTTCCTACGCACACCTCAGTATTTAGTAGTCAGACTCACTTTATTAAGTCGCGTAAAGCACTCTGCAGGTGTGGCTACCTTGCACACTCAGAATACATTTAATTCAACCGCTGAAAATCCTACCACTTGCTGGTCAACAGATATTCTCGTGGAGTTTTTATTCAATAGAGTTTTCAGTACATTTGTCTTAAGCCATTCGTGGTGCAAGTTTGACTTTTGTTGACAGAATCACTAGAATATATTGAGAGAACGGGTTCAGAATATTAGGGATCAATGAAAAAGCCATCTAAATATATGCATATTCGTCTCAGTTTCAGCACCAATACTCTGTTCTTGTAAATTATTTAGGTTTATGGAAGTATTTACTCTATGAATCTCAAAAAACAGGTTTAGAGAGCCTTTACCCACAAAAGAAAGAAAACGGTGGTTTGATTCGTTCTGCAAATTGCCACATTCAGTTCTTTAAACCATGGTAATATTGGAAGATTAGTGTACATAGACTTATAATAGAGAGAATAGTGTACAATAGTAGGTTATACCCTCGTCTATTGCTTGCACTAACCATGGAACTGTGTGATGACACGGCCAAGTATTACACCATGCGTCGCTTTCAAAATGTTACGGCTTGATCTGTGCTCTGCTCCATAACGATTTAATTAACCTACATGTCTTTTTTTTTTTTAAATGTATATTATCAACTGTTACTTACAGTATGGTCCTCATCAACAACCACACGCCCGGGACAGCATTTAGAGGATGCAAATTAAGTTAAAAACCAAACAACGTAAATGGAATGATAATGTAGGCTACACCAACGGAATGGAACTATCAGTAAATTGGCAGTTGAATACAGTGCCTTCAGAAAGTATTCAAACTCCTTGACTTGACCAAATTTTGTTGCGTTAAATAAATAAAAAATCTCACCCATCTACACACAATACCCAATAATGACAAAGTGATAACATGTTTTTAGACATTTTTGCTAATTTATTGAAAATGAAATACAGAAATATGGAATTGACATAAGTATTCACACCCCTGACTCAGTACTTTGTAAAAGCACCATTGGCAGCGAATACAGTTGTGAGTTTTTCTGGGTAAATCTCTAAGTGCTTTCTACATCTGGATTGTGCAACATTTGCCCATTATTCTTTTCAAAAGTATTGGTTGTTGATCATTGCTTGACAACCATTTTCAGGTCTTGCATTGATTTAAGTAGATTTAAGTGTAAACTGTAAATTGGCCACTCAAGAACATTCACTGTCTTCTTGGTAAGCAACTTCAGTGTAGATTTGGCCTTGTGTATTAGGTTATTATCCTACTGAAAGATGAATTAATCTCCCAGTGTCTGTTGGAAAGCAGACTGAACCAGGTTTTCCTCTTGGAATTTGCCAGGTGCTTAGCTCCATTTTGTTTATTTTTTTATCCTGAAAAACTCTCCAGTTCTTAACAATTACAAGCACACCCATAACATGATGCAGCCACCACTATGCTTGAAAATATGGAGAGTGGTACTCAGTAATGTGTTGTATTGGATTTGCCCCAAACATAACACTTTGTATTCAGGACAAAAACTCAATTTCTTTGCCACATTTCTTTGCAGTGTTACTTTAGTGCCGTGTTGCAAACATGATGCATGTTTTGGAATATATTTTATTCTTTACAGGCTTCCTTCTTTTCACTCTATCAATTAGGTTAGTATTGTGGAGTAACTAAAATGTTGTTGATCCATCTTTAGTTTTCTCCTATCCCAGCCAATAAACTCTGTAACTGTTTTAAAGTCACCATTGGCCTCATGGTTAAATCCCTGAGCGGTTTCCTTCCTTTCCGGCAACTGCGTGAGGAAGGACTGTATCTTTGTAGTGACCGGGTGTATTGATACCATCCAAAGTATAATTAATAACTTCACCATGCTAAAAAAGGGACATTCAATATCTGCTTTTTACATTTTTACCCATCTACCAATAGGGGCCCTTACTTAATGAGGCATTGGAAAACCTCCCTGGTCTTTGTGGTTGAACCTGTTTTTGTTCACTGCTTGACTGAGTGACATTACAGATAATTGTATGTGTTGGGACAGAAATGAGAGTCATTCAAAAATCATGTTAAACACTATTATTGCACACAGAGCGTGTGCAACTTATGTGACTTGTTAAGCAAAGTTTTACTCCTGAACTTATTTTGGCTTACCATAACAAAGGGGTTGAATACTTATTGACTCAAGACATTTCAGCTTTTCATTTTTAATTTGTAAAAGAAGAAAATATTTTTTGGGGGGAAATGTAAAGAGGCATGAATAGTTTAAGGCACTGTATGTATGCTCATTACTGATAATTAAGACATTCAAGAGTGCCCATCCCTGCAAGTTAAAATGATGTACAATTTCAATTCTGCATAATGACATGAACTTTAATGTGGGAAAGTTGATATGTGTTACGGATCCCTCGGTACTGCTGCTCATTCCGTTCCAAACGCAGAATGGTTGCCAGCACGCTGTCCATGGCGCTGCCGAGTCTGGAGAGACAGTCCAGCGTCACGAGGACTGTCTCTACAATGGTCGGCAGCTCGGCCTTTCCCGCCGTCTCCATTTTCACTGGGTTGATTATTCTGTCACACTGTATAATGAAAGGAGACAGCCGCAGGAATAGTAATAGGGTGTTTTATTTCTCCACCCAAAATAAAACACGTCATGAAAACGACGGGGATGAAGCCCCCCCAAAAAAACACACACATACATGAAGCTAATATATATATATATAAAAACACAGGGATGTAACCCAAACAAAAGAGCGAGGTGTAAACCTCTAAATAATACACGGGAGAAGACCCGTAATAACAAGTGCACAATAACATGTAGCACGAAAGCCGCTACAACAGAGCACAGGTGCTCACAAGACCAACGGACATGGGACAATAACCGACAAGGACAATGGAGAACAGAGAGCACATATATACACATACTAATCAAGGGGAATGGGAACCAGGTGTGCGTAATGAGACAAGACAATCCGGTGTTGTTGGTAATGAATCCAGTTCAGTGACACCTAGAAGGCAGGTGACGTAGACCTCCGGAGCTGGTGAACGGAATGAGCAACAGTACCGGCGATCCGTGACAATATGCTTCAGTTTGCTGCCAAATTACTGATTTCACATTGGTCTCCAGCGACAATAAGGTAAAATAGATCTAAAACAAGTGTCATTTATATTTACAAGTCCCATATCCAAACGAATTGCTCATTTATATAGCTCTTATCAATAGTTCTTATCAAGTTGTAAATTACAGTGCATGGAGAATGGAATTATTTCTTTCTGGATTTTTTTGGTTGTTGATGCTTGCTTTTTCTACTTGGAACCGGTAGGTTTGTTTGACCTTACTGAATGGTTGTCTCGTGTGTGTATAGGTGGTGGAATTATTAGGGAATTAGGTCAAAGTCAGCATAACCTTAATTTAAGACACGGATGTTTCATGGTAGAGTGGGGTGTGCAAAATGGGTCAACACTTCCCCCAAACACAGGGCTGGCCCTAACATTAGGCAAGATTAGGCCGCCCTCCGGGCCCCCGATCGGTTACTACACCTTCCGCGGCACCCCAGCCACCAGCTCATAGCGTTGCTGCAGTTCCCGCCCCCACCCCATTCCCGGTTCTCACGAAATTCACGTATCCTTGGTAGCTATGGTGATGTGTGTGTTTTATATGCGATTATCCAATTGTGAAACATTAATAAAAATGAATCTGCCAATTAAATGATTGTATTTTTGTTCATGTTTGTGTGTGACGAAGACGATTGGTGATTAAGGCAGTAGCCTAACCCTGCCTGTTAAGGTTAACTAACTACTACTAGTGGATATCATTTCAGCTAAAAGTCATCTATAGAGATTTGAAACAATTTGCAACCATGTCTAAGAGACAAAAACAATCAGGAAGTGAATATATTAAAGAAAACAATGATAAAAGAAGCACAATCTCTAATCAAAATAAATTCGCTGGTGAAATGTATCAGCGTGCAGCAATGTCAATCAGCCGGTGTGGAGAATGACAAGCCTACGAGAACAGGCCATTCATTCGCCTAGAACTCGCTGATTCTAGCAGCGAAGACGGCAAACCGGAGGAGTCCGAGCCATGCACTTCCACCAATGATGACAGCTCTGGCTGGACAAGGACAGGTGGTCGCACCACGCCTAGCCTCACCTCCAAACAATGCCGGCGAAGACCCTACTATCTTGGACCCAGACTCAGATTCGTCGCTCCCCGTCCCCAATTACAGTGGTGGTTGTGCTGCTAAATCCAACTCCCAGACAAAAAACATAAAAGATCCCGGTGAGTGGCCAAAATATATGTATGGATCTTTACGGGATTTGTTAGTGCAGGCTGGGCCACATCATGATAAGGAGGGGAATTTCCGAAGAGATGAGGAGCAAGGGAAGTTTTCGGTGGCCCACCACAATAGGAGGATGGCGAATGGGGAGAGAGTGTCGAGACCAAGGCTTGTCTATTCCAAGCAAAACGATGCAGCCTTCTGTTTTCACACGAGTGCAAATCTGCGATGGTCAGGGATGGAACCAGGGACTGGAAGAATCAGTGCCACCTCCTCAGCTCGCATGAGAAGTCACATGACCATCTAGATAGTTTCCAGAGGTGGAAGGAGCTGGAGATCAGGCTGGAGTCCAAGCAAACTCAGATTTGATTTGATTTGATTTCAGGACCATGGACATCTACTGACAGAAAACATCGCTGACTGCAATGCAGCACCACAGGAAAGAGGCCACTCTAGGTGGAGACAAAATAAATAAATGCTGAAACTGATGTTGGACAATCAAACTCGATATGTAAATAAACGAACCTCGTTAAGGCTGGGTCATTGACATAAAGCTTATTTTACACTGCTCCAGCGAAACGAGGCCCGCCATGCATTTATGAAAGCACTTGTTTCCAAAGCTCAAATGATCTTACTCTATTTTACAGTTCTACAGGAATATTAAAATATATGTTAAATATGTTATATAGAAGTGTTCTTTTTATTGTAATTGTAACAATGATGGGGTCGTGCATGTGTGATATTAATAAGAAACTCGTTTTCCTACTGTAGGTAGTAGGTTGCATAGTGATAACAACATTGTAACTCTGATGCAGTACAATCCCTTTTGCCTGGTAAGGGACCTCATATGTGTACGCGTGCACCAAACATTCTTATGGTCATAAACATATAATTACATATATACTTGGAGCTTATTTCTTCATCTTCCAAAAAATAACTGGTCAAGCCTACCTGTTTGACAGACACAATTATCCTATCCATAGATGTCGATACAGTATAGCCAAATACTCCAATACTGTCGCATGCACTGATTAAATACCTTGGTGTCTGGGAAGGGCTTGGTGTGTTTGACAAAAACCAGGGCTCGAATCAAGTGAGGGTATCACATACCCTTTGTTAAAGGAAAGGACAAAAATGATGTCTATTGTTTGCTTTATATTTTGAAATAAATAGATAAAACGTATCCAGATTATATCAAGCGTTCTACAACAATGCTTAACTCGGTGATGCCTTATGGTAGAAACAAACTCTTAAATGCCCGCGAAAGACGTGACTCCGATGCATATGGGGATATATTAATTCCTCTTTATGACAATCTGAAGCTAAACTGCAACCTATAATATTCGAGGAGATTAAAAACATTGAGTTTGGAATTCTGTCCCTATTACTTGAGCTTTTCTCTTTCTGAAAAAATATGTTTGTTTAAACCCAGGCAGTTTTTAGGGAAGCACTTCTGTTGTTGGGTTATACAACGGACGAGTAGCCAGCAGTTGAAGCTTACAGTTTTCTACGTCAGTAGAGTCAGTCTGCGGGGAAAGGTAACTTTTTAAAGTGCCATGCTTAGATTCATAAGGATGTCTAAGATGTAATAATTTTTGTCTTGCCTATGGCAGCAGCACTCCAGGGCATTGGTGATTTTATCAATGTAATCAGATTGAAAATATTAGGCTAAGTTATTGACATTGAACTGTTTATATAGCCTACTAACCAGATGTGTTAAATTGTGTTTAATTTGTAGCATAGGCCTATTAATTGGGCTGCTATTATGTTCTGTTCCTCTGACTTTTAGCTGAGAATTAATTTTTGTCTCACCTAGGTTGGCAGAAAGTCCAGGACCTGCCCTGGGCAAACATTTATGGAAGGTTTTGTTCAAATCAAAACGGGTGCAGGTCAGAAAGTGATTGAAATCATATGGAACAACCCTACAGGCAGAGCATGTAGGAGAGTTAATGGCCCATAAATCCTGTGTCCATAGGAGAAGACATCATGTTCTCTACATTCTAAATCAAGAGGGTCCCTGTGTCTAGGCCACATTTATGTTTCCCAATCAACATGAAGAAGAAATCCACAACAAGAATGGCCATAAAGAGACCGTTGGTGATGAAGAACAGCAGAATCACACACAACGGGCCACCATCAGAGAGCCACAGCATGATGTCTCATTTACAGTGGAGAGGAGAGAGATTCTTTAGAATGAATGCTTGAACTGTAGCTAAGGCTAATGCTTGCGTGGGCACCTCATGGCCAAAATCTCATTTAAAAAGAGCAATTAAATCCCAATGGGATTCATAGTAGAATAAACAATGCACAGATGAAGATGAATGATGCTGAATGATACAATAGCACTCGATGAATGTCCTATCCATCAATCCTATAGGGTTTGTCGTTGATTATACAGCTGAAGAAGAGACCACCAGTTTCAATCAATGTCATCCAATAACCCACCTCTGACCTTCTACCTCTTGTGTGCCGCTCCATTTCTACAGCAACCCACAATACAGGATTTTGGGATGAGAGGCACTTGAGATCATGCAGTTGACAACTCTGAAATGGGATATAGATGACCGTGGAAAAGGTTATAGGATGACACAGAAACCTGAAATGGTGGAGTTGTGTACATATATTCATGGCTATTGGATGCCGTTCTTATATTTCTGGTTTATTAATATTTCAGGGATATTCTCTCCAACCCTGGGTCCCTAGATGCATGGCCACGGACTAGGTTGAAATCTAATACAAATAGGCAGGACTATGATCAGAAATTAAAAACTAAAACATTAATCAGCATAGTTTCTGTCACTGTAATCCCAGCAAATACCTTTGCGTCAGTGTTCTAACCATTCATGCATTATTCAATGAAGTTACTAATACAGCTATGTATGTATAACTCTGCTATGTAACTAATCCTCGCAGCAACATACTCAAGGCTTCCTTCATATATGTAACAGAATGAAGTGACAATCAGAATGTGTGTGTGTTTGTCTGTCTCTGTGTGTGTGCTATAGTGAAGGTGTGAGAGGCGAAGCCTGCAGTGTATCTGAGATGCCGACTGTATGTAAGGCAGCTTGAGTATAATAAGACAGGACATAGTGTGTCAACTCACAGCAAAGCCTAACCACTGATGGCCTACACATCCCGTGAACTATCGTCTCCCTCACTTTTATACTCCCTTCAATCCCAAACTGCTTCTCAACTCTAGATGCACCACCCTCATCCTCCCTTAACGCCCTCCCGCTGGCCCCTGCCCCCGAGCTTCGATAAATATCAAATACCCTCTCTACAGCACAAACACAACAGGAAAATCCATACAGCGCTGCTTAGACTACATCACATCTACAAAAACACACACACTGGAAGTGCCAACTGCAACACAGCCAAATGCAGCCTTTTTCAGGTGTGGTGCAAATAGTTTCACCCAGAGGTAGCTTAAAGATAGATGATACACTGAGTGTACAAAACATTAAGGACACCTGCTCTTTACATGACAGACTGACCAGGTGAATACAGGTGAAAGCTATGATCCTTTACTGATGTCACTTGTTAAATCCACTTCAATCAGTGTAGATGAAGGGGAGGAGACAGGTTAAAGAAGGATTTTTGAGCCTTGAGACAATTGAGACATGGATTGTGTATGTGTGCCATTCAGAGGGTGAATGGGCAAGACAAAAGATTGAAGTGCCTTTAAACAGGGTATGGTAGTAGGTGCCAGGTGCATTGGTTTGTGTCAGGAACTGCAACACTGCTGGGTTTTTGTATCAAGAATGGTCCACCACCTAAACGACATCCAGCCTGCTTGACACAACTGTGGGATGTATTGGTGTCAACATGGACTAGCATCCCCGTGGAATGCTTTCGACACCTTGTAGAGCCCATGCCTCGATGAATTGAGGATGTTCTGAGGGCAAAAGGGGTGTGCAACCCAATATTAGGAAGGTGTCCTTAATGCTTTGTACACTCAGTGTATACATCTCCTTCTCTGTGGCTGACATGAGTAAGACTTTTAAAAAGGTTAATACTAGCAAGGCCGCGGGACCAGAAGGAATACCAGGGCGCGTGTATACCTCCGCCACGCTAACCCTCTAGCTGACAAGCATCTTCACTGACATTTTTTAACTACCAGTCTGTAATCACATGTTTCAAGCTGACCACCATTGTTCCTGTTCCCAAGTATTCTAAGGTAACCTGCCTCAATGACTAACACCCTGTAGCACTCACATCTGAAATCAAAAAGTTATTTGAAAGGCTGGTAATGGCACACAAACTCCCTAATCCCAGATACCCTGGACCCACTCCAATTTACGTACCGCCTCAATAGATCCACAGATGACGCAATCAACATTGCACTTCACACTGCTCTCTCCCACCTGGACAAGAGGAATACCTATGAGAGAATGCTGTTCATCGAGTACAGGTCAGTGTTCAACACCATAGTCCCCTCCAAGCTCGGAACCCTGGGACTGAACACCTCCCTCTGCAACTGGATCTTGGATTTCGTGATGGGTCGACTCTAGGTGGTGAGGGTAGGCAACAACACCTCCGCCACGCTAACCCTCTACTGGGGACCCCCCCAGGGGTGTGTGCTTAACTCCCTCCTGAACTCCCTGTTCACCCACGACTGCGTGGCCACGGACGACTTCAACACCATCAAGTTTGCTGACGTCAAGACAGTGGTAGGCCTGATAACCGACAGCGATGAGAGACCGCCTACTGGGAGGAGGTTAGAGACCTGGCAGCAGTGGTGGGAAAAGTACTCAATTGTCACACTTTAGTAAAGTAAAGATACCTTAATAGAAAATGACTCATGTAAAAGTCACCCAGTAAAATACTAATTGAGTAAAGTATCTGGTTTTAAATGCAGTTAAGTACAGTTGTGGAAAAAGCAAACATTTTTGCAAAATCAACAATTCTTGCATATTATGCGAGGGCTTGCAAAATTGACAAATCACTGCACTATTTCTGCATAAAACCGTCAAATTATTGAATAAAATTGACCCATCACTCCAGTACAAAAGAGGGCTCACAATTTGCTGCACATAATGGTTTAATCAAGCCACACATCAACAACTTTTTCCCTCGTCAGCGCATTTTCGCGACATATTGGACAAAATCATAATTTCTTACCTTTGATACTGAACACTGCATTGTTGAGGAAGTAAGCATTTCGCTGTACTTTACACCTGTTGTATCATGTGCACACAAATACACTTTGATATATACTCTACTGTGTATGTAGTTACAAATTAAATAGTAAAATGCAGTATTTCTAAACTCATACACTACATGGTATGTGGACACCTGTTCGTCGATCATCTCATTCCAAAATCATGGGCATTAATATGGAGTTGGTCCCCCCGTTGCTGCTATAATAGCTTCAACTCTTCTGGGAAGGCTTTCCACTAGATGATGGAACATTGCTGCGGGGACTTTCTTCTATTCAGCCACATGCGCATTAGTGAGGTCGGGCACTGATGTTGGGCGATTAGGCCTGGCTCGCAGTCGGTGTTCCAATTAATCCCAAAGGTGTTCGATGGGGTTGAGGTCAGGGCTCTGTGCAGGCCAGTCAAATTCTTCCACACCAATCTTGACAAACCATTTCTGTATGGACCTCGCTTTGTGCACAGAGGCATTGTCATTCTGAAACAGAAAAGGGCCTTCCTCAAACTGTGGCCACAAGGTTGGAAGCACAGAATCGTCTGGAATGTCATTGTATGCTGTAGCATTAAGATTTCTCTTCATTGGAACTAAGGGGCCTAGCCTGAACCATGAAAAACAGCCCCAGACCATTATTCCTCTTCCAATAAACTTTACAGTTGGCTCTATGCATTGGGGCAGGTAGCATTCTTCTGGTAGCCGCCAAACCCAGATTCATCCGTCGGACTGCCAGATGGTGAAGCGTGATTCATCCCTCCAGAGAACGCGTTTCCACTGCTCCAGAGTCAAATGGTGGTGAGCTTTACACCACTCCAGCCGACGCTTGGCATTGCGCATGGTGATCTTAGGCTTGTGTGCGGCTGCTCGGCCATGGAAACCCATTTCACGAAGCTCCCGACAACCAGTTCTTGGGCTGACGTTGCTTCCAGGGGCAGTGAGTGTTGCAACCGAGGACAGACGGTTTTTACATGCTACGCGCTTCAGAACTCGGTGGTCCCGTTCTGTGAGCTTGTGTGGCCTACCACTTCTCGGCTGAGCCATTATTGCTCCTAGACGTTTCCACTTCACAATACCAGCACTTACAGTTGACCGGGGAAATATGATGAACTGACTTGTTGGAAAGGTGTTATCCTATGATGGTGCCACGTTGAAAATCACTGAGCTCTTCAGTACCGGTCATTCTACTGCCAATGTTTGTCTATGGAGATTGCATGGCTGTGTGCTCGATATTATATACCTGTCAGCAATGGGTGTGGCTGAAATAGCCGAATCCACTAATTTGAAGGGATGTCCACATACTTTTAACTGGCTAGCGCATCATTCTTTGTGACATTGTTAGCTAGCTATTCCCAGTTAGATAATGTGTTTTCACTTATTGCATCTGTGTGCTTGTTGCGTTCTCCCTGGTGCGCTTGTTCATGAGCTGACTGCTCATTCTAAATAGTATAATCTAATCTGTTCAAAACAGTGGCAGCATGTGCAGCAGTGGTCATTTGGTTTTTGACATGAAAAAGTGAAATGGGTGCATTTATGCTGTTGTTCAAATGCACAGGTTGCTTTATATATCTTCTCAAAGAAACTACCGGTAGTTCGAAAACTTGGCATCATATTTCTGTCATGCTGCTTTGTTGACAACTCCAATCATCTTGCACCCAGTTTATTTAGTCAATCAGTGACCGCCGTTGCTCATACTCACATCCCTCACCCACCCCATAGAGGGTATCTCTCTCTCTGTAATCAAATCAAAATATATTATATATGTCACATGCACCGAATACAACTGGTGTAGACTTGACTGTGAAATGTTTGCTCACGAGCCCTTCCCAACAATACAGAGTAAAAAAATTAAATAGTAACACAAGGAATAAAATTGCTGAGGTACGAGGTATTTGAGGTAGATATGCACATGAAGGCAGGGTAAAGTGACTAGGCATCAGGATAGATAATGGTGAAATAAAGAATAAAGCAGCAGCAGCAAATTATGAGTGTAAATGTGTGTGTATGTTATGTGTACGTGCGTGAGTTTTGTAATAATAAACTCTACAATAATGTCACGGTTATTTCCCTTTTTTTTTTTTTAAAAGAACAAGTGTGGAGGCTGGCTGTGTTCAAGCTCGGCTTCAGAGGGGGAAACGTTCTGAAAACAATCGCTCTTCTAAAAGGTCATGCCATTTCACGTGGCAATCAAATAATATTAGTGGTGCAGGGTTTCCTGTTGAGGGACATTATGATGGCTCCTTTGTGCTACATCTGTAAAGCTGCCGGGCCAAAGGTTTATGTCACAACACACGCCATGTTTGTTAACTCCCGCCGAGCTGTCAGAGGCCTGACCTCGGGGCAGTCCACCTGCCTGCGGATCTGCTTGCACTTCACTCACCCACCTAATCATCTTCCTTGCATTTTCTTTGCCAATGCAGTCACGAGTTAGGAGATTTTACCACTCTATTGCCCAGGTCCCAGAGTGTCTACTTTCACAGTAACGGCACACTGACTGAGACAGATAGATTACCATGACTCCCTTGTGGAAGAACTCCTCCAGATCTCTGCCATACAAACTCTCTTCTTTCTTTCTTTCGCTCTCGTTCTTCAGCCGTCAGCCAATCTCCTGAGATGGACCTGCCCATCACGACACTATCAGCATTTACATTTCTTATATTGCTTGCATCTCAAGAGGTTTGAATGCTAGGATAAATTAATATATATGCGTCGACAGATATCCAAGGAGCAGGATAACTGAACCAACTCAGGGTACCTCTGGCCCAGACTCCGATGGAGGCCCTGTCTTGGGAACCAATAAGTGGTTCTGATTACTGTTAGAATCTTACTTTAACTGGATCCTTTTATCTGGCAAATCAACCCAAGGCAATCTGATCCAAGCTTTTCCAAATGACCCCCTCTTTCATTCCTGGGCAGATTAGATTTGAGATGTGATTGGTGATATAGTTTTAAGTTTTACGTTTTAATATTATGTGCACAAGTACAGTGCAAGCTCCAAACCCAACAATGCAGTAATCAAAAATAACATGAAGCCAATGACTGATGTGGTGTACCCCTCAATGCAATCAGAGGAATCTCGGAACATATTCCAGTCTGTTGTGAATGTTGACCTACAGCAGTGCTTCTCAATTATTTTCTGTTACGCCCCCCCTAGGAAGAAGTTAACATTTCGCGCCCCCCAACTCTCCGCCGCGACTGTGAATAGTATAATTTGTCTATAAAATTGTTATAAGTATACCTCTGCATAACATTGTATCCTTATTAACATTAAAGAAAACAAAAAAAGAAAAAAGAAATATAGATCAACTTACAACAAAGAATAACTTTATTAACATTGTTTTTTAGTCTGTAACAGAAAAGACAAAGTGCATCAATTTGCCTGAAAAAAAAATAAATTCAAATCTTATTTAAACTGTAAACATTTTTTGACCATTTGATACTGAAAAATAAAATGTAATATAATCAATAAATAATAATAAATTCAAATTGATCAGCAACATTAACTCAGGAGCACAATATATGAAACACTTTGACCTATAAAACAAAAATGAATAAAACAATTTGTGCTGATTTTTTTAAATCAAAATGAGGAAGTCAGGATTAATGGTTACAATGAGCACGTTTTGCAGAGCACAGCTTTTTGAAGCGGGGTTTGAAGCATGATACTGCAACTCTCAGCTCCTGCTCAATGTTTAGCTGGGACCTGTACTTGGTCTTCTGTGCAGCAACAGCAGAGAAGCCAGTCTCACAAAGATAAGATGTTGCAAAAGGAAGAATGCCCATGGCCCTCTGCCCTAAGAGTGGATACTGCCTCTCTACACTCAGCCAGAATTCACTCAGTGTCTGTGATGTGAACCTCAGTCTCAATGTCGAGTCAGACGTCATATCAATGAACTGGTCCTACTCTGCAGAGCTGAAACCAGTTGGAGCTGGTGCATTGAAAGGATCTCTCACCCAGTCATATTGGGAACTGTTTTCAGGGAAGTACTTTTTAAAGAATCCCATCAGTGATGAAATATGCTCCTTAATATATGGAATCACTGAGGTGGCATCATAGTCATTAGTGTCAACAAATTCATGCAGGTTCTCGAATGAATCAGTATTTCCTTCATAAAGTCGCCTGCCCCACATTGCAAGCTTTCGAGTGAAAGAGCTGATCTTGTCTGACCTGAGGGAGGTGTTTATCTTTCCCTTGAAGCTGTAGATTTAGTTCATTTAGCTTTCCAAATATGTCACTCAGGTAGGCCAGTTTTGCCAGGAAGTTCTCATCACTAAATTTTTCTGCGAGGTCATACTTGTGCTCCTGCTCCGAAAACATTCTTATCTGCTCTCTGAGCTCAAAAACTCAGGACAAGACTTTTCCTCGTGACAGCCACCTTGCTTCACTGTGAAACAGCACAGCTTGATGTTCAGCTCCCATCTCCTCACAGATAGCAGAGAAGACTCTTGTTTTTAGTGGTCTGGTCTTTATAAAATTGACTACACCTACAATGTCAGTCATAACCTCACTTAATTCAGAGGAAAGGTGCCTTGATGCCAGTGCTTCTCTGTGTATAACACAGTGTGTCCACTCAGCATTAGGTGAGGCCTTCTTGATGAGTGCCCTAAGTCCTTTTCTCATCCCTGCCATGGTCTGTGCACCATCACTGCAAACACCAATGCAGTTCTCCCACTTTAGCCCATTCTCAGTCAGGAAGCAGTCCAGCATTTTGAATAGCTCTTCAGCTGTGGCTCTGTCTGACATATTTACAAAAAAGTAGATCCTCACACAGGGAGTTTGTCATGTCAAAACGTACATAAGCGATAAACAAGCAGTCTTTGTTGTTGTCAGTTGCTTCATCGAACTGTAAGGCAAAACGTTTGTCTTTGAGTTTATCTACCAGCTGTTCTTTAAGATCGTTAGCAATGTCATTTATACGTCTGGCGACAGTGTCATTGGACAGAGGGATAGTTTTTATTTTTGCAGCACTTGCGTCATCCAGCATGACAGAGACCATGTCTAATGCTGCAGGCAGTATCAGCTCCTCTGCTATGGAGTGGGTTTTTTTGCACTGAGCAATTTGGTACGCCACCTTATATGATGCTAACAGTGCTCGCTGGTTTACTGAAGTATCATTCACAAAGCGGGACGATTGTTGGCAATATTCGGCACGTTTTCGCTGAAAAAACTCAAGCGGCTTATCAGCGTGATTGGGGTGTAATGTCTTTAAGTGACGCCTTAATTTATTTGGCTTCATGCTGTCCGCTGCCAACATTTTTAGACAGTAAACATACCGGTCTTTCCTCATCTCCCACCGTAGTCACAGTGAAGCCAAGCGCTACATACGCTTCGTCATATTTCCTCGTCTTAGCTTTTGGGAGACTTACGGTTGTCTCATTATCGCCGTCTCTCTCCGCCTTTCTTTTCATCCCTGTTAAATATTTTTCCATGGTGTCTCTTAAGGGTTTGTTATCTGCACTTCATATCTAGTGCTGTGTGCTCTTGTTCGGTGCAAAAAAACCCTACTCCCTGCGGCAAAAAAAAGCATGTTCCCCGGGGTCACACGCGCCCCCCCCGGCATCGCTCCGAGCCCCCCCAGGGGGGCGCACCCCACTATTTGAGAAGGACTGACCTACAGTGATATAGTGGCTTCAGAAAGAATTCACACCCCTTGACTTTTTCCACATTTTGTTGTGTTGCAGCCAGAATTTAGATTTTTTTTGTCACAGGCCTACACACAATACCCCATGTTCAAAATGTTTACAAATTAATAAAAAATGAGAAGTTGAAATGGCTTGGTTCAATAAGTATTCAACCTCTTTGTTATGGCAGGCCTAAATAAGTTCAGGAGTAAAAATGTGCTTAACAAGTCACATAATAAATTACATGAACTCACTCTGTGTGCAATAATAGTGTTTAACATGATTTTTCAATGACTCTCATCTCTGTACCCCACACATACAATTATCTGTAAGCTCCCTCAGTCGAACAGTACATTTCAAACACAGATTCAACCACAAAGACCAGAGAGGTTTTCCAATGTCTTGCAAAGAAGGCCACCTATTGGTAGATGGCTAGAAATAAAAAAAAAGCAGACTTTGACTATCCCTTTGAGCATGTTGAAGTTATTAATTACACTTTGGATGGTGTATCAATACACCCAGTCACTACAAAGATACAGTCCTTCCTAACTCAGTTGCCGGAGAGGAAGTAAATCATTCAGGGATTTGACCATAAGGCAAATGGTGACTTTAAAACAGTTAGAGTTTATTGGCTGTGATAGGAGAAAACCAAGGGTGGATCAACAACATTGTAGTAACTCCACAATACCAGAATAAAAATATTCCAAAACATGCATCCTGTTTGCAATAAGGCACTAAACTGCAAAAAATGTGGCAATGAAATTAACTTTATGTCCAGAATAAAACCCAACAAAACACATCACTGAGTACCACTCACACATATTTTCAAGCATAGCGGTGGCTGCATCATGTTATGGGTATGCTTGTTATCGGCAAGGACTAAGGAGTTTTTTTTTAATGAAAAGAAACGATATAGAACTAAGCACAGGCAAAAATCCTACAGGAAAACCTAGTTCAGTATGCTTTCCTACCAGAAAATACAATCACGTCCCGTGCCCCTCAGCCGGGGGAAGACCACTGCAACGCTTTGAGGTACTGATGAGACTATTGACCTTGGTCATCATAGCTGGACCAATCCATTTCTACAGTGCTCCAGCTCAGGCACAGCTTGTGACATGTATAATACAATTTGGCCCTGGAAGATCTAAATGACACTGAGGCAACTGGACAAATATAGTATTGTATAGGCACAGTGGCCGAGGACAAAGCTGCATGCATTGAGTCACTGACACCAGACCATGTTAGAGTCAAAGTACATACACAATCACACAATCTGCTTGGAAAATCTCAGACAACTTTGAATACACAGTATAATATGAGAAGTTAAAATATGTCTGTGCCATGTTTTAATAGATTCCCCTCATGCTTGTTTATACCATTGCTAGCCTGATAAACATTAGGATGACAAAACCAGGTCTTAAAGAACTTCTAGCTTGGCTCAAAAAGACGAAAACCTACGCAACAGCTCAGGCAGCAGCAACATCAATGCCAACAAATGACCACTATACCATCCATTGCACATACATGGAGTCACTAACAGACATGGTGCATTATGTTGCATTATGTTGATGATTCGTTTCGGTGGCTTGCCGCACCGCTGCAGTCTAGTTGACAGAATGGTGGCCAAATGTGTTCTGTTTCTGCCCAAGGGAACAGCCAACATCCCGACACCCACACATCTTGTCAAGTGATGTCAGCCCCCAGGTACCGTCCAGAGACGAGGGACAAAACATTATGAAGCACAGCCCTCAACACTTCAAAATGCAGACATCCCCTATTTTCTATATACAGTTGAAGTCGGAAGTTTACATACACTTCGGTTGGAGTCATTAAAACTAATTTTTCAACCACTCCACAAATGTCTTGTTAACAAACTATAGTTTTGGCAAGTCGGTTAGGACATCTACTTTGTGCATGACAAAGTAATTTTTCCAATAATTGTTTACAGACAGATTATTTCACTGTATCACAATTCCAGTGGGTCAGAAGTTTACATACACTAAGTTGACTGTGCCTTTAAACAGCTTGGAAAATTCCAGAAAATGATGTCATGGCTTTAGAAGCTTCTGATAGGCTAATTGACATCATTTGAGTCAATTGGAGGTGTACCTGTGGATGTATTTCAAGGCCTACCTTCAAACTCCTTGCCTCTTTGCTTGACATCATGGGAAAATCAAAAGAAATCAGCCAAGACCTCAGAAAAATAATTGTAGACCTCCACAAGTCTGGTTCATCCTTGGGAGCAATTTCCAAATGCCTGAAGGTACCATGTTCATCTGTACAAACAATAGTACGCAAGTAAAAACACCATGGGACCACGCAGGTGTCATACCGCTCAGGAAGGAGACGCGTTCTGTCTCCTAGAGATGAACGTACTTTGGTGCGAAAAGTACAAATCAATCCCAGAACAGCAGCAAATGACCTTGTGAAGATGCTGGAGGAAGCAGGTACAGAAGTATCTATAGCCACAGTAAAATGAGTGCTATATTGACATAACCTGAAAGGCCGCTCAGCAAGGAAGAAGCCACTTCCAAAACCGCCATAAAAAAGGCAGACTACGGTTTGCAACTGCACATGGGGACAAAGATCGTACTTTTTGGAGAAATGTCCTCTGGTCTGATGAAACAGAAATAGAACTGTTTTGGCCATAATGACCATCAATATGTTTGGAGGAAAAAGGGAGAGGCTTGCAAGCCGAAGAACACCATCCCAACCGTGAAGCACAGGGGTGGCAGCATCATGTTGTGGGGGTGCTTTGCTGCAGGAGGGACTGGTGCACTTCACAAAATAGATGGCGTCATGAGGAAGAAAAATGATGTGGATATATTGAAGCAACATCTCAAGACATCAGTTAGGAAGTTAAAGCTTGGTCGCAAATGGGTCTTCCAAATGGATAATGACCCCAAGCATACTTCCAAAGTTGTGGCAAAATGGCTTAAGGACAACAAAGTCAAGGTATTGGAGTGGCCATCACAAAGCCCTGACCTCAATCCCATAGAAAATTTGTGGGCAGAACTGAAAAAGCGTGTACGAGCAAAGGGGCCTAAAAACCTGACTCGGTTACACCAGCTCTGTCAGGAGGAATGGGACAAAATTCACCTAACTTATTGTGGGAACCTTGTGGAAGTCTACCCGAAACATTTGACCCAAGTTAAACAATTTAAAGTCAATGCTACCAAATACTAATTGAGTGTATGTAAACTTATGACCCACTGGGAATGTGATGAAAGAAATAAAAGCTGAAATAAATCATTCTCTCTAGTATTATTCTGACATTTCACATTCTTAAAATAAAGTGGTGATCTTAACTGACCTAAAACAGAGAATTTGTACTACAATTAAATTTCAGGAATTGTGAAAACTGAGTTTAAATGTATTTGGCTAAGGTGTATGTAAACTTCCGACTTCAGCTGTATGTCTGTCACAGTGCGCAAAGTATGTGACTCGGAAGCCATTTTCTTGCCCATTACTTCAACATATACGAATTAATGAGTTTCTATACAGAAACTCCATCCACAGCTAAAGGGATAATTATTTTTCTTTCTGGGAAACAAAGACATATGTCAATATGAAGATCAGTCAATGCGGAAAATTTCAAGAACTTTTAAAGTTTCTTCAAGTGCAGTCGCAAAAACCATTAAGCAATATGATGAAACTGGCTCTCATAAGGACCGCCACAGGAAAGGAAGACGCAGAGTTACTTCTGCTACAGAGGATAAATTCATCTGAGTTAACTGCACCTCAGATTACAGCCCAAATAAATGCTTCACAGAGTTCAACATCAACTGTTCAGAGGAGACTGTTATTCAGGCCTTCATGGTTGATTTGCTGCAAAGAAACCACTACTAAAGGACACCAATAAGAAGAGACTTGCTTGGGCCAAGAAACACTAGCAACGGACATTATACCAGTGGAAAATCTGTCCTATGGTCTGATGAGTCCACACTTGAGAGTTTTGGTTCCTCAATCTACACACAATACCCCATAAGTGTTATTTTTTCCTCAGTAATCTACACAGAATACCCCATAATGACAAAGAAAAAACTATTTTTTAGAAATGTTTGCAAATTTATAAAAACATAAAAATTGAAAAGTCACATTTACATAAGCATTCAGACCCTTTACGCAGTACTTTGTTGAGGTAGCTTTGGCAGCAATTACAGCGTTGAGTCTTCTTGAGTATGACGCTACAAGCTTGGCACACCTGTATTTGGGGAGTTCCTCCCATTCTTCTCTGCAGGTCCTCTCAAGCTCTGTCAGGCTGGATGGGGAGCGTTACAGCACAGCTATTTTCAGAGATGCACAACTCTCCAGAGATGTTCGAGCGAGTTCAAGTCCGGGCTCTGGCTGTGCCACTCAAGGACATTCAGAGACTTGTCCCGAAGCTACTCCTGTGTTGTCTTTGCTGTGTGCTTAGGGTTGTTGTCCTGTTGGAAGGTGAACCTTTGCCCCAGTCTGAGGTCCTGAGCGCTCTAGGAAGAGTCTTGGTGGTTCCAAACTTATTTCATTTAAGAAAGATGGAGGCCGCTGTGTTCTTGGGGACCTTCAATGCTGCATCATTTTTTTTAGTAACCTTCCCCAGATCTGTGCCTCATCATAAACCTGTCTCGGAGCTTTATGGACAATTCCTTCGATCTCATGGCTTGGTTTTTGCTCTGACATGCACTGTCAACTGTAGAACCTTATATAGAGAGGTGTGTGCCTTTCCATATCATGTCCAATCAATTTAATTTACCACAGGTGGACTCCAATTACGTTGTAGAAACATCTCAAGGATGATCAATGGAAACAGGATGCACCTGAGCTCAATTTTGAGTCTCGTAAGAAAGGGTCTGAATACTTATGTGAAAAATAACGAGAGAGAACAAAATGAATAGTGAGTGCATGATAAATGGAAAGGGGAGAGAGAGAATCTGAGAGAAGGCATGAGGACGGTTTAATGGTGGAATTGTTGAGTGACAGACAAGGTGATGATGGGGACTGACACAGAATGCCTGGCTTATCATGGCTGACACAGAGAAGACACATTTCACATTGATGGCGAGTGATATGATGATGATATTATGGATATCAATTAAATTAACACCTCGTCAAATGCTATATTGGCTGTCACAATGCAGTTGCTAGCCACAGTCTCCTTTCTGAAGAAAATGACCATATCACACAACTGTAGGTAAAGCATGAAAGAATGGAATTTACTTATGGAATGCACTAAAATGCATAGGTTTTTCTTTAAAGGAGCAATATGCAGTTAAAACAATAATTGAGTAAATAGCTGAAGGATGGGCCTGGAGAAATGTAACCCCATGTTTGAGGCAATAGTGTTTGTTTACATGGTTATGTTGTTTACAAACAAAGGAGTAAAACAAGCTTATATTTTGGGTTCTGATGGGCTAACACAATTGAACTAAGCTCATTCGGCATGTATAAGTTATATTATTCAAGAATCAATAGGTATATATCATGAATTTAAAAGTAAAACAAATGATGTAGCAATCACAGATTGCCCTTTAAGTAAAGAAGAATATATACTGAACAAAAATGTAAACGCAACATATAAAGTGTTGGTTTCATGAGATGAAATAAAAGACCCCAGAAATTCTACTAAGTTCTACTAAGCTATATGGAATTGTTTTAAGAAGGTCATACCAAGGATAACATTCTAATTCAAATAGCAAAATTAAGACCCCTTGAAGTATCAAAAACAAATATAAAAAAACAGATTCACTACACGGAACAGAGAGTCCCAAAAAAAAGACATCTGAAGAAAGTTTGTTCTGAAGTGTTTGTCCAATATCTGAGAAATAGGAAACATGAGTAATTTTTTGGACATGTATTTAACCCCTTGTTTTTTTCTTCTTTTACCCCTTTTTTCTCCCCAATTTCGTGGTATCCAATTGGTAGTAGTTACAGTCTTGTCTCATCGCTGCAACTCCCGTACGGACTCGGGAGAGGCGAAGGTCGAGAGCCATGCGTCCTCCGAAACACAACTCAACCCAGCCGCACTGCTTCTTGACACAATGCCCATCCAACCCGGAAGCCAGCCGCACCAATGTGTTGGACGAAACACCGTACACCTGGCGACCGTGTCAGCGTGCACTGCGCCCGGCCCGCCACAGGAGTCGCTAGTGTGCGAAGAGACAAGGATATCCCTGCCGGCCAAACCCTCCCCTAATCCGGACGACGCTGGGCCAATTGTGCGCAGGCCCATGGGCCTCCCGATCGCGGCCAACTGCGACAGAGCCTGGACTCAAACCCAGAATCTCTAGTGACACAGCTAGCACTGCGATGCAGTGCCTTAGACCATTGCGCCACAACCCCTTATTTTTGGCACTAAACAGTCTCCATGCATTTTTTCAACTGGCACCAGGCGACATTCAGACAAGTCTTGTGAGGCCTTGTGGGCAAAACAATCGACATGTACGTGTTCATGAGAGTCTCACCTTTCCACAGAGTGGTCATATTAGTGTGTAGCCCTGGCATGCTGGAGAAGTGCGCTGTTCATGGATCAATTCTGGTTTCAACTGTACTGCGCAAATGGCAGACAGCGTGTATGGCGTCGTGTGGGCAAGTGGTTTGCTGATGTCAACGTTGTGAACAGAGCGCCCCATGTTGGCGGTGGGGTTATGGGAAGGCATAAGCTATGGACAAAGAACACAATTGCATTTTAAGAATGGCAATTTGAATGCACAGAGATACTGTGACGAGATCCCGAGGCCCATTGTCGTGCCATTCATCTGCCGCCATCACCTCATGGTCACATCAGATACTGACTGGGTTTCTGATCCACGCCCCTACCTTTTTTTTAAGTATCTGTGACCAACAGATGCATATCTGTATTCCCAGTCGTGAAATCCATAGATTAGGACCTAATGAATTTATTTTAATTGACTGATTTCCTTAAATGAACTGTAATTGAGTAAAATCACTGGAATTGTTGCATGTTGTGTTTATATTTGTGTTAAGTGTAGTTATGTTATGAAGCTTAAAGGTCAAGTTAAAACATATTTTTTTAACCAAATCTCTATTTTTATGGCTGGTGGGGAAGTTTCTCAAAACTAATTGAAATTGCAAAAAAAGTGTCTGGATACTTCTATAACAACCCATTTACATAAAAAAAAGACATTTGGTTAAAAAAAGTGAACTTTTCCTTTAACAACATTACCAGTTAGCACACTGTGCTACCTTATCATTACTGATTTACATGCTTTGATTTTCAAATAGTGTTGATAACATGCATTTACACAAGTGTCAATTAGCTTCTGTGCATTAACAAAGTGGATTGAAAAATGACAAACCATTACGGTTTGTACACTCTTAGAAAAAAAGGTGCTATCTCCAACCTAAAAGGGTTATTTGGCTGTCCTCATAGCAGAACCCTTTGAAGAACCCTTTTTGGTTCCAGGTAGAACCGTTTTGGGTTCCATCTAGAGCCCTTTCCACAAGTTGCATTGTTTCTTAAAAATAAGACCTCTCTCAACCTCCCTATAGCCCTTGTGAGAGTGAGGCCAAGAGAGAATCCTGTTTGAAGGGTTCTGTCAATGGTGTATTAAATTAATTGTGATTAGTGGGGAAAGCTTGGTGGGACCTCCAAAGAAAGAGAGAAGTCCTTATCTGTGTCACGCCATTCATGCTAAGAAGCACACAGGCAAATGAGGTGATAGATCTAATCGTGTGAACCGGCAAGAATCAGGTCAGGTCTCCCTTTGCAGTGCTCAATCTGACTCAAAGTAAACTGTATGGAATATATAAACATAGATTTAACTGGAAATCGAAATTGAAGTAACCTTTAAAGCCCCCATGCAGTCTTTTAAATGTTTGAATCATCACTGTATGTCTAATCAATCTCTGTGTGTGTTTATTTCATGAAAATAACTCTAAATATATTTTTATAATTTATTTCCCACAGCCAGCTATTGCCATTGAAATGCTCAATCTGATCGTGTGGGCGTGTTGATACAAATTGAAATATATTTACATACACAGCCCAGATTGACAGATAGGATCATCTAGACTCTTAAGCCTATCCTGCTTACCCCTTCAAAACAGGAGGATACATATGCAAATAAAACATGACTGGTCATTGGTCAGAATATTCACATCAGATTGTGATGTCATGCTGTGGGCCAAAAACTCTATCCCACCTGAACAGGCTGTAATTCCAGGCGTTTTTTTAATCACGTTTTTGACTGGACTGCCCTTTAAGATTTCAAGTAATGAGTCTTAGAATTTCCCGAAGTCTTCTGCAGCAGTGGAGGCTCCTCAGAGGAGGAAAGGGAGGACCATCCAACTCAGTGAATTTCACAAAAATAAAACAAATTAAACTAGATAAAACTATACTAAATATATTCACGTTACCAAATAACTGATTAAAACACACTGTTATGCAATGGTCTACAATAATTTTAACAGCACCCTCTAGGGTAGCACCATGGTGTAGCCGGAGGAGAGCTATTTTCCATCCTCCTCTGGGTATATTGACTTCAATTCAAAACCTAGGAGGCTCATGGTTCTCAACCCTTCCATAGACTTACACAGCAATTATGACAACTTCTGGAGGATGTCCTCCAACCTATCAGAGCTCTTGCAATATGAACTGGCATGTTGTCCATCCAATCAAATGATCAGAGAATGAATCTAATACTGAAAGCATAAGCTAAAGCTAGCTAGCACTGTAACATAAAGTGAGGTGAGTAGTTGACACAAAGAAAGAGAAAGACAATAGTTGAGCAGTTTAACAAATGTATTTCTTCAAAAATTAAGGTGAAGTAACAGAACGAGAGAGAGAGAGAGCTAGCTAGATATATTTCATTGTATTTGTTTCTTCTTAGTTTACCATTCACTTTAGTAGCTAATGCAGCAAATTTAGCACACTCAACAAACAGAGAGGAATGCTATTTATGATAGCTAGCTGGCTTAAGGCTATCCAACACAGCAACTCTTCCAAGTCAAGCTAAGCTTTTGGCTTTATTAATGTATTGCCACCGGGGCCCACCGGCGTAACTGATGAAAGGCTTGCTGTACTGTGTGACTGTACACATGGATTGGATTGTGGGTTTACGACGTAGGCTGTGTAGCGGTTAGAGGTTATGGTATGAAGGTTTTTGCGCCTGGTCACAGACAGCTGTTGTGTTGTGCACTGAAGTCCACATGCGAAGGGAAAAGGTGAGAGCACGTAGATGTGAGAAAGAATTATACAACAAACAAAGTGATGATGCAGTATGTGGTTACTATGAAAGTGAACTGTGTGTGCGGGTGATCAGGGGTGTATTCCATCTGCCGACTTTAAAACATTTCTTAAATGGAAGCAAACGGAATGAAAAGGGGAGGGACCTACCCGAATTTGTCCAATAGAAGCTATTATTTTAGTTGCAGAAAGGAACGTTTTGCAACTGTTTGGACTAATGATTACACCCCAGATCAGCTAGATGCAGGCAAGAGTACGGTTAGAGTACGGTAGCACAAATTCACTGGCTTTCCCAAAATCCTTAATGTGTCAGCTTGATTACTCCAATTTGTCTCTCAAACTGTGCACTTACGTTATAAACTTTCCTATGTAGGCTAGGTTGTAGCAACCTCATGATGGGTATAGGGCAAATTTGAGTATCTTGTAGTAGCCTAAGCCTATCGATGTTACATTGAGCTGGGTGGATGGAATATGAATGACAGTCATCCAAAATGTTGTAATAGAAACATGGCCATGCTCATAAAAAAACCTGGCCTCCCTAATTTCAAACGGCACCGACTTGGCTAAATCCAATAAAGCAAAGACTTCAGATATGAAGAATTCAGAAACCCAATATAGCCTGTATCAGGTGAATACTTTTTCAATCGTCAATCCAAGGATTATGAGCAACAATCCACCACATTGAGTCTGTGTTCTCGGCTGCTTTTCTGCACTGCAAGAGACGGAGATGAAGCTGAAGAAACATCCTCTTATCTTTGGTCCTCATGTGTTGGGGCTGTTTTGTGTTAGATCGTGTGAGGTCAACCAATCAAATCAAACTTTGAGATTTTCAATAAATCCTATGGGGATTTCTTTTGTTGATTGTTTCCCTAGTCTTCCACAATGGATGACATCGTGATGTTCCAACGAGCCAAAAGAGTAGATGATTTAAAACAGTAATCAAATCTATGCTAAAAACACTAAAGCTAGCATCGGAGACGGACCCAAGGTTAACACATGCTAGATTCAGCATCGTGGGCACGAGTGGCAAGGAAAATAATGTATTCTGTAGATAGTGCTGGAAAATGTAGCCTTACATAACACCATGCAACATTTACTCATATCTATCTACCAGCTATGCCAGTTGTGGTAAGCTCTCACCTTAAGTACCTACATTGTCATATTGATTTTGTATCCGCATTGACTACTAATAGTTTCATTATGAACCAGCAAAGTAGGCCTATATTCTCTGTAGTGGAGCCATGAATTAAATCTCATTCTCCTAATTGGATAGAGGGCATATGGTCACAACACAGCAACAGATGTGTAAACATTTGTTGATGTGATTAATTAGCTCCCTCTCTCTCTCCCTCCTCGATCGCTGTTTAGCAGGCCATCACCTGAGTCCAACACATTCATGTCATCACTCTCTCACGCCCTCCTTCCATCTCTCCCTGTCTCTCAGCCTCTTTCTCTGTGAAGATTGAAATAAATGCTGAGACACAACCCTCTACTCCTTCTTTCCTGCTAACCGTTTGTCTTTCCTCAGCTCAGATCTGATCTGTTAGCTCCTGTCACTCCGCTGTTAGCCTCCTGTCTCTGTCTATCTCTCTAAAGAGGGGCTTACAGAAAGTTTTTGTAACTATGTTCCTATCAATAGGAGGCAATTGAAGTTTGGACACACTGACTTCATTGGTTTCCATTGAAGAGGAGCTGAAGAGGGATGATGTCATCATGCCATGCATAAGGGAGTTATTTAATGTGTGTGTGTGTATAATGTTTGCTGCTTAACACTCGTTCTGTAGCTGCATTTCCTCTTCTTACACACAAACACTGACCTTTCAAGGTTTGTTATGAGCATTTCACATCCTGCAATTTTTTATCCAAATGCTCAAATGATTAACCTCTTTTATGCTATGTGGTTGGGTGTCAATGTCCTGTCACAGACAGAAATTGAAAAATACAACACAAAAATAACTAATATTCATAAAGCCTTTCAAAAAAAGATACACACTTATAAAAAAAGTGTTCCAAAAGGGTTCTTCGGCTGTCCACATAGGAGAACCCTTTTTGGTTCCAGGCAGAACCCGTTTTTGTTCCGGGTAGAACACTTTTGGGTTTCGTGTAGAACCCTCTGTAGAAAAGGTTCTACATGGAACCAAAAAGAGTTCTACCTGGAACAAAAAAGGGTTCTTCAAAGGGTTCTCCTATGGGAACACCCAAAGAACCATTTAAGGTTCTAGATAGCACCTTTGTTTCCCGAAAATTGTAAAAGTCAGAGCTTCACATTCAGGTAAATTTGCCAGTGGCACACCGGGCCAGTGCCAACTGAAAGCTACTGGCCTGAATGAAAGTGTTTGACATCAACAAGCTCACATCTCCTGAAATCAATAAAAGCTTTAAACACCGAGTGAAGAAATCGCTTCAGTCCATTAGCCAATGCTGAGGAAGAAGACCAGGGCACAGTTGAAACTACGTGGAGTAACATCAAGAATGAGTACACAGAAACCGCAAAGAAAGTTATTGGCTTTAGAAAGAAAAAGGGCAAGAAAACACAAGATACATGGAAGAAACTAGATGAGAGAACGCTGGCCAAAGATAAACTGCTGAGCGCAAAATGATTGAGTGAGCACAGCAAGAATATAAGACCAAGGACAAAGAGGTAAAAAAGAGTGCTCTAAGGCAGTGGTTCCAAAATGTTTATAGTCCCGTACCCTTTCAAACATTCAACCTCCAGCTGCGTATCCCCTCTAGCACCAGGGTCAGCGCACTCTCAAATGTTGTCATTTATTAAACATGAGAACGAGTGTGAGTTTGTCACAACCCGGCTCGTGGAAAGAGCTCTAATAGGACCAGGGCACAAATAATATAATAATAATCAATAATTGTGAATAACTCACCACAGCTTAATGAGAAGGGTGTGCTTGAGAGGATGCACATAACTCTGCAATGTTGGGTTGTATTGGAGAGAGTCTCAGTCTTAAATCATTTTCCACAAACAGTCTGTGCCTGTATTTAGTTTTCATGCTAGTGAGGGCCGAGGATCCACTCACATAGGTACGTGGTTGCAAAGGGCATCAGTGTCTTAACAGCGCGATTTGCCAAGGCATGATACTCTGAGCGCAGCCCAATCCAGATATCTGGCAGTAGCTTCTATTTAAATTACATTTTCACAGAACTGCTTGTTGCATTTTTGATGAGGCTCTCTTGTTCAGATATCGGTAAGTGGACTGGAAGCAGGGCATGAAAGGGATAACGAATCCAGTTGTTTGTGTCATTCATTTCGGGAAAGTACCTGCGTAAATTCGCAGCCAACCCACTCTGGTGCTTCACTATATCACATTTGACATTGTCCGTAAGCTTGAGTTAATTTGCATACAAAAAATCATACAATGATGGAAAGACCTGTGTGTTGTCCTTGTTAATGAAATCAGAGAAGAGCTCCAACTTCTTAAATCATAGCCTCAATTTTGTCCCGCACCCTGGAAATAGTTAGAGAGTCCCTGTAATCTTAGATTCTGATCATTCAGGTAAGAAAAAACATCACCCAGATAGGCCAGTCTTGTGAGAAACTCGTCATCATGCAAGCGGTCAGACAAGTGAAAATTATGGTCAGTAAAGAAAACTTTAAGCTTGTGTCTCAATGAAAAAAAACGTGTCAATACTTTGCCCCTTGATAACCAGCGCACTTCTGTATATTGTAAAAGCATTACATGATTGCTGGCCATATCATTGCATAGTGCATAAAATACACGAGAGTTCAGGGGCCTTGCTTTAACAAAGTTAGCCATTTTCACTGTAGTGTCCAAAACGTCTTTCAAGCTGTTAGCCATTCCTTTGGCAGCAAGAGCCTCTCGGTGGATGCTGGTGTGTACCCAAGTGGTGTAGGGAGCAACTGCTTGCACGCGCATTACCACTCCACTATGTCTGCCTTTCATGGCTTTTGCGCCATCAGTACAGATTTGATGGACCAAAGTCCATTTGATGTCACAAAGCTCTCCAGTACTTAAAAAAGATCCTCTCCTGTTGTCCTAGTTTCCAGTGATTTGCAGAATAGCATTGACCCCCCATAAACGTAACAGACATATACCACAAGCTGTGCCAGGCCTGCCATGTCTGTTGACTCATCCAGCTGTAATGCATAGAATTCACTGGTTTGTATGCGGAGCAGTAATTGTTTCAAAACATCTCCTGCCATGTCACTGATGTGTTGTGAAACAGTGTTGTTTGATGAAGATATTGTCTGTATAGTTTTTGTTGGGCTTTTCCCCCAGCATTGTCCCAGCCATGTCTGTGGCAGCAGGAAAAATGAAGTCCTCCACAATAGTAGGGGCTTGCCTGTCCTAGCCACTAGGTAGCTCACCATATAAGACGCTTCTAGCCCCTTCTTATTAATGGTATCTGTTGCTTTTATACATGACTTACTACTCAAAAGTCATCTTAATTCTCCCTCAAAAAACACCTGTGGCTTATTTTTCAAATTGACATGTTTTGTTTCTAAATGTATGCGCAAGAGTGAAGGTTTCATCGAGTTGTGAGATATATGTGCAAACGTACTAACACACTGTGGCTGAGGAAAGGCACTACTCCCAATATAAGTCAACCCCAAATCAACGTAGTTCTCATCATATTTGCGCCTCTTCGATGGTCCAATGTCCCTGACTGTTGTTCGGTGCTTTCCCGGGTAAGGGGGCAGTAGCTCTTCGGCTGCATCAGATTCACAACTGTCAGTGTCCATGCTAGCTGGGCTAACAACAAATGTAGAATTACTGATGCTAGCATTGGATGTGCTCGTGGAAGCAAAACAACTTGTGTCGTCGACAGTGCAGGTGTAGTACTGCTGGTAGTAGCAGTACTACCTGTAGAGCTGGTATGTATCTCTATGGGCCTTACTTTTTTTAACCATTTATCAATTTTCGAGCAAACGGAATGAGCAGCAGCTACATTTGGCTACATACGGACCGCTAGTGGAGTTCCCACGAGAGAGTAATGGTTAATGTGATTGGATGTTAATTATTTGACTAGGCTACCTGTATTTGACATTGTGTTGTTATTTCACTTAACACTAGATGGTTTAATGTTATTTTTGGCAGTGAAACGAGACTACTCAGGGGAGAAAAAAACCTCACCCAAATGTATAGCCCCGTTTGAAAATGTAAATGGACTGTTTGAAAATGTGAAGAAAATTATTATTTGTATTTGGCATACCCCCGACGGCATTGCACGTACCCCAGTTTCGGAATCCCTGCTGTAAGAGAGCCTTTCTCTAGGAATTGGCCAGCGAGGCAGAACCATTGGTTTAAATTTCTTAAGTAAAAATACTTTAAAGTACTACTCAGTGGTGGAAAAAGTACCTAATTGAGTAAAAGTAAAAATACCACCATCCCTTTGGCAAATCAGATCACAACTGCATCCAACTCCCTTCCTATAGGCAGAAACTCAAACAGGAAGTACCTGTGCTAATGTCTATTCAATGCTGGTCTGACCAATCGTAATCCATGCTTCAAGATTGCGCGGACTGAGATCACACAGACTGGGATATGTTCCGGGTAGCGTCCGTGAATAACATTGACGCATACACGACACGGTGACTGACTTTGTCAGGAAGTGTATAGGCGATGTTGTTCCCACTGTGACTATAAAAACTACCCAGGACATAGGGCCAGCCGATTGAAATTTGAGATATTAGCTGACCAAGCAATAATCATCTCTGTCCCTCGCGTTTTCAGTAGTGTGAGTAGACCACAGTATATTTCATTGTTTACAGCGAGTTCCGGTAATACATTGCAAAAAATAATGCCGAAAAGGTTTGAATGTAAGACGATTACTAGTAAAACCGTTCTCTTGTTTAAGGGGATCCTATGTTATGCTTGAAAGTGTACAAAGTAGGATTGGCTTGCAGGAGATGCTAGAGCTAACAAAGGGAGAGCAGCCATTTAGTTTTTCCTATGTCATGTTGAAATTCCTCCGTCTTGGGCGACTGAAGTCCCGCCCTTTGTACTTCTGTTTGATTTCAGCTTTCTGTGATCAGTGACCCCTGGGGGTGAAGAATCGGCAGTAATTAAAAAATATATATTATTTATGTGACACCCAACGTGTATCACGTTTAACTAGTGGTTACTTATGATATCCAGCCAATCTCAACTGACTGGATATCGTTGCCTCATTCAATTTAACTAAGAGGTAAAATTGCAAGAATTACCTTTTTCAAATGGACATTAAATAATATCCAAATTGATTGGTTTCTAAAAATGAGACAATTGAAACTTTTCCACATTAACCTTGATACAGCTACGCTTTCAGGTTAATTAAAGTTGAATTCCCAAATAGCCTATACAGTTTTGATTTATCATTAACATTGATTAATTAGTCAAATTTGCTTTTGCAAAGCACATTGAGTACAAACCCCCAATACTGACGGAAGTCCCGCCTTCACAGGAATCCCATGTGGCTTCAGCCTTAGGGATATGTGAACCTGGTGATGAATACTGTTTACACTTATGATAATCCAGCCAATCTCAATTGATTGGATGTCATTGTCTCATTAAATTTAATAAGTTAAATTGTCAAACATACCTTTTCAGGTTCTTCCAATTAAATGAAACATTTTAAACTTTCCCATATTAACCTAGATGGACCAACTTCTCAGGTTAATTAAAGTTGAATTCCCAGATAGCCTAACCAGGTATGATTAATCATTATCATTGAGTAATCAATTCAATTTGCTTTTGCAAATTCATTCACATTCAACTCCAACATACCGGATACAGTAGTGATGGTTCATTAACATCTAGAAATAGATTAAAATCGTTTTTGCAGCTTCCAACGAATTCCCAACCCAAACTTTGAAAAAAATAGGAACATTTTTCCTCTCAATATTTCAAATAATGTTCAAGCTATCAGAGGGGGTGGTCCCCACTCCCACATTAATTTGTGAACTCTCGCCCATTAAAGGATTGATCCCTGACCGCAGCAGCGATACCAACCCTAAATATGCCATTAGCGGAAAAACTGTAGAAATCGCAAAAAACGCTCTCCAAAATCAACCGTTGGGCGCAGGCCTTGTAAAGGTTCTCTCCAGTTTAGCCCTGATGTCTTGCCATCCAAGATTGGCATTGGGCCAATACCGCAGTGCACAGCTGAAGCACGAGCAGGAAATGGTAGACATAAAGGGACAGGTGTAGAGAACCAGGAAACTAATGACAAAAGCAGAAAAGTGAAAAATCTTGCTACGTTTGAAAACTGAACAATTGAATGTAATTGCAAAAACTTATAAGGACGAACGGGTACAAACTCTTCAACAAAATTGTATTCTTCAGGAAAAAAATCGTATTCTACAGGATCAACTCGATTTAGCCAAAACTAAATACGACGATGTCCACGCAAAACTAGATAAATCTGACGAGTTATCTACAAACACGAGCACCAAATGTGATAACATGCATGCAGTTTTGTTGAACGTTACTCAAAGGAACGATGTTCTACTCCAAATGCTGCAGACCAAAGACGATCCGGTAATGAACACAATGACTAAGTTGGATGACAAATCAGCAGAACATTGAAGTTGCTGACCAAATTAATGATGAGAGAACTCAGGTGATGAATATGGAACTATTGATTTCTAAGCAGGCGGAGGAAATCTCATCAATGAATCTCTCGCTCCATACTCAAGACCTCTGTCTGCAAACCATGACAGATAAGTAGGAGACCGAAAGGAGCAAGTGCGACACTCACATGTCCAAAATCAGTACTCTTAGCGCTCAAGTGGACTCTGCAATGCAGCAGAATACCACCCTTAGGTACAATCTGGTGGAATTTCAGAATGGTAATGCGCTACAGCGTGACTACGCAACCGGAGCCCGGTACTCAAAGGAGTGAAGACAATAGAAGGTTTCAGACTTTGCCTCCCTCATGTGACCCTCAGTCTTCTCCTCTTGGCCATTCGGCACTGAGTAATATGGCACCTCTTCACCAACAAAGCCAAAGCTTAGCTTCTCCTCTTGGTCTTTCATCCCCAATTTCCCCACAGGATGAAGCCAACCCTCGCTGCCCGCTTGGCGCAGAACTCCTTGACAAACTCGTCTAAAATTTCCCCACCTTTGACCCCGTTCTAGGTAAGCCAAACGATACTGAGACGTTCCTAGCTGAAATAGAGGACGCATTGGATGGCTACCCAAATGCTACAGGTTCTGACAGGATTTACCTGTTGAAGTGAACGTCGAATAGACACGTGACAAGATGAATTCGTCTACAACAGCAACACATGCTAAACGACTACACTAAATTTGCCACAGCTTTGAAATTATAATTCAGTGGTTCTGCGACTAGCAAACACGATAGCTCACTGGCTAACACTGTCAAACAAGCTCAGAATGAACACCCACAAGCTAACTATCATAGGCTTCGTTCAGCTTACTTTGGCCTACTCACTAAAACGGGAATGGAAGAGGTGTTACCATTCAAACAAATGTTTCTGTCGAACATGAATCCCACCTTCATTACTTAGGGCCCTACAGCCCATGTTGGCTTGTCTATCTTACAACTCAGAGAGCTTGCAAGCACAGCTTTTGAGGCATCAAAAGCTCGCAACGCTAAGAGCCACGTCAACTCGGTTTGGAAGTTTGACCAGGAGCACTCACTCCAGTTAGAGGGTACATTATCAGGTATTGGAGGGTTGAGAGATGACGCATAACAACGGTTTCTACCATGAAACCACAACTCCAATAAAGTACGTCACCATCAAAACGACTACTGCTTCAATCGACCTGTTCGCTACGTTCCTGCACCCAACCCACACAAAGTGTCAGAGCACAGGGGTAACAAAGGATTAAAGGAGGATCAAAACGTAGACCAATAGAGAACAAAGACATTCTTCTTGCCAAAACTCCAAATCCCCAAAATTGGAGAATTAAACAATATTTCTATTTTTGAGAATGTGGGAATGGTCCGTGGACACTTAAGGGACAGTCATGTCGAGTTTGTTTCATTTGGTGATCTCATGAAGGACAGGAAACACACATTACTGTGTCTTTGGTTGTGTGGGGTTTACATCTAAATGTTGTGAAACGTATATGATTACATATGAAACTATTTCTGAAAAGATTCAATGTGATGTTAGCCTTCTAAATGAGAGTATGGGTTTTCATATAAAGTTTAACTAGTCAGTGGCCACGCCCCTGTGAGCACAGACATTACACGGCGCCATAGAACAAAACTCCAAATTTTCTACTAAGTAAAAAAACCACTTCCAACAAAATATACATTAGACCAGAAAATATGGAGCTGTCGCTACATGTTGAAATGGTTGGCAATTCTACAAAAGGACTCGACCAGAGACGTGACGTGGAGATCATTCCCACTTTGAAATGGCTAAGACATCTACAAACTAAATAATATTTTTTTCAGGTTGCAGCTGTTTAAATATTTAGTCTGGTAAACGCATCCAATTCTGTCAACTGACTATCCAGCAGACGGACCGGCAACCACAGAGGGACAACAAGGCATATGCTCGTAAATTGCAATTTATTTTCAAATGAGCGGTTGTTCATGTTCAAAGTATAGGCATTTCCATAAGTGTAGTGTAGTCAACTGTATGTACTTGAATCCACTCTGAGTTTCCCGCTCTTGAGCGGTCCCCACCTCCTTTCCTTTGTCTACCAATCATATCGGTTTCCTCCGCTAGGGACTTTTTCCTTTGTATCATGTAGTAGCCAATGTATGACCTATTGTATGTGTGTTTATGTAATTCTGTGATTTAGTTAGTAAAAAAATAATTAAGCCGATTCATGATTCTATGCTAGGGTTTGTGCAGATATCCAAGGGTTTGCGATGTTCAGTAATGAGACTGATGAGGTAATAATACATTAATAAGTGACTGTAATCGATAAGATAATAAAATATCTATCGAGTGATATTCGAGAAATAGAGACTCTTTAAACATTTTCCTGTGGTGCCCCGACTTCCTAGTTAATTAAAGTTTACATGATTAGAGTCACGTCCTGACCAGTAAAAGGGGTTGTTTGTTACTGTAGCTTGGTCAGGGCGTGGCAGGGGGTGTTTGTTTGATGTGTTTTTTTTTTTTTTGGTTAATGTTCTATGTTAGTATATTTCTATGTTCATTCTAGTTTTTCTGTTTCTATGTTTAGTTTATTGGGTTGACCTTCAATTGGAGGCAGCTGTTCCTCATTGCCTCTAATTGAAGGTCCTATTTAGTAGGGGTGTTTTTCCATGGGTTTTTGTGGGTAGTTGTTCCGTGTGTGTAGCTGTGTGCCTCACGGGACTGTTTTTTTGTCGTTTTTTTTGTTAAGTGTTTATTTTGGTTTTCTTCACAATAAAGACGATGAGTATACACATTCCTGCTGCGTTTTGGTCCCATCAGTACGACGAACGTGACAATTAGTTTAATCATGTAATGACAATTACACAGAATTTATTAAATATAAGTCTTCACATTTAATGATAGTCAACACTACGACATATTCTACTATATTTTAGTCATTGCCACTCCGACATTTCTCGTCATTATATTTATATATTTCTTTATTCCATTCTTTTATTATAGATGTGTGTGTATTGTTGTGAATTGCTAGATACTTCTGTAATGTTGGAGCTATGTACACAAGAATTTTGCTACACCTGCTAAATATGTGTATGTGACCAATACAATTTGATTTCATTTGAAAAGTGAAAGTCACCCAGTAAAATAGTACTTGAGTAAAAGTCTAAAAGTATTTGGTTTTAAATATACTTACATTTGAAGTTGGAATTTTATATACACTTAGGTTGGAGTCGCCCTACAGTCCGGAACCGGCGCAGCCAGAGTCGCCCTACAGTCCGGAACCGGCGCAGCCAGAGTCGCCCTACAGTCCGGACCCTACAGTCCGGAATTTGTGGGCAGAACTGAAAAAGCTTGTACGAGCAAGGAGGCTGTCACAGCTGTCTGACGGAGCAGACCAAAGTGCAGCGTGGTTGTAGTTCCACATTTTATTACATCCGTGAAACTTTGCAAAAACATAAATAACTGAAATTGACAAAACAACAAACCGTGACGCAGAGAGAAACAAACACCACTCAAAAGATAATAACCCACAAAAACCCAGGAAGAAAAATCCCTACTTAAATATGATCTCCAATCAGAGGTAACGAGGACCAGCTGCCTCCAATTGGAGATCAACCCAAACAACCCCAACATAGAAAAACTAGAACTTAAACATAGAAATAGAAAAACACAAAACACCCCCTGTCACGCACTGACCTACTCTACTATAGAAAATTACATCTTACTAGGGTCAGGACGTGACAGAGGCTTACAAACCTGACTCAGTCACACCAGCTCTGTCAGGAGGAATGGGCCAAAATTCACTCAACTTATTGTGGGAAGCTTGTGGAAGGCTGCCCGAAACGTTTGACCCAAGTTAAACAATTTAAAGTCAATGCTACCAAATACTAATTGAGTGTATGTTAACTTCTGACCCACTAGGAATGTGATGAAAGAAATAAAAGCTGAAATAAATCATTCTCTCTACTATTATTCTGACATTTCACATTCTTAAAACAAAGTGGTGATCCTAACTGACCTAAAACAGGGAATTTTTACAAGGATTAAATGTCAGCAATTGTGAAAAACTGAGTTTAAATGTATTTGGCAAAGGTGTATGTAAACTTCCGACTTCAACTGTAAGTTTCAAAAGTAAATGTAATTGCTAAAATATACTTAAGTATCAAAAGTAAAAGTAAAAGTATAAATCATTTCAAAGTCCTTACTTTAAGCAAACAAGACCCCAACACTCAGACATCATTTACAAACGAAGCATTTGTGTTTAGTGAGTCCGCCAGATCAGAAGCAGTAAGGATGACCAGGATTGTTCTCCTGATAAGTGTGTGAACTAGACCATTTTCGTGCGCTGCTAAGCATTCAGAATGTAACGAATACTTCTAAGTCTTGGGGAAAATGTATGGAGTCAATCACCACCTTCCAGAGACACCTGAAACCCCACCTCTTCAAGGAATACCTAGGATAGCATAAAGTAATCCTTCTAACCCCCCCCCCCCTTAAAGGACTTAGATGCACTATTGTAAAGTGGTTGTTCCACTGGATATCATAAGGTGAATGTACCAATTTGTAAGTCGCTCTGGATAAGAGCGTCTGCTAAATGACTTAAATGTAAATGTAAATGAGTAAAAAGTACATGATTTTCTTCAGGAATGTAGTGAAGTTGTCAAATGTAAATAGTAAAGTAATGTAGAGATACCCCAAAAAACTACTTGTTACACTAAAAAGTACTCGTTACATTTTGAATGCTTAGCAGGACAGGAAAATTGTCCAATTCACACACTTAAAGAAAATATTCCTGGTCATCCCTGCTGCATCTGATCTGGCGGACTCACTAGACACAAATGCTTTGTTTGTAAATTCTGTGTTGGAGTGTGCCCCTGGCTATACGTACATTTTAAAAAACATGAAAATTGTGCAATCTGGTTTGCTTAATATAAGGAATTTGAAATTATTTATACTTTTACTTTTGATACTTAAGTATATTTTAGCAATTACATTTACTTTTGATACTTAAGTATATTTAAAACCAAATACTTTTAGACTTTACTCTAGCATTTCACTGGGTGACTTTTACTTTTACTTGAGTCATTTTCTTTTAAGGTATCTTTACCTTCACTCAAGTATGACAATTGGGTAATTTTTCCACCACTGGGCAGAACAAGCTGCAGCAAGAGCAGAAATAAGCACTAGGATCACGAGACAGCAATACAGCCAAGTTAGCAACCACACAGAGCCAGTCAAAGACAATGTAAAATGTTAAAAACCAAAGAGGAACAAGCTGCAAGAATTCACATTCATAGCCGATTGAATAAACCCCACTGCCATCCATTCTGCTAGGAAACGTTCAATCTTTGGAAGATAAAATCGATGACCTACGCGGAAGATTAAACTACCAACAGGACATTCAAACCTGTAATATCTTATGCTTCACGGAGTCTTGGCTGAACAACGACATTATCAACATACAGCTGGCTGGTTATATGCTGTATCGGCAGCATAGAACACCGGTGTCTGGTAAGACAAGGGGCGGCCCACTATGTATTTTTGTAAATAACAGCTGGTGCACTATATCTAAGGAAGAGGTTTTGCTCGCCTGAGGTAGAGTATCTCATGATAAGCTGTAGACCACACTATCTACCTAGACAGTTTTCATCTGTATTTTTTGTAGCGGTCTACATACCACCACAGACTAAGGCTGGCACTAAGACCGCACTCAATGAGCTATATTCCGCCATAAGCAAACAAGAAAACGCTCACCCAGAGGCGGCACTCCTAGTGGCCGGGGACTTAAATGCAGGGAAACTTAAATCGGTCTTACCAAATTTCTATCAGCATGGTAAATGTGCAACCAGAGTGAAAAAAACTCTGGACCACCTTTACTCCACACACAGAGACACATACAAAGCTCTCCCTCGCCCTCCATTTGGCAAATCTGACCATAATTCTAACCTCCTGATTCCTGCTTACAAGCAAAAACTGAAGCAGGAAGCATCAATGACTCAATCTTTAAAAAAGTGGTCAGATGAAGCAGATGCTAAGCTACCGGACTGTTTTACTAGCACAAACTTTAATATGTTCCGGAATTCCTCCGCTGGCATTGAGGAGTACACTACATCAGTCATTGGCTTCATCAACAAGTGCATCGACGACATCATCCCCACAGTGAGCGTACCTACATACCCCAACCAGAAGCCATGGATTACAGGCAACATCCACACTGAGCTAAAGGGTAGAGCTGCCGCTTTCAAGGAGCAGGACTCTAACCTGGAAGCTTATAAGAAATCCTGCTAAGGCGTCCGACGAACTATCAAACAGGCAAAGCATCAATATAGGACTAAGATCGAATCGTACTACACCGGCCCTGACACTTGTCGGGTGTGGCAGGGCTTGCAAACCATTACAGACTACAAAGGGAAGCACAGCCGAGAGCTGCCCAGTAACACGAGCCTACCAGACCAGCTAAACTACTTCTACACTCGCTTCGAGGCAAAGAACACTGAAACATGCATGAGCGCATCAGCTGTTCCGGAAGACTGTGTGATCACGCTCTCCGCAGCCGATGTGAGTAAGACCTTTAAACAGGTCAACATTCACAAGGCCGCAGGGCCAGACGAATTACCAGGACGTGTACTGCGAGCATGCGCTGACAAACTGGCAAGTGTTTTTACTGACATTTCCAAACTCTCCCTGTCCGAGTCTGTAATACTAACACGTTTTAAGCAGACCACCATAGTGCCTGTGCCCAAGAACACTAAGGTAACCTGCCTAAATGATTACCGACCCGTAGCACTCACATCTGTAGCCATGAAGTGCTTTGAAAAGCTGGTCATGGCTCACATCAACACCATTATCCCAGAAACCCTAGACCCACTCCCTCTACAACTGGATCCTGGACTTCCTGACGGGCCTCCCCCAGGTGGTAAGGGTAGGTAACAACACATCCACCATGCTGATCCTCAACACAGGGGCCCCTCAGGGGTGCGTGCTCGGTCCCCTCCTGTACTCCCTGTTCACCCATGACTGCATGGCCAGGCACGACTCCAACACCATCATTAAGTTTGCAGACGACACAACAGTGGTAGGCCTGATCAACGACGAGACAGCCTATAGGGAGGATGTCAGAGACCTGGCCGTGTGGTACCAGGAAAACAACCTCTCCCTCAACGTGATCAAGACAAAGAAGATGATTGTGGTCTACTGAAAAAAGAGGATCGAGCACGCCCCCATTCTCATCGACGGGGCTGTAGTGGAGCAGGTTGAGAGCTTCAAGTTCTTTGGTGTCCACGTCACCAACAAACTAACATGGTCCAAGCACACCAAGACAGTTGTGAAGATGGCACAACAAAACCTATTCCCCCTCAGGAGACTGAAAAGATTTGGCATGGGTCCTCAGATCCTCAAAAGGTTCTACAGCTGCACCATCGAGAGCATCCTGACTGGTTGCATCACTGCCTGTTATGGCCTCCGACCGCAAGGCACTACAGAGGGTAGTGCGTACAGCCCATTACATCACTGGGGCAAAACTTCCTGCCATCCAGGACCTCTATACCAGGCGGGTTCAGAGGGAGGCCCTAAAAATTGTCAAGGACTCCAGCCGTCCTAGTTATAGACCGTACTCTCTGCTACCGCATGTCAAACGGTAAACAGCTTCTTCCCCCAAGCCATAAGACTGCTGAACATCTAATCAAATGGCTACCCAGACTATTTTCATTGCCCCCCTCTTTAACATCGCTGCTACTCTCTGTTGTTATCATCTATGCATAGTCACTTTAATAACTCTACCTACATGTATAAATTACCTCAATTACCTCGACTAACCGGTTTCCCCGCACATTGACTCTGTACCGGTACCCCCCTGTATATAATCTCGTTATTATTATTTTACTGCTGCTCTTTAGTTACTTGTTACTTTTATTTCTTATTCTTATTTGTACTCCATTGTTGGTTAGGGGCTCGTAAGTAAGAATTTCACTGTAAGGTCTACAACTGTTGTATTCGGCACATGTGAGTGCAATTTGATTTGAAGATGTGACCAGCACTTTGAAGAAGTTCTCAACTGGCCAAAGCCTAATGATCCAGCAGAACCACCACCCTCGGATGAGATTGATGGTATTGACACTGGCCCACCAGTTGAAACAGAAGTCCAAGCAGCCATTAAAGCACCAGGTATTGACTCTCTGCAGGCTGAACTACTTAAAGCTGATGTCAACACAGCTACCAAGGTGCTGACTGACCTCTTTCACAAGATTTGGGACCACAATGTCATACCACAAGACTGGAATAAACAAGACTCCACTTCGTCAGATGATTACATGACCCATCAAGTTAGCCAGGTGTGTCTGACAGTGATTACGGCTATCTATTGGATAATAATGCTAAAATATTTGTATCTGGAATTTGTCTTTCAGCATCAGTAGAACACGCCTGACTCTCCTCCACCAGTCATACAAGGAGAATGTTCTAATGCCCCCCATCAAAAAGATAGCTGGTCCAAGCAAGCACTTGTTCAGAGTGAGCGGTCTGTCTACGAGGATGGTTGCTGGCTGCAAGACCCTCTGTCAAGACCTGCAGTTGTCTCTGGGGGTCCCTACTGAACCTGCAAGCAAAGACATAGGATGCATTACAGCTTCGATTTTGCTCAACAAGTAAGCGATATGTCCTCCTTTATACTGATTAAGGACATACAATGGCAAGAGAAAGTATGTGAACCCTTTGGAATTACCTGGATTTCTGCATAAATTGATCATAAAATATGTGATCTTATCTTCATTTACACTACCGTTCAAAAGTTTGGGGTCACTTAGAAATATCCTTGTTTTGAAAGAAAAGCAATTTTTTTGTCTATTAAAATAAAATAGCACCCACAAGACACCAGTCTCAACGTCTACAGTGAAAAGAGGCGACTCCAGGATGATGGCCTTCTAGGTAGAGTTCCTCTGTCCAGTGTCTGTGTTCTTTTTCCCATCTTAATCTTTTCTTTTTATTGGCTAGTCTGAGATATGGCTTTTTCTTTGCAACTCTACCAAGAAGGCCAGCACCCTGGAGTCGCCTCTTCACTGTTGACATCGAGACTGGTGTTTTGCGGGTACTATTTAATGATGCTGTCAGTTGAGGACCTGTGAGGCACCTGTTTCTCAAACTAGACACTCTAATGTACTTTTCCTCTTGCTCAGTTGTGCACCGGGGCCTCGCACTCCTCTTTCTATTGTTCTGTGAAGGGAGTAGTACACAGAGTTGTACGAGATCTTCAGTTTCTTGGCAACTTCTCGCATGGAATAGCCTTCATTTCTCAGAACATGAATATACTAACGAGTTTCAGAAGAAAGTTCTTTGTTTCTGGCCATTTTGAGCCTGTAATCAAACCCACAAATGCTGATTCTCCAGATACTCAACTACTCTAAAGAAGGACAGTTTTATTGCTTCTTTAATCAGAACAACAGTTTTCAGATGTGCTAAATTAACTGCAAAAGGGTTTTCTAATGATCAATTAGCCTTTTCAAATTATAAACTTGGTCAGCTAACAGAGTGACCAAGTGCCATTGGAACACAGGAGTGATGGTTGCTGATACTGGGCCTCTGTACGCCTATGTAGATATTCCATTAAGAGAAAATCTGCCATTTCCAGCTACAATAGTCATTTACAACCTTAACAATGTCTACACTGTATTTCTGATGAATATTATGTTATTTTAATGAACAAATGTTTTTGCTTTTCTTTCAAAAATGAGGACATTTCTAAGTGACCGCAAACTTTTGAACGGTAGTGTAAGTCACAACAGTAGACAGTCTGCTTAACCTGTTTAGGATAGGGGGCAGTATTTTCAAGTATTAAAACATACCCGATTTAATCTGGTTATTACTCCTGCCCAGAAACTAGAATATGCATATAATTGTTTGATTTGGATAGAAAACACCCTACAGTTTCTAAAACTGTTTGAATTGTGTCTGTGAGTATAACAGAACTCACATGGCAGGCCAAAACCTGAGAAAATTCCATACAGGAAGTCCCCTCTCTGACCATTTCTTGTCCTTCTATAGCCTCTTTATGGAAAATAGAGGATCTCTGCTGTAACGTGACATTTTCTAAGGCTCCCATAGGCTCTCAGAAGGCGCCAGAACGGGGAATGATGACTCTGCAGTCCCTGGACGAAAAACAGTAGGGGTTTTGGAAAGTGGTAGCGCACGTGCATGTGAAGACTCCATTTTCTATTTTCAGTCTTTGAACGAAAACAAGGTCTCCCGGTCGGAATATTATCGCTATTTTACGAGAAAAATCACATAAAAATGGATTTTAAACAGCGTTTGACATGCTTCGAAGTACGGTAATGGAATATTTAGAATTTTTTGGTCACGATATGCGCCGGCGCGTCACCCTTCGGATAGTGTCTTGAACGCAAGAACAAAAACGCCGCTATTTGGATATAACTATGGATTATTTGGAACCAAAACAACATTGGGTGTTGAAGTAGAAGTCCTGGGACTGCATTCTGACGAAGAACAGCAAAGGTAATCCAATTCTTCTTATAGTAAATCTGAGTTTGGTGAGTGCCAAACTTGGTGGGTGTCAAAATAGCTAGCCATGATGGCCGGGCTATCTACTCAGAATATTGCAAAATGTGCTTTCACCGAAAAGCTATTTTAAAATCGGACACCGCGATTGCATAAAGGAGTTCTGTATCTATAATTCTTAAAATAATTGTTATGTTTTCTGTGAACGTTTATCGTGAGTAATTTAGTAAATTCACCGGAAGTTTTCGGTGGAAATGCTAGTTCTGAACGTCACATGCTAATGTAAAAAGCTGGTTTTTGATATAAATATGAACTTGATTGAACAAAACATGCATGTATTGTATAACATAATGTCCTAGGAGTGTCATCTGATGAAGATCATCAAAGGTTAGTGCTGCATTTAGCTGTGGTTTTGGTCTTTGTGACATTATATGCTAGCTTGAAAAATGGGTGTCTGATTATTTCTGGCTGGGTACTCTGCTGACATAATCTAATGTTTTGCTTTCGTTGTAAAGCCTTTTTGAAATCGGACAATGTGGTTAGATAAAGGAGAGTCTTAGTCTTGTCTTTAAAATGGTGTAAAATAGTCATATGTTTGAAAAATGGAAGTTTTGGGATTTTTGAGGAGTTTGTAATTCGCGCTACGCTCTATCATTGGATATTGGCGAGGCGTTCTGCTAGCGGAACATCTAGATGTAAAAGGCTTAACCTAATAACACACAAACAATTATACATTTTAATGTCTTTATTGAACACACTGTGTAAACATTCACAGCGCAGGGTGCAAAAAGTATGTGAACCCTTGGATTTAATAACTGGTTGACCATCCTTTGGCAGCAATAACCTCAACCAAATGTTTTCTGTAGTTGAGGATCAAACCTGCACAACGGTCAGGAGGAATTTTGGACCATTTCTCTTTCCAAAACTTTTTCAGTTCAGCAATATTCTTCGGATGTCTGGTGTGAACCACTCTCTTGAGGTCATGCCACAGCATCTCAATCGGGTTGAGGTCAGGACTCTGGCTGGGACACTCCAGAAGGCGTATTTTCTTCTGTTGAAGCCATTTTGTTGTTGATTTACTTCTGTGTTTTGGGTCGTTGTCCTGTTGCATCACCCAATTTCTGGTGAGCTTCAATTCGTGAACAGATAGCCTTACATTCTCTTTCAAAATGTCTTGATAAACTTGGGAATTCATTTTTCTGTCGATGATAGCAAGCTGTCCATGCCCTAAGGCGGCATGGCAGCCCCCAAACATGATGCTCCATCCACCATACTTTAAAGTTGGGATGAGGTTTTGATGTTTGTGTGCTGTGCTTTTTTTGTCCACACATAGTGTTGTGTGTTCCTTCCAAACAATTTAACTTTAGTTTAATCTGTCCACAGAATATTTTGCCAGTAGCGCTGTGGAACATCCAGGCGCTCTTTTGCGAACTTCAGACGTGCAGCAATGGTTTTTTTGGACAGCAGTGGCTTCTTCCGTGGTGTCCTCCCATGAACACCATTCTTGTTTAGTGTTTTACGTATGGTAGACTCGTCAACAGAGATGTTAGCATGTTCCAGAGATTTCTGTAAGTCTTTAGCTGACACTCTAGGATTCTTAGCCTCATTGAGCAGTCATCTTTGCAGGACGGCCACTCCTAAGGAGAGTAGCAACAGTGCTGAACGTTTTCCATTTATAGACAATTTGTCTTACCGTGGACTGATGACTATCAAGGCTTTTAAGAGATACTTTTTTAACCCGTTACAGCTTTGTGCAAGTCAACAATTATTAATCTTAGGTCTTCTGAGATCTCTTTTGTTTGAGGCATGGTTTACATCAGGTAATGCTTCTTGTGAATAGCAAACTCAAAATGTGTGAGTTTTTTATAGGGCAGGGCAGCTCTAACTAACATCTCCAATCTCGTCTCATTGATTGGACTCCAGGTTAGCTGACTCCTGACTCCAAGTAGCTTTTGGAGAAGTCTAGGGGTTAACCTCTATGGGCAAGGCGGGACGAATTCGTCCCACCTACGTAACAGCCACCTGAATTCAGTGGCGCGATTTTTGAATCGTTTGAAATACTATTACTTCAATTTCTCAAACATATGACTATTTTACAGCTATTTAAAGACAAGACTCTCCTTAATCTAACCACACTGTCCGATTTCAAAAAGGCTTTACAACGAAAGCAAAACATTAGATTATGTCAGGAGAGTGCCCAGCCAGAAATAATCAGACACCCATTTTTCAAGCTAGCATATAATGTCACAAAAACCCAAACCACAGCTAAATGCAGCACTAACCTTTTATGATCTTCATCAGATGACACACCTAGGACATTATGTTATACAATACATGCATGTCTGTTCAATCAAGTTCATATTTATATCAAAAAACAGCTTTTTACATTAGCATGTGACGTTCAGAAAAAGCATACTTCCGGGGAATTTACTAACAGTTTGCTAAATTACTCACGATAAACGTTCACAAAAAGCATAACAATTATTTTAAGAATTATAGATACATTACTCCTCTATGCACTCGATATGTCCGATTTTAAAATAGCTTTTCGGATGAAGCACATTTTGCAATATTCTAAGTACATAGCCCAGCCATCACGGCTAGCTATTTAGACACCCGGCAAGATTAGCCTTCACCAAAATCCTATTTCCTATAAGAAAAATGTTCTTACCTTTCCTGTTCTTCGTCAGAATGCACTCCCAGGACTTCTACTTCAATAACAAATGTAGGTTTGGTCCCAAATAATCCATCGTTATATCCAAATATCCTCTGTTTTGTTCGTGCGTTCTAGACACTATACGAATGGTAAATAACGGTCGTGCGCATGGTGCATGGCGTGACAAAAAATGTCTAAATATTCCATTACCGTACTTCGAAGCATGTCAACCGCTGTTTAAAACCAATTTTTATGCCATTTATCTCGTAGAAAAGCGATAATATTCCGACCGGGAATCTGCAATAAGCTAAACAGCCGAATGAAATTTCTCCACGGGGGCGAATCGTGCACGCGCCTCATTCAATGGTCCTCTGATCGGCCACTTGGATAAGGCGATAATCTGTTTCAGCCAGAGGCTGCCTCGTCATCGTTCAGGTTTTTCCCGGGTTCTGAGAGCCTATTGGAGCCCTGGGAATTGTCACGTTACAGCTAAGATCCTTACTCTTCAATAAACAGATGCAAGACGCACGACTCCTTGTCAGACAGGCCACTTCCTGCATGAAACCTTGTCAGGTTTTTGCCTGCCATAGGAGTTCTGTTATACTCACAGACACCATTCAAACAGTTTTAGAAACTTTAGGGTGTTTTCTATCCAAACCTGAACAATAATATGCATATTCTAGCTTCTGAGTTGGTGTAGGAGGCAGTTAAAAATGGGCACATATTTTTTCCAAAATTCTCAATACTGCCCCCTAGCCCAAACAGGTTTTAACGTACTTTTTCCAACCTACACTGTGAATGTTTAAATGATGTATTCAAATACAATAATTTGTGTGTTATTAGTTTAAGCACAATGTGTTTGCCTATTGTTGTGACTTAGATGAAGATCAGATCTAATTTTATGACCAATTCTCAGTTCTCTTACTGTTTCTTGCCACTGTAGATGGATAGATACACACACACACACACACACACACACACACACACACACACACACACACACACACACACACACACACACACACACACACACACACACACAACATATATATAATATATATGTATGTGTGAAGCAGGCAAATACCTTTCACTGAGCTGTGTAAAGACGGACTGACAGGGGTGAGACAAATCATTTTAATTGATCTTAATGTTATTTTGTTGTTTGCAGGTGCACTATCCTTCTAACCCTATGCAGCCAGGTCCCATCTACTTTTTAACTCCTCACAAGTGTGGCTTGTTTGGTGTCTGCTGTGAAGGAATACCACAACAAGTCAACTACTTGATTGATGAAGGCATGTCATCCAGCAAAGACAGCAGCGCAGTCATCAACTACATGCACCATATCTTCACCCACTACGGAGTTGGGGAAACACGTGTGGACCTGAATTGTGATAACTGCAGTGGCCAGAACAAGTTTGTGCTCTGGTATTGTGCCTGGCGAACCCTGCACAAGCTCCACTACTGTCTGAACCTTCACTTCCTGATCACTGGCCACACCAAGTTTGCCCCCGACTGGTGCTTCGGCCTCATCAAGCAACGCTTCAGAAAGACCAGAATGAACACTTTGTCTGAGATTGCTACTGTTGTGAAGGACAGCACTGTGACAGGGGTCAACGTCCCACAGCTGGTTGGACTGGAGGATGTTAAGGGGCTGGTGGAAAGCTATGGCTGGCAACAACACCTGACTCCGTACTTCAGGCCGTTGCCATAGATCAAGCAGTACCAGCACTTCAGGTGAATATCATTTTCATTGCATTGTATGAGGTTATTCTTCTTATCTAAACTTGGCAGGTGAATTGATGTTATGCAAGGTTGTAACATCTTCTAAATTATTTTAGTTTCTGTTTTACAGCTTCGATGCTCTGGAGCCTGTTGTTGTTGTTGTCTCCAAGGAGCGTTCAGACTCAGTCAGGACCAGGTTTCAGCTGCTGTTCAAGGCTGATATCCTTCCTCCCATAGATGGTCTGCCTGTACAAGCACCAACTGGACTGGACACAGGTTGACAAACTTATAGTTTTGAGAAGATCAGAGAATTTTGCGACGAAGAGGCTATGGACATCACATGCCCTGCACCAAAGTCAAGGGCAGGACAGAAACAGGCTCTCCGAATATAGATTCCCTTGTTCATGAGTGATTCGGACGGACCAGTTCATCTCTGGGAGCGAGTTCCCAGTCATCAGCACTATCTGCAGTGCCTCTATTCACATGACCCTCTCCTAACACACACGCCATACACTGCTGCTACTATTTATTTTTTATCCTGCTGCTCAGCCACTTTACCCCTGATTGTACACATTTAACTACCGCATCTATCACTGATATCGTTATTGATATTGTTCTTGTATATACTGTATTATTTTGTTCTTCTCTACTGGCATTGACACTTGTTCTGTTTTTGTTTATATTGACGTTCTTTTTTTCTTTGTATTGACACTATCTATTTTTGATATTGCTACTAAGCAAGTAACCATTTCGCCGTTTACACCTTCTGTAAAGACCCATCCACTTAGCAAGCTGTGGCGGGGGTTATAGCATTTAGACAAGTGTGTAATCTAATATTTATAAAATATTTTTATCTAGACACTTTCTGTTTACCTGGAATTTTTCCTTATTGTAGACTACTACTTTTACCACTTAGTCTTAATCTTTACCTACACTACTCACTGTTTAGCACATGACCTCACTTGTGAATCCTTAAAGAGAGAAGAGATGGGTGGGGCTGGCTTAAGAGGGTGTGAACAATGCTGAATGGGTGTAGAGAAATAAGATCTCTCCAAAACATTCAAGGGCCATTTTCTCAAAAGTGGGGTTACAAGTTTATCAACTTTCAATGCAGAATTACTTTCTGCATTGAGTTCCCACATATTCTGAACCATTGTTGGTTGCTTTTCCTTCACTCTGCGGTCCAACTCATCTCCAACCATCTCAATTGGGTTGAGGTTGGGTGATTGTGGAAGCAAGGTCATCTGATGCAGCACTCCATCACTCTCCTTCTTGGTCAAATAGCCCATACACAGCCTAGAGGTGTGTTGGGTCATTCTCCTGTTGAAAAACAAATGATAGTCTCACAAAGCGCAAACAGATGGGATGGCGTATCGCTGAAGAATGCTGTGGTCGACATGCTGGTTAAGTGTGCCTTGAATAATAAATAAATCACTGACAGTGTCACCAGCAAAGCAACCCCACACCATCACACCTCCTCCTCCATGCTTCACGGTGGGAACCACACATGCGGAGATCATCCGTTCACCTACTCTGCATCTCGCAGCGGTTGAAACAAAAAAATCACAAATTTGGACTCGTCAGTCCAAAGGACAGATTTCCACCAGTCTAATGTCCATTGCCCAAGCAAGTCTCTTCTTCTTATTGGTTTCCTTTAGTAGTGGTTTCTTTGCAACTGAACAGATGATGTTGAGATGTGTCTGTTACTTGAACTCTGTGAAGCATTTATTTGGGCTGACATTTCTGCGGCTGGTAACTCTAATGAACTTATCCTCTGCAGCAGAAGTAACTATGGGACTTCCTTTCCTGTGGCGGTCCTCATGTGAGCTACAGTGGGGGAAAAAAGTATTTGATCCCCTGCTGATTTTGTAAATTTGCCCACTAACAAAGAAATGATCAGTCTATAATTTTAATAGTAGCTTTATTTGAACAGTGAGAGAGAATAACAACAAAAATGTCCAGAAAAACGCATGTCAAAAATGTTATAAATTGATTTGCATTTTAATGAGGGAAATAAGTATTTGACCCCCTCTCAATCAGAAAGATTTCTGGCTCCCAGGTGTCTTTTATACAGGTAACGAGCTGAGATTAGGAGCACACCCATAAAGGGAGTGCTCCTAACCGCAGCTTGTTACCTGTAAAAAAGACACCTGTCCACAGAAGCAATCAATCAATCAGATTCCAAACTCTCCACCATGGCCAAGACCAAAGAGCTCTCCAAGGATGTCAGGGACAAGATTGTAGACCTACACAAGGCTGTAATGGGCTACAAGACCATCGCCAAGCAGCTTGGTGAGAAGGTGATAACATTTGGTGCGATTATTCACAAATGGAAGAAACACAAAAGAACTGTCAATATCCCTCAGCCTGGGGCTCCATGCAAGATCTCACCTCGTGGAGTTGCAATGATCATGAGAACGGTGAGGAATCAGCCCAGAACTACATGAGAGGATCTTGTCAATGATCTCAAGGCAGCTGGGACCATAGTCACCAAGAAAACAATTGATAACACACTACGCCATGAAGGACTGAAATCCTGCAGCGCCCGCAAGGTCCCCCTGCTCAAGAATACATATACAGGCCCGTCTGAAGTCTGCCAATGAACATCTGAATGACTCAGAGGACAACTGGTGAAAGTGTTGTGGTCAGATGAGACCAAAAGGGAGCTCTTTGAGATCAACTCAACTCGCCGTGTTTGGAGGAGGAGGAATGCTGCCTATGACCCCAAGAACACCATCTCCACCGTCAAACATGGAGGTGGAAACATTATGCTTTGGGGGTGTTTTTCTGCTAAGGGGACAGGACAACTTCACCGCATCAAAGGGACGATGGACGGGGCCATGTACTGTCAAATCTTGGGTGAGAACCTCCTTCCCTCAGCCAGGGCATTGAAAATGGGTCGTGGATGGGTATTCCAGCATGACAATGACCCAAAACACACGGCCAAAGCAACAAAGGAGTGGCTCAAGAAGAAGCACATTAAGGTCCTGGAGTGGCCTAGCCAGTCTCCAGGCCTTAATCCCATAGAAAATCTGTGGAGGGAGCTGAAGGTTCGAGTTGTCAAACATCAGCCTCGAAACCTTAATGACTTGGAGAAGATCTGCAAAGAGGAGTGGGACAAATTCCCTCCTGAGATGTGTGCAAACCTGGTGGCCAACTACAAGAAACGTCTGACCTCTGTGATTGCCAACAAGGGTTTTGCCACCAAGTACTAAGTCATGTTTTGCAGAGGGGTCAAATACTTATTTCCCTCATTAAAATGCAAATTATTTTATAACATTTTTGACATGCGTTTTTCTGGATTTTTTTGTTGTTATTCTGTCTCTCACTGTTCAAATAAACCTACCATTAAAATTATAGACTGATAATTTCTTTGTAAGTGGGCAAACGTACAAAATCAGCAGGGGATCAAATACTTTTTCCCCCCACTGTAGTTTCATCATAGCGTTTGATGGTTTTTGCGACTGCACTTGAAGAAACTTTCAAAGTTCTTAAAACTTTCCAGATTGACTGACCTTCATGTCTTATAGTAATGATGGACTGTCGTTTCTCTTTCTTGTTTGAGCTGTTCTTGCCATAATATGGACTTGGTCTTTTACCAAATAGGGCTATCTTCTGTTTACCACCCCTACCTTGTCACAATACAATCGATTGGCTCAAACGCATTAAGAAGGAAAGAAATTCCACAGCTGAACTTTTAACAAGGCACACCTGTTAATTGAAATGCATTCCAGGTGACTACCTCATAAAGCTGGTTGAGCGAATGCCAAGAGTGTGCAAAGCTGTCATCAAGGCAAAGGGTGGTTACTTTGAAGAATCTCAAATATAAAATGTATATAAGTATGTGCCCTCACACCTGGAGGGAAGCAAAGTTATTCCCCTACCTAAGAAGAGTAAAGCCCCCGACCAATCAGCCTGTTATCAACCCTTAGTAAACATTTGAAGAAAAAAAATGGTGTTTGACAAGATGTTTTATTTTTAAATTTAACCTTTTATTTAACTACGCAAGTCAGTTAAGAACAAATTCTTAATTACAATGACGGCCTACTGGGGAACAGTGGGTTAATTGCCTTGTTCAGGGGCAGAACGACATATTTTTTCCTTGTCAGCTCGAGGGTTCGATCCAGCAACATTTTGGTTACTGGCCCAATGCACTAACCACTGGGCTACCTGCCGCCCCAGATACAATGCGGTTTTACAGTAAACAAATTGATAACAGACTTTCAGCATACATATAGGGAGGGACATTCAGCAAGCACAGCACTTGCACAAATGACTGATAATTGGCTGAGAGAAATTGATGAAAAAAAGATTGTGGGGGCTGTTTTGTTGGACTTTGTCACGACTTCGCCGAAGTTGGTCCCTCTCCTTGTTCGGGCGGTGTTCGGCGGTCGAAGTCACCGACCTTCTAGCCATCGCCGATCCACTTTTCATTTTCCATTGGTTTTGTCTGGTCTTCTATCACACCTGGTTCCAATTCCATCAATTACATGTTGTGTATTTAACCCTCTGTTCCCCCCCATGTCCTTGTCCGTAATTGTTTGTTGTAGTGCTTGTGCACGGTATGCTGGTATTTACCAAGTTTTGTTTGACACATTTATTGTATTGTTCTGTTGACGGTGGTTTATGGTTATTAAACACAACCGTTGTAAATCAGTTTCCGCTCTCCTGCGCCTAACTTCTCTGCCGCCAGTAGCATCGCATTACAGACTTCAGTGCGGCTTTTGACATTATCGATCATATTCTGTTGTTGGAAAAAACTTGTGTTATGGCTTTACACCCCCTGCTATATTGTGGATAAAGAGTTACCTGTCTAACATAACACAGAGGTTGTTTTTGAATGGAAGCCTCCAACAGAATCCAGGTAGAATTTCCCAGGGTAGCTGTCTAGGCCCTTTACTTTTTTCAATCTTTACTAAAGACATTACATTTACATTTTAGCATACATTCTTATCTAGATCGACTTACAGTAGTGTGTACATATATCTCTGTGAGAGCTTATGCAGGATCCTTGGAGCCTACTGAATACCATTCAAGATTGTCAACCTCATTGGGAAGTTCTATGAACACTTTGAATGTAGCATCATTCTTGATAGTTATCTTACAAAGTAATTTCAAATTAAGTCTGGTGTCAGACAAGGCTGCATCCTCACTCCAGTCCTTTTTCTTGTTACCATCGACTGAGTAATGCGTCAAACAACATCTGACCATGCCAGAGGAATCCAGTGGACCCTCTTCTCCCATCTAGAGGACCTCGACTTTGCCGATGATCTGACCTCTATATCATCCAAACACATCCACCTCCAGGAGAAGTTAAACAGACTGGTCTTCATATCAACATACAAAAGACCCTAGCCATGTGCATTAATACACCACCAAAACCTCCAATTACCATCAATGGAGAGGTGCTTGAGTATGTTGGCAACTTCACCTACCTTGGAAGCCTAATCAGCAGCAACAATGGGGCCAAAAAAGACATCAAGGCCCGGCTAAAAAAAGCCAGAGGTGCTTTCAGTCGACTCTGTCCCATATGGAGCTCAAAAGTATATAGATTTAAAACTAACATCAGGCTCTATAAGAGCAATTTGATGTTGTTGCTTTTATATGGTTCAGAGTGCTGGAGGGTAGTCAAGAGTGAGATGAGCAAAGTTGATGCCTTCCACAATGGTTGCCTCAGCAAGATCTCCAACATCTTTTGGTCAAACAAGATCCCCAATGAAAACCTGTATAGGAAGATGGGCTGTAAGAACATTGCCCTGGAAATAAAATATGCAGGTTCCGTTTGCTTGTCATGTGCTGAGGATGCCACCAGACAAGATCACCAAAGTTGCTCTTAGATGGACACCAACTGCAAAGCGTAAGTGAGGCAGGCAAAAAACAAAATGGCGATGGACAGTGGTGGCTGAGCTGGAAGAGATGGGTCTCTTATGGGACAGTGTGCAAACTGTGGTCAAAAACAAACTACAGTGGCAGAAGATTGTTGCAGCCTTATGTCTCTCCTGGGATGAAAAGGACTAAGAGAAGAGAGTAGAAATTCTAAATTGGCTACTATAACTTCAAGGACCTTTCCAGGACCAAATAGCCCACAGGAAAAGTCAGATTTTCAAGGTAGGCTGTTCCATGGCATGATGGCTGAATTGCGCATCGCAAATATTCAACCAAGACTTTGAACCTTTGAAATAAATCAAATCAAATGTATTTATATAGCCCTTCTTATATCAGCTGATATATCAAAGTGCTGTACAGAAACCCAGCCTAAAACCCCAAACAGCAAGCAATGCAGGTGTAGAAGCACGGTGGCTAGGAAAAACTCCCGAGAAAGGCCAAAACCTAGGAAGAAACCTAGAGAGGAACCAGGCTATGAGGGGTGGCCAGTCCTCTTCTGGCTGTGCCGAGTGGAGATTTGCATACCCATTATTTCCTTGGCATTTACTGGTAGATATCATAACTTGGATCATCTTTCCTACCACTTTCCTACCCCTACCGCTGTCGGTCTTCCACAACCAGCGGTTTGAGAGCTGCGCGCTCTCTCTGTTCGACAGATTATCTCAAACTAGGCTATATGTGTGTGGCTTGCCTGTGATAAATAATCGACATAACAATCTAACAGCTTCCAGAAATCATCTCTTTTTTTTAAAATCAATTATATAGCTAGATTAACAATAGTAGTATTACAATAATTTTTTCACTGACCCAAGCGGGCCCGGAGTGTTTCCAAAACCTCCCCGGGCCAGCGGGAAGCCCTGAATGTCGAGCCCTGCAAGCAGATGCTGTGGCCCATGTAAATTGCCAGATTTCCATCGCTGTTGTTGTCACGTTATTGTAGTTTGGTCAGGACGTGGCAGAGGGTATTTGTTTTATGTGGTTCGGGGTGGTGGTTGTTGTAGAAGGGCATTTGATTTATGTATTCCGGGGGTTTTGGGCACTGTGTCATATTCATGTATTTCTATGTTTTGTATAGTGAATCTGTTTCTATGTTTAGTTAATTGGGGTTGGGACTCTCAATTGAAGGCAGGTGTTGTCTCTTTGCCTTTGATTGAGAGTCCTATATATTAGGGTGTGTTTGGGTTTGTATTTTGTGGGAGATTGTTTCTTGTTTAGTGTGAGTAAGCCTTACAAGACTGTTTTGTTGATCGTGAGTATCGTTGTTTATTATTTTGGTGTTCACTTTTGAGTTAAATAAACGTAAAGATGAGCATCCACATTCCTGCTGCATTTTGGTCCTCCTTTCCCAACGACAACCGTGACAGTTGTTGTGTGCAGCCGGAGCAAAATTATTGTTTGGGGTTTCAAGCAGCCCATATGGCCACTATACTATATGGTGATGTGATGGGGAGTTGATGCTCCCACACTGCACACTGCAGGTAAGGATATGAATTTCAGGCAGCACACACATACATGGAAAAAAACAGACATGATCGGGCATTTCTTTCACTTATAGGCTAAAAAGAGAGAACAAAGAGAAGCCACTCCATCCTGCCAGCCAGAGAAACAGCCCTCATAATTCAGTGGAGGATCCTCAGAGGAGGAAGGGGAAGACCATCCTCTTCAGTGAATTTCATAAAATGTTTAATTGTAAAACATTAAAAAAGTTATCCTTTTTAGATAAAACTATACTAAATATAATCACATCACCAAATAACTTATTAAAACACACTATTTTGCAAATAAGGCCTACAGAAGCCTCAACAGCACTCTGTAGGGAAGCATCATGGTGTAGCCGGAGGACAGCTAGCTTCTGTCCTCCTCTGGGTACATTGACTTCAATACAAAACCTAGGAGGCTCATGGTTCTCACCCCCTTCCATAGACTTAAACAGTAATTATGACAACTTCCATAGGACATCCTCCAGCCTATCAGAGCTCTTGCAGCGTGAACTGACATGTTGTCCACCCAATCAAAGGTTCAGAGAAATTCCTCTAGCACTGAAAGCATAAGATGCAGCTAGCTAGCACTGCAGTGCATAAAATGTGGTGAGTAGTTGACTCAAAGAGAGAGAAAGACAATAGTTGAACAGTTTCGAACAAATTCATTTCTTCCAAAATTAAGGAGAAGCAAGAGAGAAAATAGAGAGAATTTTTTTTTTTTAATCTCACTCACTTAGCTAGAAAATGCAGCTATCTAGTTTAGCCTACTGAAACACCCTGCTCAAACAGAGGGGTGTTATGTTAGCTAGTTGGCTATGACTTTCCAACAACACTGGAAATCTTCCAAGTCAAGGTAAGCTTTTGGTATTACTAATTTATTGCCACCGGGGCCCGCCGGTGTAACTGTTTACTGATGTTACTGCATGATTATAGCGGGTTTACTAACACGTTAGTTCTATTAGCTATGCTGACTATGATGTTGCTTTAGCTAATACAACGATGTATACTATGGGCAGCGGTTTGGCTTGGAAAGTTTTTTTTGTCTGGTCACGTACAGCTGATGTGTTGTGCATTGAAGTCCACAAGTGAAGGGAAGAGGTGAGAGGCTGCTATGAAAGTGAACTGTGTTTGTGTGATCAGGGGTGTATTCATTCCGCTAATTCTGTTGAAAAACGTTTCTTAAACAGAAGCACCCTATATCAGCTAGATGCAGAAGTCGGTATTGAATGTTACTGTCTGTCACCTCAAATTTGTCTCTCGACCTGTGTGCACCTACGTTGTAAACTTTCATTCATTGGCTAGGTTGTAGCAACCTCATGATGGGTATAGGGAAAATTAAAGTATCATGTAGTAGCCTAAACATATCCCGGTTACATTGAACTGGGTGAATGGAATAGGAATGAGTCATACAATATGATGTAATAGAAATAAGGCAATGCTCATTAAAAAATAATTGTCCTGCCTCATCTTAAACGGCACTGACTGCCACTGATGGGAGATAATGTTCATGTTCCAAAGAACCCTGTGGCTGCGTCTACAGTCACAGACACACAAAGAGAGACCCACAGACAGAGGTAGGTAGGTTTGCGACACTGATGGGAGTGAATCATCCTCTTCCAACAGACAGCTGTATTTAGACCACTGTCCTGAAAGAAAAAAAAGCCCAGAGCCAAAGCGAGAAGCAGGGTCAGAGAGAACAGAAAAACACAATGTTTGTGGCGTTGTGACACCGAGGCAGAAGACGTCCAGAACCGAGGGGAATAGGAAATTAGATTACCGATTCACCCCCTTTGATTAATTAATGATTCAGCCATTCATTTAAGCTTGGTACTCTGACTCTATCATATTAGCAGGGTGATATAATATTGTGGCGACATATTGTGGAGCATAGGGAAGTTTCCCTGAAATCAGTGCCACTCAGAGCACAGGGACACACTGTGCTGCATCTCAGTTTGGTGACAGTTCCCGGATTATCAGCTTGATGACAGTTCCTAGATTTTGCATACTTTGGCAGGGAATATGAGCTGGATATGATTTGTTCATCTTGAGGTTCGAATTCTAGGCTTACTCAACAGGTTGCTCTTACTAGGCTAGTCCCTGTGACAATACAGTATATACTGTGTATAGGAAAGACATGGCAGGAGCAAGCGTTGAGTGGTCTCAACATAAATTAATTAACACGCATTCAGAACAGAAGCTTCGATCCAACAGAATAAATCCAGTAATAGAGTTGGAAGGATCATCTGAACAATGTGCACAGTGTATCTTGCATACATTTTTTGAAACAGACTTTTTATCAAACCATAGACTGTGGACTATTCAGTTGAGTATGCAAGACGAATCAACACCGAGTTAGCAAAACAGTGTACATAGACTTCCCCCAAACCTGGTGCCAAAAGAAGGCTCACATGCGATGATTCAATATTCTTCCTTCGGTGGATCAGTCAACAAAACCAGAGCTGCATTTTCACCAAATGAAACTGTAGCACAATCGCAAGGAAAGGCAGATCTGTAAAATTTCAACAAGGGATCATAATCACGCAGCCATTTCACATAGAAATATACAAAATAGATTTGAATTTTAGCTTGCTGTGTTCACACTGTTAGAACTAGCGCTAAATCATATTTGTTGCATGTGTGACGGACGTTACTGTGCTTGCTTAACAGTATATCATCCTCGCTCATAAGGAAATGAGCCTGCCACTAATAATGTGTCAGGGACAGCCAGAGAGATGTCATGCTGAGGCTGCGGTCTAATATAAAGGGCCATCCGGTAGACAGTGCATGTACTTCTCACTTCCTCCCAGAAACACCTAGTCCTAACCCCCCTTTCCTTCGCAAACACTTCTTAAACCATGGGTTTTCGAAATGAAATGTCCTTGTTTCCTGGGGTTGACACCCTGTGAGAAGCCAGCTAATGGTGTGCATATCTTTCTTGATAACCTGCTGGCTCTGGGGCCATAGGCGGCATGATTCACGCCCAAGGGAGCAAGACAAATTACCCAAAAAATGATGGCCTTAAATCATGACAGCAGTTATAACTGTCCATTTAAGGGCCTCCTGAGTGGCGCAGTGGTCTAAGTCACTGCATTGCAGCTAGCTGTGCCACTAGAGATCCTGGTTCGAGTCTGGGTTAGGGGAAGGTTTGGCCAGCAGGGATGTCCTTGTCCCATCACGCTTTAGCTACTCCTGTGGTGGGCTGGGCACATGCACCCTGACACAGTCGCCAGGTATACGGTGTTTCCTCCAACACATTGGTGTGGTTGGCTCTCGGGTTAAGCGGCCATTGTGTCAAGAAGTGTGTTTTGGAGAATGCATAGCTCTCGACCTCCGCCTTTCCCGAGTCTGTACGGGAGTTGCAGCAATGCGACAAGACTACCAATTGTGGAGAAAAAGGGTAAAAAAACAAACAATAACTGTCCAGCTAAGAGCTGTCGTCTCTGACCCATGCCCTTCCTTTCCACTCGCTCACTTTTTACATTAAATTCATTTCCACGGTCCCTCACTAAATCTATAGTGTGCCACAAAGCCATTAATCAGCTGCAGCCGAAAGGCGAGGAGCCCCAGAACCAATCATGCTGTGGTGAGGCAGCCTCCTCTGGCCTGGTAAATCCTAATGGATTTCCTTACAGCCCAGACAGAGATACATTATTATGTACATACTGCACTGTAGGCCTATACCAGTACATGCACAGGTGCACACACACATGTTCTCACAAATGTAGGACTCACGCACACACAAGCACAAACTCATGCACTTGTGCGCACACACACGCATGCATACGCATATGCACACATAAAGACACACGCACATCAGTGATGCATGGGTCAGCTGTTTGTTCAACGCAATTGCTAATAATCCATCCGCAACCGCCAGATTATATGTGATTAAGTGAAAATCTGAGGCCCGCAATTAGGCCGATAAATGTGCTGTACAGCCAGAGACGGCAGAATTATTATATGACAGGGGGTGTGGATATCCTTTTTTAAGCTTAATTTAGATATGTTTCTGCTTAACTTCTGACACTTTGGTTAGTCAACTTGTCTATAATTAAATATATGTAGCATCTCTTCTGCCCTACAAGACTAAATAAACCCTTGCTCACCAGAAAAATGTCATAAATCCACGAATGCTTCAACCTAATTGACATCAGTTGACATTGAGTTGCTTTCCAAAGAGATATCCGGGATTGTAACATACTCTGTTTCATGGAGACATGGCTAGCTGGGGACATGCTGTCGGAGTCCGTACAGCCAACAGGATTTCAGTGCATCACAGGAACAAACATCTCTCTAGTAAGAAGAAGGGCGGGGGTGTATGTTTCATGAGTAACGACTCATGGTGTAATTGTAACATACAATAACTCAAGTCCTTTTGTTCATCTGACCTAGAATTCCTCACAATCAAATGCCGACCGTATTATCTCCCAAGAGAACTCTCCTCGGTTATCGTCACAGCCTTGACGTTCTATCAGCATATCAATTGCAGTTCACGAGCGAGTAACACACTCGACCACTGCTACTCTAACTTCTGCGATGCATACAAGGTCCTCACCCGCCCTCCTTCTGGCAAATCTGACCATGACTACATCGTGTTGCTCTCTCCTATCGTCAAACTAAAACAGGACGCGCCCATGCTTAGGTCTATCCAACTCTGGTCTGACCAATTGGATTCCATGCTTCAAGATTGCTTCGATCACGTGGACTGGGATATGTTCCTGGTAGCCTCAGACAATAACATTGACGTATACGCTGACTGTGTGAGCGAGTTTATAAGGAAGTGTATAGGAGATGTTGTTCCCACTGTGACTATTAAAACCTTCCCTAACCAGAAACCATGGATTGATGGCAGCATTCGGGCCAAACTGAAAGCCCGTACCACTGCATTTAATCATGGCAAGGCGACTGGAAACATGACCGAATACAAACAGTGTAGTTATTCCCTCCATAAGTCAATCAAACAAGCAAAGCGTCAGTATAGAGACAAAGTGGAGTCGCAATTCAACGGCTTAAACACGAGACGTACACTACCGTTCAAAAGTTTGGGGTCACTTGGAAATGTCCTTGTTTTTGAAATACATTTTTTGACCATAAAAATAACATAACATTTATTAGAAATACAGTGTAGATATTGTTAACCTGTTGGGTCTAGGGGGCAGCATTTGCACGTCTGGATAAAAAAAATGTACCCGATTTAATCTGGTTACTAATCCTACCCAGTAACTAGAATATGCATATACTTATTATATATGGATAGAAAACACTCTAAAGTTTCCAAAACTGTTTGAATGGTGTCTGTGAGTATAACAGAACTCATTTGGCAGGCAAAACCCTGAGACATTTTCTGACAGGAAGTGGATACCTGATGTGTTGTATTGACTTTAAACCTATCCCATTGAAAAACACAGGGGTTTAGGAATATTTTGGCACTTCCTATTGCTTCCACTAGATGTCACCAGCCTTTACAAAGTGTTTTGAGTCTTCTGGAGGGAGATCTGACCGAACAAGAGCCATGGAACGGTGATGTCCCATTAGACACCTGGCGCGCTACTTCATGTTGGGTACCCTCGTTCCAATACGTTATAAAAGAGTATGCATTCGTCCACCTTGAATATTATTCATGTTCTGGTTAAAAAAGGCCCTAATGATTTATGCTATACAACGTTTGACATGTTTGAACGAACGGAAATATATTTTTTCCCCTCGTTCATGACGAGAAGTCCGGCTGGCTTACATCATGTGCTAACGAGACGGAGATTTTTGGACATAAATGATGAGCTTTTTTGAACAAAACTACATTCGTTATGGACCTGTGATACCTGGAAGTGACATCTGATGAAGAGAATCAAAGGTAATGGATTATTTACATAGTATTTTCGATTTTAGATCTCCCCAACATGACGTCTAGTCTGTATCGCAACGCGTATTTTTCTGGGCGCAGTGCTCAGATTATTGCAAAGTGTGATTTCCCAGTAAGGTTATTTTTAAATCTGGCAAGTTGATTGCGTTCAAGAGATGTAAATCTATAATTCTTTAAATGACAATATAATATTTTACCAATGTTTTCTCATTTTAATTATTTAATTTCTGACGCTGACTTGACTGCCGGTTATTGGAGGGAAACGATTTCCTCAACATCAATGCCATAGTAAAACGCTGTTTTTGTATATAAATATGAACTTGATAGAACTAAAAATGCATGCATTGTCTAACATAATGTCCTAGGAGTGTCATCTGATGGAGATTGTAAAAGGTTAGTGCATCATTTTAGCTGGTTTTATGGTTTTGGTGACCCTGTCTTTGACTTGACAAAACATTACACACAACTCTTGTAAATGTACTGTCCTAACATACTCTAAATTTATGCTTTCGCCGTAAAACCTTTTTGAAATCGTAAAACGTGGTTAGATTAAGGAGATGTTTATCTTTCAAATGGTGTAACATAGTTGTATTTTTGAAAAATTTGAATTTTGACATTTATTTGGATTCAAATTTGCCGCTCTTGAAATGCACCTGCTGTTGATGGAGTGCACCACGGGTGGCACGCTAGCGTCCCACCTAGCCCCAAGAGGTTAATGTTGTAAATGACTATTGTAGCTGGAAATGATTTTTAATGGAATATCTATATAGGTGTACAGAGGCCCATTATCAGCACCCATCACTCCTGTCTTGCCATGGCACATTGTGTTAGCTAACCAAGTTTATCATTTTAAAATGCTAATTGATCATTAGAAAACCCTTTTGCAATGATGTTAGCACAGCTGAAAACTGTTGTTCTGATTAACCTCTTGGCATTCCCCTAGGATAGGGGGCGCTAAAGCGATTTTTGAAAAAAATTAGTGCACATTTTAAACGGCCTCCTACTCAAACTCAGAAGCTAGGATATGCATATAATTAATACTTGTGGATAGAAAACACCCTAAAGTTTCTAAAACTGTTTGAATGGTGTCTGTGAGTATAACAGAACTCATATGGCAGTCAAAACCCCGAGACAGATCGAAACAGGAAGTGGAATTCTGAATTGCGAACTCAACTTCATCACGTTGCCTATTAATCACACCGTGAGCTATGGTTCATTGAGCACTTCCTATTGCTTCCACTAGATGTCCCCAGTCTTCACAAATTGGTTTGAGCCTTCTACTGTTAAAATTGAATGAATGAGACGCTGTGGAACGTGGTCACACGGAGAGGGCCATCACCATTATGACGCCGGCGCCCCTGGTTACCCTCCCCTTTCGAAACGTTTTGAAACACAATGCAATCGTCCCCCTCTAATCTTATTGGCTCTCTTGTTGAAAAACGCCCTGAAGATTTATGTTATACAACGTTTGACATGTTTGAACGAACCTAAATGGGGAAAAAATGCATTTTCTCTAAATGGCTGTCCCGTGGCCGACGGAAGTTTTGGAGCAGCCTTCAGACACGCTAACAAGAACAAGCTCTTGGAACATAAAGGAGTATTTTTTTCGAACGAAAATACATTTGTTGTGGACCTGGGATTCCTGGAAGTGCTTTCTGATGAAGACAACCAAAGGTAAGGGATTATTGACAATAGTATACAAGACTAGATGTGATATGCGATTGTTCCAAGATGGCGCTGAACTGTAACGTTAGCCTATTTTTCAGAGTATCGCATCCCCTTTCATCGCAAAGTATGATTACCCAGTAAAGTTAATTTTAAATCTGGCATTACAGGTGCTTTCAAGAGATATTCATCTATAAATCTTAGAATGACAATATTACATTTTAAAAATGTTTTCGAATAGTAATTTAGTAAATTGTAGCTCTGTTTCATCGGATGCATTTGAGGGAAAATAGTTAGTCAACGATACGCACCGATGTAAAATGCTGTTTTTATATATAAATATGAACTTTATCGAACAAAAGAATGCATGTATTGTGTAACATGATGTCCTAGGTGTGTCATTGATGAAGATTGTCAAAGGTTAGTGCTGCATTTAGCTGTTTTTTGGTTATTTGTGATGCATGTGGTTGGTCGGAAAATGGCTATGTGGCTACTTTTACGATATACTCCTCTAACATAATCTAATGTTTTGCTTTTGCTGTAAAGCCTTTTTGAAATCGGACAACGTGGTTCGATTCAGGAGAGGTGTATCTATAAAACGATATAATTAGAATTTTTTTTATTTTTAAATTATTAAATTTTGTTATGCTAATGGCGATATGATTTTTCGCTGGATGTCGAGGCCGCACAGGGGTTAAAGAAGCAATAAAACTGTCCTTCTTTAGACTAGTTGAGTATCTGGAGCATCAGCATTTGTGGGTTTGATTACAGGCTCAAAATGGCCAGAAACAAAGAACTTTCTTCTGAAAGTTATCAGTCTATTCTTGTTCTGAGAAATGAAGGCTGTTCTATGCGAGAAGTTGCCAAGAAACTGAAGATCTCGTACAACGCTGTGTACTACTCCCTTCACAAAACAGTGCAAACTGTCTCTAACCAGAGTAGAAAGAGGAGTGGGAGGCTCCGGTGCACAACTGAGTAAGAGGACAAGTACATTAGTGTCTAGTTTGAGAAACAGACACCTCACAAGTCCTCAACTGGCAGCTTCATTAAATAGTACCTGCAAAACACCAGTCTCAACGTCAACAGTGAAGAGGTGACTCCAGGACGCTGGCCTTCTAGGCAGAGTTCCTCTGTCCAGTGTCTGTGTTCTTTTGCCCATCTTAATATTTTATTTTTATTGACCAGTCTGAGATATGGCTTTTTCTTTGCAACTCTGACTAGAAGGCCAGCATGCCGGAGTCGCCTCTTCATTTTCCGAATGCACTGTATATGACTGGAGACATCAGCAGAATCTTTTTTAATATATCAAATTACAGGGTAGCCTACTCTGTCGACACTGACTAACAGATCAATAAAAACGACATTGTCCATAGACAGTGGGGGGGAAAAAAGTATTTGATCCCCTGCTGATTTTGTACGTTTGCCCACTTACAAAGAAATGATCAGTCTATAATTTTAATGGTAGGTTTATTTGAACAGTGAGAGACAGAATAACAACAAAAAAATCCAGAAAAACACATTTAAAAAATGTTATAAAATGATTTGCATTTTAATGAGGGAAATAAGTATTTGACCCCTCTGCAAAACATGACTTAGTACTTGGTGGCAAAACCCTTGTTGGCAATCACAGAGGTCAGACGTTTCTTGTAGTTGGCCACCAGGTTTGCACACATCTCAGGAGGGATTTTGTCCCACTCCTCTTTGCAGATCTTTTCCAAGTCATTAAGGTTTCGGGGCTGACGTTTGGCAACTTGAACCTTCAGCTCCCTCCACAGATTTTCTATGGGATTAAGGTCTGGAGACTGGCTAGGCCACTCCAGGACCTTAATGTGCTTCTTCTTGAGCCACTCCTTTGTTGCCTTGGCCTTGTGTTTTGGGTCATCTGGAATACCCATCCACGACCCATTTTCTATGCCCTGGCTGAGGGAAGGAGGTTCTCACCCAAGATTTGACGGTATATGGCCCCGTCCATCGTCCCTTTGATGCAGTGAAGTTGTCCTGTCCCCTTAGCAGAAAAACACCCCCAAAGCATAATGTTTCCACCTCCATGTTTGACGGTGGAGATGGTGTTCTTGGGGTCATAGGCAGCATTCCTCCTCCTCCAAACACGGCGAGTTGAGTTGATGCCAAAGAGCTCCATTTTGGTCTCATCTGACCACAACACTTTCCCCAGTTGTCCTCTGAGTCATTCAGATGTTCATTGGTTAACTTCAGACGGGCCTGTATATGTATTCTTGAGCAGGGGGACCTTGCGGGCGCTGCAGTATTTCAGTCCTTCACGGTGTAGTGTGTTACCAATTGTTTTCTTGGTGACTATGGTCCCAGCTGCCTTGAGATCATTGATAAGATCCTCCCGTGTAGTTCTGGGCTGATTCCTCACCGTTCTCATGATCATTGCAACTCCACGAGGTGAAATCTTGCATGGAGCCCTAGGCTGAGGGAGATTGACAGTTCTTTTGTGTTTCTTCCATTTGCGAATAATCGCACCAAATGTTGTCACCTTCTCACCAAGCTGCTTGGCGATGGTCTTGTAGCCCATTCCAGCCTTGTGTAGGTCTACAATCTTGTCCCTGACATCCTTGGAGAGCTCTTTGGTCTTGGCCATGGTGGGGAGTTTGGAATCTGATTGATTGATTGCTTCTGTGGACAGGTGTCTTTTTTACAGGTAACAAGCTGTGGTTAGGAGCACTCCCTTTAAGAGTGTGCTCCTAATCTCAGCTCGTTACCTGTATAAAAGACACCTGAGAGCCAGAAATCTTTCTGATTGAGAGGGGGTCAAATACTTATTTCCCTCATTAACCTGTTGGGGCTAGGGGGCAGTATTGAGAATTTTGAAAAAAATATGTTCCCATTTTTAACTGCCTCCTACACCAACTCAGAAGCTAGGATATGCATATTATTTGGATAGAAAACACTCTGAATTTTCTAAAACTGTTTGAATGGTGTCTGTAAGTATAACAGAACTCATATGGCAGTCAAAACCATGAGACAAATTCTAACAGGAAGTGGATATCTGATGTGTTGAATTACTTTTAAGCCTATGCCATTGAAACACACAGGGACTTATTAATCATTGAGCACTTCCTACGCCATCCACTAGATGTCACCAGTCTTTACAAAGTGGTTTGACTCTTCTACTGTGAAAACTGACCGAACGAGAGGCTTGGAATGTTGGTCATAAGCGGATGGCCTATACTACTCTGGCGCGCGAGTGTATGTTTGAGTACTCTCGTTCCAATACGTTTTAAAAGAGAATGCAATCGTCCGCCTTGAATATTATTGAAGTTCTGATTGAAAAAGGCCCTAATGATTTATGCTATACAACGTTTGACATGTTTGAACGAACGTAAATATATTTTTTTCCCTCTTTGGTGAAGACAAGTCCGGCGGGCGTCGTTCATGTTTTTGAGTAGCCTACAGGACGCGCTAACAACACGGAGCTTTTTGGACATAAATGATGAGCTTTTTCGAACAAAACTACATTTGTTATGGACCTGGGATTCCTGGAAGTGCCTTCTGATGAAGATAATCAAAGGTAAGGGAATATTTACATAGTATTTTTGATTTTAGATCTCTCCAACATGGCGCCTAGTCTGTATCGCCAAGCCTATTTTTCTGAGCGCAGTACTCAGATTATTGCAAAGTGTGATTTCCCAGTAAAGTTATTTTTAAATCTGGCAATGTGGTTGCGTTCACGAGATGTTAATCTATAATTCTTTGAATGACAATATAATATTTTACCAATGGTTTCGAATAGTAATTATTTAATTTGTTGTGCTGATTGACTGGCGGTATTGGAGGGAAAATATTTTCTCAACATCAACGCCATTGTAAAATGCTGTTTTTGGATATAAATATGAACTTGATAGAACAAAAAATGCATGTATTGTCTAACATAATGTCCTAGGAGTGTCATCTGATGAAGATTGTCAAAGGTTAGTGCATAATTTTAGCTGGTTTTCTGCTTTTGGTGACGCCTGTCTTTGCATTGACAAAACATTACACACAGCTATTTTCAATGTACTGTCCTAACATAATCTAACTTTATGCTTTCGCCGTAAAGCCTTTTTGAAATCGGACAACGTGGTTAGATTAAGGAGATGTTTATCTTTCAAAGGGTGTAAGATAGTTGTATGTTTGAGAAATTTGAATTATGACATTTAATTGTTTTCAAATTTGGCGCCCTTGATATTTCACCTGCTGTTGATAGGGTGTACCAGGGGTGGGACGCTTGCCATAGAAGTTAAAATGCCCATAGAAGTTAAAATGCAAATCAATTTATAACATTTCTGACATGCGTTTTTCAGGATATTTTTGTTATTATTCTGTCTCTCACTGTTCAAATAAACCTACCATTAAAATTATAGACTGACCCTTTCTTTGTCAGTGTGCAAACGTACAAAATCAGCAGGGGATCAAATACTCCCCCCCCACTGTAATAGGCTTACGAGAAGGGGAGACAAAAATAGACAGGAGAAGGCTAATTAGGGTATATAATTTTGCCAATTTAATTAAGGAAAAGCTTCCTCTAGCCTAATGGACGCACTGGCTATGCTTGCATATTTAAAACATAACAGCACGTAACCTCTATTCTCTATTTGAGTGGGCCATTCAAAAAATATATAAATAAACCCATAGGCTATATGTAACGATCAGATCAATTAAGAATAGTCTGATGGGTGAGACCATTATCAAGTGCTTGTCAAATTGTGAATGAGAGACTGATGAAGGGTGTGCAGCCTGCGCAAGAAACAGAGCAGAGCTCATGCCTTTCATGCAACTTTTTTCAAATCACCATCAGTCGCACCATGCAGCCTTAGAATGTATTAAAAATCAAAACATATAACCTAACATTTGTATCACAACTAAAGTTGCATAAATAACTCTAAGCATATAAGAGGACCTGTTTCTTTGTTAACTGCTCAACAACGCTGCATGTGCGCGCACCCTCCGAAATCATTTGGAGAAAATATTGTTTCTATTTTATTCAGCTATGTTCATTTGCATTTTTCATATTATACCATAATGCCACGGAATTCTAAGCAAATCTTGTCTGCTAAATTAACTAGTGTCGCCCACAGCCCCATGGCATAGCCTGATCAGGGCCTAAGATAAGGACAATTCAGAATATGCTATTCTGTTCTTCTGAAATACATTTTCTTCTGAAATACATTTAATTTTCTTCATATCATGTTTCTTTAGACCTGTCTAAAATAAATAATGTATTTATTGGGATGGTGTAGACTATATTAAATATATTTATTTCAACGGACTGCATCAGTGGCTAATTGGCAATGCTTGGAAGTCAGGAGAAGCTAAAGGTGTTTATGTTAATTAACGTTCAATTACCGTGAGACCGACAGTTGTTTGCATGACAATCACCGGCTGACAAAATTTCATGACCGCCACAATCCCAGCTGCACATTCATTCACCTCACTAAAAACGTCCTATTTTTTTAGGAGGCTTCAACCATGATTTAGTCAAACAGTAAAGTACCTGCCCCTGTACCTGATTCTCTTTATCCTGGCACCGGGTCTGTGTAAAACCCCTGTGTTCTGATTCAACAGACACCTCGCTTGGTGAGTCATGTACAGTTTCTCCTATTTCTCTCTTGCTCATTCTCCCTGTTACTCACTCAAACTCATTCAAACTCTCACATGTACAGTTGGTGGAGTCATTAAAACTTGTTTTTCAACCACTCCACAAATTTCATGTTAACAAACAAGTCATTTTTCCAACAATTGTTTAAAATATTCTCTCAACTATTATTCTGACATTTCACATTCTTAAAATAAAGTGGTGATCTTAACTGACCTAAAACAGGGAATTTTTACTTGGATTAAATGTCAGGAATTGTGAAAAACTGAGTTTAAATGTATTTGGCTAAGGTGTATGTCAACTTCCGACTTCAACTGTAGTTGCATAGAAGAGGAAGAGATTTGCCGATTACACCCATTTCTAACAATGTTTGTTGCAGGAACGATATGACATACACTTACTTATGAAAAGAGAATATGTTATTGTCTCTTTACACATACTTACATTTTTGCATTTACCTTTCTTTTTTAGGACTGCCAAGCTGTCCTCAATTGGGGGAACCTTTTGTCCAGTACTATGTCCTGAGGATTATGGAGTTTATAAAATGTTGTCTGAATATTACAACTTGTATTAGGATTAAGAAAAACTTTACCATTTAGAGATGGGTAAAAATGTGCCATTTTCCAACTACCATCTAATTTTGATATGTAGTGCCCTCCACTAATATTGGCACCCTTGGTATATATGAGCTGTTTATTCTCTTGGTCTTTAATTCAAAATATTCACAAAAATCAAACCTTTTACTGAAGTAAAATGATTGAAAAAAATAAATATTAAATAAATATTTTTCTCTGAAACATGTGTGCCGCAATTATTGCCACCCCTAGAAATTCCTATGAGTAAAATCTAACTGAAGTATATTCCCATTCATATTTTATGTTTTTAAGTTCACCTGAGTGATTAGGATTAAGCCATGAACTCCTGTTTCACTGGGGTATAAATATGAGGTGACAGACAGGCCAAGTTCCCATAGTTATCCATCACTATGGGAAAGACCCGAGAATACAGTAATGATGTGCGACAAAAGGTTGTTGAGCTGCACAAATCAGGAAATGGCTATAAGAAAATAGCTCAATGGTTGAAAATGCCCATTTCAACTATCAGGGCAATAATTTAGAAGTTTAAAGCAACTGGAGATGTCCTCTTCCAGGCCGAATGTTAACGTGTGTCTATATTGACCCCACGCACAGTGAGGATGGTTAGAGTGGCCAAAAAATCTCCAAGGATCACAGCTGGATAATTGCAGACGTTAGTTGGGTCTTGGGGTCAGAAAGTCTCCAAAACTAAGATCAAACGTCACCTACATAACCACAAGTTGTTTGGGAGGGTTGCCATAAAAAATACTTTGCTGTCATCAAACAACAAACTCAAGCGCCTAGAGTTTGCCAAACTTTACTTGTACTTTCAATGGGACCAGGTTCTATGGTCAGATGAGAGCAAAATATAACTTTTTGCAAAGAAGATATTAAATCAAAACCTGACTGCCTCTGCTAGAAAGCTTAAACGGGGCCGTGGTTGGATCTTCCAGCAGGACAATGATCCAAAGCTCACCTCAAAATCAACACAAAAATGATTCACTGAGCACAGAATCAAGGTTTTGCCACGGCCATCCCAGTCCACTGACCTAAACCCCATAGAAAACCTGTGTGATGAGGTGAAGAGGAGAGTCCACAAATGTGGACCTCGGAATCTGAAGGATTGGGAGAGATTCTGTATGGAGGAATGGTCTCAGATCCCTTACTATGTGTTCTCCAACCTCATTACGCATTATAGGAGAAGAGCTGTTATCTTGGCAAAGGGAGGTTGCACAAAGCATTGAATGAAGGAGAGCCATAATTGTGGCACACATATTTATATATGTTTTATGATAATAATTTATATTTTTCTTTCAATTATTTTACTTTAATTAAGGGTTAGATTTTTGTTAATATTTTGAATGAAAGACCAAGAGGATAAACAATAAAGAAAAACATTTCACAGCTGTTTTGCTACCAAGAGTGCCAATATTAGTGGAGGGCACTATACTCTTTCTTAAAATGTTCCTGATTGATGATCAATAAATTAATGTCACACTTCAATATGAATGGACAGAGGAGCAAACATGCCTTTCAGGGCTCAACATTAATGTGTGTCCTCTTGTCCGGGACAAGTAACAAAATCACAATATTAAGCAATTACTCCAATCAGAATTGGATCAGAGGCCAACATTGGAATAATATTCAAATCTATTTTTCTTGTAGGCTACATAAATAACAAAACAGACATGCCAAATTGCATATTGGCCACAGCCTCATGTTCAAACCGATGCTGACAGGAGGGAGGAGCCAGAAAATGTAGCCAAACTTTAATGAGACTTCTAATTACATAAATATAGGCTAAATGCCAGTCGTTTGACAGATATAGTGAAGGATAATTAACATTCATGTCTAAAGGCTTGATTCTGTCGACATACAGAGGCACGGTTCGTTCAGATCAAATGGTTACAAGATCGGAGAGTGAAGGACAGTGCCTGTTGCGCACCGCACATCACTCATCTGTGATAAAGGAGAATGATGCTGGAATGTATAGCGGCCGTTTTACAGGCTCCTTACCAATTCTGCTATTTTGTGTTTTTTAGACGCTGATCTTAACTTTTTTTGTACATAATGTTTCTGTCATCATTTCCTTTGACCGAAAAGAGCTTCTGAACATCAGAAGAGCGATCACTAACCTCGATTTGCATGAAGATTTCTACTTCAATAAGCCTGATCTCAACGTATAGGGCCATAAACAAACAAGAAAATGCCTATCCAGAGGCAGCTCTCCTAGTCGCCGGTGATTTTAATCTTTTCACGTATGAGTTCCAAATATCTCTAACGGTCCCACCAGCGTGAGTTTTCTTATATCATGATGTCAGAATTCACTCACTATTCCAAAATGTGACTGTTACACAACAGGACAGTTAACCCATGCTGCCCTCAAACCAAGGCACGGCTTGCTAATTATCTATGTTTAAACTTTTACATTTTACATGATTTTCTAACAACAGTTATTATACAGAAATTAGGTATGTCCCGCCTCCTTATTAATTCACATAGAAGTAGCAATTTCAACTAACGTTTGAGGCATGCTATGCTAATGTAAGATGAGGATTAGCTAGATAAAACTTCTCTCTTCGATGATAGCCCAAGCACTCCAACAGTGTCTCCTCAGGTCAAGTATGCAGCCATTTGCACATCTCCAGTCAGAACCTGCCCAAACTTTTTCCCCCTGTTGCATTTTCTGGCTGGCACCTGCATTGCCTTCATTGTTATATTCCTTAATAATAATTACTGTGCATCCCTGTCAAAGTAAGTGCCGTATTACCTTATCATAACACAGTTTCTGTGTAACATGTTATGTCATTTCTATTGTAGCACACCATATTTACATATGGAGAATAATGTATTATGTGTGTATTCATTTATAACTGCAGACAAGTGACATATTGATTTCATACATTTTATGGTGTTGTACTCAATTGTGCTTATGTAGTTATATTTTTATATTAGTTCTATAAAACAATGCTAATTGCTTCAAAGAAGTATCAGCTTGTGTTGTATCCTTGGAAGCTGTCTTGGCCTTATCATGACCATTGCATTGTCCTGTGTATTAATTTGGTCTGCATAGGTCTATCCTGCCCCCTTGTGGAGCCCTTGTGTTGCTCTTCAGTTATTGTGATATTGTTTTATTGAATATATTTTATTCTAATTACTAATAATTCCTCTTTATTCTGTACTTTCAGAAGCTACATACACACAGTATTGAACAAAACTTGCCAACATCATAACTGGAACTGGACACGTGCAGAAGATTGAGGGCAGCTTTTGTATGCTAGCAACATACTGTTTTGAGAGGGAGTAGGGAAGTTGAGGGAGTGGAGAGGATGATGAGGGAGAGGAGAGGTGGGTGAGATATTGTCAATATAATTGCATAATGGAACTGCATTTGATTTGTATGTGAACTGTTTGTCCAATTACAAAAAAACATTGTTCAGTAATCATCTAGATGTTAGATGGCGGTGAACTATGTGGCCATTGAGGACAGCAGTGTAGATCAGATGGAAAAATATCTTCTTATACCACTTAGTGGTTTTCCGAGTGCATATCATAAAGCTGTTTATCATGTCCGCTTTATCCACTGCCCCCATTTTGCGATTAAAGTCAAGCATACAGTCTGGTTTGATCGTTCTCTTTCCTGTCAGGTGGTCCACCTTCCCTGTGGCTATCTCTTCTCCTGTAGCTCCAAGGCATAGCAATTGGTCTCCAACACTGTCTCCCACCAGCTCCCCTGTCAGAAACAGCTTGAAGCATTCTGCCTCAGAGGGAGATGGCAAGGGGCTTTGCACTCCAGACTGGCTTATCAAAGCCAACAGCAGGGCCAGGAGGGGTGAAATGGCTGGAGGCCTTCCAGCTACCGCAGACTTCCGTACTTCACCCACTATTGGTGTGCCTCCAAAACCACCAGCATCTTCAGAGGGACCTGGGACTTTGTCGGTGGACAAGGTGTCCTCAGAATCAGGGTTCTCAATGGCCACAAGGTTGGGGGGGGGGGGGGGGGGGGGGCTCCTCACTGTCAGAATCTGATTCCTCACTGTCATAGTCAGAATGGACAAAAATCTCCAGAATTTCCGCTTTTTTGAGTCATCTCCTTTTGAAAGACATTGCTAACACTACATCTTAGCCCACTAGCTACAAACATAAACAACAATACTGAATGGCTCCAAGTGAGTGTTAGGGGTGACGTGATTGGCTGGTGTGTTGATACTGATGATTTGTCTCCACAGATGGCTTGTTTACATAGCAGGTTAATGTAATTAATGTGTCAGGTTAGGATAACTAAAGCAGCAGGTTAGGTAAATTAACGTAGGAGGTTACGAGAATGAGGTTAAGGTTAGGAAGAGGGTTCGGGATAGGCTTAACTACAATGCTACAGTTGTCAACAACTGTTGTCTCTGACATGACTAGATAGAGCTGTTGTAGGCCTAGCTACTCCATCTAGCCACAACGGTAGAAACGTAAACAGACCATCTGTGGCGACAAATCCTCAGTAATGTTATCATAATACCGGCACGGGCCACTTGTATCAATAAATCACTATCAGAAATTGGTTTGTGAGGTAATCAATTGTTTATTTACTGTTTTAAGTACTGGTGACATATCATGCATTCCGATTCTTGCATAGATTATATTGGACACATATAATGTGTGTAAAATACATTTTAGAAGGTTGTGCTGATTACGATGAACTAATGCTAAGCTATTTGCCAGCTATGTGTGGAGCCATGTTTGTTGACATCATGCAATGCATTCTGGGTGTCAGACCAAAAATGTAATAACAAAACGAGGTGAAGGGATGGCTCACTCGTCTTCCGAGTAAACTTCCGGAAGTGAATGATGTGAAGTGAATGATGGTAGATGACACACCCCTTTCGCCTTCAACATGCATACTGTAAACAGTCCCAACTCATCTTGTCACCTCTTCTTATCTTTGGTTGATGCATAAAAACAAAGATGGTGGCCCGCACAAACTCTACCCACCAAATTGGGATTACTTCCAATTTTTTGAAAATGTTTTATTCAATGGTGTGCTCACCCGTGATGTGATGAACTTTACATAGTAATTGCTATTAGATAATTATATTATGGTTTATATCAGCTGAGAGTTGGCTAAACATGACCACTTGTGTTAGCTCACTCTTTACTCAGTTAGCGCTAGGACTAATGTAGCCTACATTTTCCGATTTGTATGAGAATTGTGTTTTGCTGTTGCTGCTTTTGTGAATGTCTGAATATTGCATCCAAAAATAAACTGCTCACATTGAGGACATAACATTATAAAGACTGTTTTGCTAAATGTTTCTGTAAAAAATAAGTGTGGCCCAAGCAAATACTCAAACAGGAAGTACCAGTGATGAGCTCAATGCGGAAGTGGTCCGATGAAGCAGATGCTAAGCTACACGACTGTTTTGCTAGCACAGACTGGAATATGATCCGGGACATGCCCAATGGCATTGAGGAAATTACCACGTCGGTCACCGGCTTCATTAATACGTGCCAGAGGACAGCTAGTTTCCGTTCTCCTCTGGGTAAATTTACTTTAATACAAAACCTAGGAGGCTCGTGGTTCTCACCCCCTTCCATAGACTTACACAGTAAATTGACTAATGATTACACCCTAGATCAGGATACTAACCCGGACGCTTATAAGAAATCCCGCTACGCCCTCCGACAAACCACCAAACAGCCAAAGCATCAATACAGGACTAAGATTGAATCCTACTACACCAGCCCTGACGCTCCTCGGATGTGGCAGGACTTGCAAACTATCATGGATTACAACGGGAAACCCAGCTGCGAGCTGCCCAATGACACAAGCCTTCCAGACAAGCTAAATGCCTTCTATGCTCGCTTCGAGAAAAGCAACATCGACGGGGCTGTAGTTTAGTGGGTCGAGAGCTTCACGTTCATCAGTGTCCACATCACTAAGGAGGCGGTGCAGGCGGTGTCAGAGGAAGGCCCTAAAAATGTTCAAAGGCTCCAGCCACCCAAGTCATAGACTGTTCTCTTTGCTACTGCATGGCAAGCAGTACAGAAGTCTGAAGTCAGAAGTCAACAGGACCCTGAACAGCTTCTACCCCAAAGCCATAAGAGCGTCTGCTAAATGACTAAAATGTAAAAAATATGACTGCTAAATAGTTAGTCCGGATATCTATTTGGTTAACTATTTAACTATCTGCATTGCCCCTTTTTGCATACCTTTTTTTTGACTCATCACATACGGTGCTGCTGCTGTTTACTATCTGTGACTTTATTCCTAGTTATATGTACATATCTACAGTACCTCGTACCCTTGCACATCGACAAGGTACTGGTACCCATTGTCTATAGCCAAGTTATCTATATTCATAGTGTATGTATTATTACTTTTATTATTAGGTGTTTAACTTTTCTATAATTGATCTATTTTCTTTCTCTCTGCATTGTTGGGAAGGGCCTGTAAGTAAGCATTTCACTGTTAGTCCACACCTGTTGTTTACGAAGCATGTGACAAATAACATTTCATTTTACCTTGAATCTGAGCGGAGGCGGTTAGCATTTTGAAACTATTTAACCATAATCTTAATTGTTTAAAACCTGGATGTTTCATGTCATTTTATGAAGCATATTATACCTTGTTTTAAAGTAGCCTAGCCTAGCCAAAATACGATCATAGAAATGTTGAGGGAATTATTTTATAAACACTTTATATGCCATTGAAACTATTGGTTTTCAAATCAATGTTATTTTATTGTCCAGCAGCCAAAGGCATAATCCTTGCCAAATCAGTAACCCAGTTGATGCATCTTTAGATCTCCCCATTCTATTCATATCTGTCACATGAAACCGCTCGCATATGTGGTGCGCTTTTGAGGATGGTGTTTTGTCGCTAATTACATTTCCCGCCTTCTAGATGGTAGTGGGGTAAACAGGCCATGGCTCAGGTAGCTGAGGTCCTTGATAATCTTCTTGGCCATTCTGTGACACCGGATGCTGTAGATGTCCTGGAGGGCAGGCATGCATTGGGCTGACTGCACCATTGTCTGGAGAGCCCTGTGGTTGCGGACGGTGGAATTGATGAGGATCTACCCCATCACACCACTCTTATTAATCATTAATAAAAAATAATACAATGGGCCATTATATCCTCTGTTTCCCAGTCTTTCTATGCATGTAATGTCTGTGGGTGAGTTATGATTTGTTTTTGCCATTGCTTGATCTATTTTAAATGTAAGAATGTTGCAGATTTCAACTTTAATTGGTGCCTATGTAAACAAATATAAATATAATAAAATGTTTTCAATATCCAACTTGTTCCTCTACAATACTTTTTACAGTAGGTTATAAGCTGTAGTCAGGTGGTCATTACGAGGTTACGATGAGGTCTTAACTATGACCAGTACATAATATAGCACATAATATAGTGGTCGGAACTATGACCAGCTGGTCAGATAGAGGTCACAATTATGACCAACTGGTTGTATCATGGCCAGAAAAATACTTCATATTCTGGTCAGTAAAAATGTGTAAAAACCTCCGTCCTTTTCTTCATGGTGACAGCTGAGAACCCTTTTAGGTTCTAGATGGCACTTTTTTTGATTAACCCTTTTAGGTTCTAGATGGCATCTTTTTTCTCTCTTGGGGAATCCAGTTTCTCTCCTGATGCAGAAAAAACTGCAATGATCATTAGCATAACTAGTACAAACCTAGCTCTTACAAAGCTGGCTAGTAGGAATCAATACACATTGAAGATCAGAGTATCAAACAGAAGAAAAAAAAAAGAAAAAAAAACACAAAACTTGACTATGGATTTAAGGAGTGGTGGTGCTGCTCTCTCCTTTCCACTGAGTGTGTGGCCAAGCACTGCTGTAGAGGACATGCGTCAGGTCATTGACATTTTTCAGGAACTGTAAAGACAGAGACATATCATGATTAACCTTTACCTAAGGTCTTCACTAAGTTAGACTTAGCATAGAAAGTACATTGACTACGTTGCCCCTCAGCAATCTGTCAGTCAGGTAGACATACTGAGAGAGAGAGACAGCAAAACATAGGCTATTTACGTACATTTCTTAGTTAGGATAACTTCTGTACTCCTTCCTTTTGTTCCCTCCTCTATCCTGCCATCCAAGCTAGAAGATTCCTGCAAAAAAGAAAACCAATAATTGAAAAAGGCAGTTGAGAGTTGTAACATTAGAATGAGTGTTGAGGGGGAGCTGGGATAGGCAAAATGTATTGTATTGTCAAATACAAAACACAAGTATCCCTGATGAATCAAGAAAAACTTCACATCCAAATGGGGGGGTACACTTTTCAAGAATTAGGCTAGCTTAAAATGTCTCTCTCTCTCTCTCTCTCTCTCTCTCCCACACACACACAATCAATGTTTCCTATATGTGTATTCATCAACCATCTTTCTCTCTCCCTCTCTCGCTCTCTCTCTCCCCCACACACACACACACACACACACACACACACACACACACACACACACACACACACACACACCACACACACACACACACACACACACACACACACACACACACACACCACACACACAATCTCTCTCGTTCTCTCTCAGACAATCTCACACACACATAGCTGGCATGACACAATGTTGACATGATGAAAATCTTTTCAATAAGTTGTTGTGATAATCATAATCATCTCTCTCCCCCTCTCTCAATCAAACAGAACCAGGGTTTCCGATACCAAAATGTGGCGCCGGACATTTGACTATCAGTCAAAAACTATTTGTATTTCATTTATCCCAGGTAGGTGGCTGCTGTGTCCTTTGGTTCTATCACAGCAATCAGACAGTGACACGTGTGGGCTCTCATCCATAGTAGAAAAGTTGACCTATTCTATTGGGCAACTTGTCGAGAAAGAAATAGCCTATTCCAAACAGACTCTGGGACAGTTGTGGGACGATAGGTCCAAAATGCATACAACCAGTGGGCCTAGGCTACACAAAAAAAACCATTAAAAAGTAATGAGTCTGATGCAACAAATCAAAACGTTTAGCTTAAAATGTTGATAATCTATTATTTCTTCACATTATAACAACAAAAATGCGCACAAGTTGTCAACACAGTTGTCAAAAGCCAGTGATTTCATGTGACAGAGATTAAAATATAATTTCTAAATTTAGAAAGAGGGAAGATCTGATATTCAACAACTAACATGGGGTGCTAGGATTGTGCATTTGGCTACTGGACAATGAAAGAAAGTTGATATAAAATAATTGCCTCTACGGATATGGTCTGATTTTGGCTGGGTTACTTTGAAGCAAGGTAAGACATGCCTCATAATATGTAATAAAATGTCCAGGTTTCCAACCATTAAGTATATGTTTTCAAAATGCATACTGCCTCCAGCTCATTACAAAGTGGTTTGAGATACTGTAGCTGTCGCGCAGTGTGACAGATTTTCCGCTCTAAGGCTCTGTATCTGTATGCTATTAACCTATAGACCGATAAGCATGACTGGTCAAATGTATTTACATCGACTGGTATTTACATCAATGAATAGGCTAAAAAGCATTATTTCACAATGGGATTTTTTATTTTCCCAGACAATTGGCCAGTACCAATTTTGTTTATCTGCTTTTCTATTTTTTTATCTGCCAAAAGCCTGGCTAATGGAAACTATGCACACACACACACACACACGCACGCACACACACGCGCACGCACGCACGCACACACACACACACACACACACACACACACACACACACACACACACACACACACACACACACACACACACACACACACACACACACACACACACACACACACACACACACACACACACACACACACACACACACACAGAGAGAGAGAGAATACACACAGATACAAAAATGTACTGTCATTAAAGTGGAACTGACAGCATTTTAGCAACATAAAATCTTAAAATCTGTTCATATACACCCCCAGGAAGAATATGAAACTTAAACAAACTTATTCTGACAAGCGAGCACTTAGATATTGTCATTTTCATACATTCTTAGAATGTTTGTGAATTACGTATACTAAGGCATTTGTGAAAATTCTATAGCAATATAGAGTGGGAAAGCGGCCGTGCGTTTGGACAATTTACTGCAGTAAATAAAACCTAATAAAAAACATCTGTCTCGTCCAGGACCAGAGTCTACGCAGACCGGTGCGCCATAGCCAATCAGAGCTACAGTAGACCTGTATTTTCCACACAGGCCTGCCATCATTCACTTTGAATTGGACTGTTTGTTTACAGGCAGTTGCAACAGCAAGACTTAAGAGCATTCAAACGCATTCGCATCTCAAAAAGTCACAAAATACATTTCTGCAAATATGTCAATACCACGTGGGAGTCCTCTTACATTTGGGAACTTAACAGTCCTATTGATCAAACAACCATGAAAAGTTAGGCTTTCTCTTCCTCAGTTATGCACCAACAACAAAAAGATCAACAACTAATGCTAGCCAGAGAAAGATTAGCTAAAATCTAACGAAGGAACATTAGATAAACCCTCTCAAACTTTTCATTTAATTGACAGTCAAAATTGCACTGATAAACAGTGGGGAATTGTAGCCTACTATTCCTTCTTCAGCTTGCCTGCTAACAATACATGCTTGTCCCAACCAAGTACCCAAAGCTAATTGGCTAATGTTGGCTAGCTTGCTAGCTAGCTATTTCCAGACACAAATGAGAGAACACCTTACTGACCATTTTACTCGCCCTAGCAGAGCAGGTCAGGCTGTTTACATTTTATCTAGAGTGTTCATGGCTAACTATGACTTTCTTTTCCTACGTTTACTGACACTGGTCGGTCATATTCAGTGGGTGTTGTGCTTCGTAAATTCATCAGTTATTCTGCGGTCTGCCACACAGCGAGAGTGCTCTGAAATCAGAGTAGATAGCCAGAGTGAAATTGCGAACTCAAGCAATATGCTAACTGGATAACAGTCCTTCAAGTTATTGCTAGCTAACCAAATTACACCTGCATCTCTAGCTGTGTACAGTATAGCCACCGAAAAATTATATGAGGGGGAAAAGTCACTCACTCATCCAATGACATGACATCCTCCTAGCAGCTGGCAAGCTAGCTATCTAGCTAACGTTTAGCTTGCTACATAAATAGATATGCTAGCCGATTAGCCACATTATGACTGACTTGTGATCATTGCCCTTGCTAGTTTGATTGTATTGACATTACCAGCCTTAGTTACATTCATCTGTTTTTGTACTAAATATGGAGCCATTGAAACTGAAACAGTGCATCCCAAATGGAGGCAGCAAACAATATACCAGGCCAGCTGTGATTTAAACCTGATAGCAATAGTTTTTGGACTACCAAGAAATGCATTGGTGAATTATATTGATCATGCATTGAACTGCATCCATCTATTCTGCCAATAATGCCTTAGTGTACATCATGAAATGTTAAGGCAAATATAACCTATTTTTAATACCTTTTATAAAGTTGGTTTTGTAGCATAGACTGGAAATTTCAATTTTGGGATGATATTATGATTGTCTGTTTGTTTCATATCTGCAAAGTAGTTAAAAAGCTGTCAATTCCACTTTAACTAAACAGATATCAAAATGTCAAAATGTTAGCTAGCTAGCTACAACAGGTAACAATTTAAACTTACCATGTCCATGGAGGATTAGCCAGAGAGCTAACATTAGCTAGCTAAAACTAGCCAGCTAGCTAGCAACACTTTTCTTGATGTTCTTCTCCCCAACAAACCGCCGCTTTAAAATAAAACAAGAATGCAGGAGAACAGGGACTACCACTTAGCAGTCTAATCTTTTCATTTTTTTTGTGTACATTTCGAGAAACTGATGTGCTCGAGCAAGCAGGATGCCTGCGCTCACAGATCCATTGCTGCGCGAGGCACAGATTCCAATCCAAGTTTTAGCTGGAACTGATATGCCTACGTCCTTAATTAGTTACTGAAATTAAAATAAAATTACTGCATGCATTATGTTAATTGCTTAAAAGCTTTAAAGGAAAATACAATTGTCATATTCTCAGGGTCAAATTCAGGTGCAATAATGCTTTTGTAATTATTGATGGAAATAAATGGGATAACAATAGGGTTTTGTAAATCCTGGAGGATTGTAGTAGGATATTGCAATAAAAAACATAGGCCTATGTGTTATTTGTTCAATTCTGAAAGCAAATGTAGTTAGTCATAATAGAACAGCAAATAGCATTCAGTGGAACAGAAGAAAATGTGCACCACAATAAACAATGCAATTAACATCAACAAAAGATTATCCTTAGAAGCCAACACACACAGCAAACTACCAGATATAATTCATTAAACAACCATTATTTCAATGTACTGCAGTGCATTTTTGTATTATTGTGCATATTTATCTTCCATGCTGGTAGCCAAGAACAAATGTTATGGAAGTGAAGGTGCACTTTTCAATTGGGTGGCCTGCAACTATGAAAAACACTGCCATAGCCTGTAGTAAAAGCAAAAGCATTTATAGCATCGGAGATTCTATAATTTAGGGATAATTTCTGATAGCTATAAGACCGCATAGACTGTCACTAATGTTAGCTTTTAATGACCTATCAAATTCGATGACCTGGAGGTGAAATATCACAATTATTTGTTATTTTTTTAATTGGTATTTCATCACCTGCTGAATAAAAACTTCAATTGACCCTACTCCTGAAAAAGTGAATTGGGCCGGATAAGCTGAAGTGGACTCGGGTAGAGTACCATTAACCGGAGCCCAGAGTAATATCATTCTGCCAGACTCTGGAAAAGCTTGGCCTGCATGAAGCCCACCGAGTCCGAGTCCATGCAGTCTCAAATCGGAATAGGGTCGAGCCCAGCATGTTGACTGGGTACAGTATGCCACGAGACCCTAACCTGCTTTGGTGCCCTCTGCCAGCTGTTGTTTGCCAAGTGTGCTAAGCTGAATCATGCAAACACTTCTGAAAAAGAACATTACTCCAACTGTAATAATTGTTCTAATGTCTTATTTGCATTGGGTGCATGGCTTACAAACACTATGCACATGTTTATATAGATTGGTGTCTTTTAATTGAGTAGCGTTTAGATAACTGGTCAGTAGTTCAATCATATTTCAACCAAAAAACAGATATCACCCAAAATAATATGTATTTTTCATGACGTCAAAAAAACGTTTGGTTGTGATCTGGTTATAAGACCTCCCCGACCATATTTCAACCAGTAACATACGTCTTTATCACATCGTATGCCCACTGGGCTGCGCTGCTGCAGAAAGGAGGCTAGACCTATAGCCTAAAAAACGGACATTTCTCAGGATAGGGTAGCCTATAGAAAGCAACAGGCATTGTTCTTAAACAATAGTCTAACCTTACTCAGTTCACTCACCCGGCTTCTTTCCTATGAAGATGACTTGTGTCTCAGAATTGTTCCCCCTTTCGTCCCCAAAACAGATCCTATCGGTTATTTTTCTTTCGCAAGGTAGAGGGCTCTACCTTTCGCTTTGTCCGGCCATCGAACCGATCCCCCTTCAAGCGAGAAAGCTGCGCGCACACTCCATGGTTTAGAATGTAAGATCTCCACGTCGCCATGGAGATGGAGGGAGCTCTTATCCAGAAAATAATAGGTATCGCTTCATTAGCAACAACGCTTCACCAAGCCGGCCCCTTCAGCATTTGCTTTGATGACAAACATGCTTTATTGTCGTGCTCACAAATTTAATAACAAATTATTCTCTAGACAGAAGGTGATTCTAGAATAAGATTATATTCTAGAACATAAAAAAATGGCAGGCCTGTGTTTGAAAGAACAAGACGCAATTTAATGGAAAATGCAATAACTGACAGTTAAATGTTTTTGTTTTATGGTATACTAACATTATTAGAAAGGTTGAAAACACAATTAACCCACAGACCTCAAGGAAAATAAAGTGCTTCATGAATATTCTGTGGAACATAGGCCTATAGGCTAAGTAGCCAACACAGATCTATGGAAATACTCTTTTGACAGATTTTTCTGATAAAGCACACACGTTATTCAATTACTGTTAATAATGTCTGACGAATGAGAATGCAAGGATAGATAAGAGAGCATGTGGAAACCCTCTGTATAAGGTTCCACTGTTCCTTATTCACGTGCGGCAAGTGCATGTTATAAACGAGACTTCACACTCAAAGCTTGTTGCTTTTTCATTGCAAGGATAACTGGATACTCTTGTTCACTTGTACAATTTACGAAAGATAAAAAGGGAAAACGGTGCAATGTGTTATGTAACATCACCTACTCCCCCACTTATATTATCCGTAATTTCTCAGTCACCACAAAACCAGTCTAACGTCCAGGGAAAAAGAAGCCAGTTTACATAACCTACCTTGTTGATAGACGCCGCTCTTATTCATTCATTCTGTTGAACAATTAAGGTTGTCGTTTCACATCGGGGCAACGTGGGCTAAGAGTTGCTAATTTCACCTTTCCCCTCACATCTCGTTGAAAAATCCATCTCCTTTCATTCTGTTATGTCCCCTTCTTTTGAGCTCGGCCAAGTATGAAGAGAGAGAGAGAATGGGCGAGCGAGAGAAAGTCTGAGTGAGGGAGAGAGTAGGCTATTTGTGTGTAAAGAGAGAGGGGTTGAGAGAGAGAGAAAGAAAGAGCGGGAGAGAGGGAGAGGAGGACTTCAAATAGCTGAGATCCAGGTTGTTGTGTATGGACAGAGCTGTCATGAGGAAGTGTATGAGTATTGAGGAAATCACAGAGGGTCTGTGGAAGCAACCCAACCAGGCAACCTGGTCTCAGAGCATTTAGTATTATTCTGTACGTAAATCCGAGACACTCCATTTAGTATGATTTGTTATGAATAACAATTCGTATTATGGGTTCTGAATTTGCAAAAAGGTACAATATGTTACGAATTTATTTGCAAAACATATGATATGTTACAAATTCTAGCTAGATGGCTAATGTTAGCTATCTAGCTAACATTAGCTAGGCTAGGGATTGGAGTTGGGGTTAAAATTAAAGTTAGGGTTAAGTTTAGGAGTTAGGTTAAACTCTTACATCTAGACGTTCCGCTAGCGGAACACCTGCTCCAATATCCAATGATGGGCGTGGCGCGAAATACAAATTCCTCTAAAATCCGAAAACTTCAATTTTTCAAACATATGACTATTTTACAGCATTTTAAAGACAAGACTCTCGTTAATCTAACCACACTGTCCGATTTCAAAAAGGCTTTACAGCGAAAGCAAAACATTAGATTATGTCAGTAGAGTACCCAGCCAGAAATAATCAGACTACCCATTTTTCAAGCTAGCATATAATGTCACAAAAAACAAAACCACAGCTAAATGCAGCACTAACCTTTGATGATCTTCATCAGATGACAACCCTAGGACATTATGTTATACAATGCATGCATGTTTTGTTCAATCAAGTTCATATTTATATCAAAAACCAGCTTTTTTACATTAGCATGTGACGTTCAGAACTAGCATACCCCCCGCAAACCTCCGGTGAATTTACTAAATTACTCACGATAAACGTTCACAAAAAACATAACAATTATTTTAAGAATTATAGATACAGAACTCCTCTATGCACTCGATATGTCCGATTTTAAAACAGCTTTTCGGTGAAAGCACATTTTACAATATTCTCAGTAGATAGCCCAGCCATCACAGGGCTAGCTATTTAGACACCGACCAAGTTTAGCCCTGACCAAAGTCAAAAGTTTCATTACCTATGTTGTCTTCGACAGAATGCACTCCCAGGACTGCTACTTCAATAACAAATGTTGGTTTGGTCCAAAATAATCCATCGTTATATCCAAATAGCAGCGTTTTGTTCGTGCGTTCCAGACACTATCCGAATGGTAAATAAGGGTCGCCGTTTTTTATCCAGACGTTTTTTATCCAGCCGTGAAAATACTGCCCCCTAGCCATAACAGGTTAAAGGGTTAACCTGTTAGGGCTAGGGGGCAGTATTGACACGGCCGGATAAAAAACGTACCCGATTTAATCTGGTTACTACTCCTGCCCAGTAACTAGAATATGCATATAATTATTGGCTTTGGATAGAAAACACCCTAAAGTTTCTAAAACTGTTTGAATGGTGTCTGTGAGTATAACAGAACTCAAATGGCAGGCCAAAACCTGAGAAGATTCCATGCAGGAAGTGGCCTGTCTGACAAGTTGTGTTTCATCTTGGCTCTTTTTATTGAAGACTGAGGATCTTTGCTCTAACGTGACACTTCCTACGGCTCCCATAGGCTCTCAGAGCCCGGGAAAAAGCTGAACGATATCGAGGCAGCCTCTGGCTGAAACACATTATCGCTTTTGGCAAGTGGCCGATCAGAGTACTATGGGCTTAGGCGCGTGCCCGAGTCGACCGTATGCTTTATTTTCTTTCGTCTGTTTACCTAAACGCAGATTCCCGGTCAGAATATTATCGCTTTATGAGAAAAATGGAATAAAAATTGATTTTAAACAGCGGTTGACATGCTTCGAAGTACGGTAATGGAATATTTAGAAATGTTTTGTCACGAATTGCGCCATGCTCGTCACCCTTATTTACCCTTTCGGATAGTGTCTTGAACGCACGAACAAAACGCCGCTGTTTGGATATAACTATGGATTATTTTGAACCAAACCAACATGTGTTATTGAAGTAGAAGTCCTGGGAGTGCATTCTGACGAAGACAGCAAAGGTAATAACATTTTTCTTATAGTAAATCTGACTTTGGTGAGTGCTAAACTTGCTGGGTGTCTAAATAGCTAGCCCTGTGATGCCGGGCTATCTACTGAGAATATTGCAAAATGTGCTTTCACCGAAAAGCTATTTTAAAATCGGACATATCGAGTGCATAGAGGAGTTCTGTATCTATAATTCTTAAAATAATTTATGCTTTTTGTGAACGTTTATCGTGAGTAATTTAGTAAATTCACCGGCAGTGTTCGGTGGGAATGCTAGTCACATGCTAGTCACATGCTAATGTAAAAAGCTGGTTTTTGATATAAATATGAACTTGAATGAACAAAACATGCATGTATTGTATAAGATAATGTCCTAGGGTTGTCATCTGATGAAGATCATCAAAGGTTAGTGCTGCATTTAGCTGTGGTTTGGGTTTATGTGACATTATATGCTAGCTTGAAAAATGGGTGTCTGATTATTTCTGGCTGGGTACTCTGCTGACATAATCTAATGTTCTTCTTTCGTTGTAAAGCCTTTTTGAAATCGGACAGTGTGGTTAGATTAACGAGAGTCTTGTCTTTAAAATGGTGTAAAATAGTCATATGCCTGTCCTACTAGTGAGGTAATTGCCTTTCTAGACTCTGTCAAAGACTATGCAAACTTCATAGATGAAGACTTCCAAAAGTATTGTGATTAAATTATTTCTATCAATGAAATAAAAAAATGTATCAGCAAGTTAAAAGAGAACAAATCTCCAGGGAATGATGGCATTATCAGTGAATTCTATAAATATTTTCAGGAGGATATTATTGAATTTATATTTAATGTTTTGAAGGAGGCAATTGACTTAGGGGTCCTGCCTGTTTCTATGACACAAGGCCTAATTTCTGTAATACCCAAACAAAACAAAGATTCTATGATGTTAGAAAATTGGAGACCAATCACATTACTAAACAATGATGGAAAGCTACTTGCATCCATCTTTGCAGAAAGACTTAAAAAGATCTTGAACAAATAATTGATGATACCCAGTCTGGTTTTATGAAGGGCAGACATATATGTAATAATATTCGACTAGCATTGGATTTGATAGACTACAATGAGCACATTATGGAAGATAGCTTTATTTTATTTGTAGACTTTTACAAGGCATTTGATACAGTTGAACATTATTTTCTTTTTGAGACTTCGATTTTTGGGTTTTGGTCAATATTTTCAAAGTGTAATTAAGACACTTTACAATAATAGTAACAGCTCTGTTAAATTATCCCATGGAACTTCAAAGATTTCTCCTTTCTTATTTTTATTGGTCACACAAGTTATGGCACTTCATATAAATAAGGATAGTTTTAGGGGTATTCAGATACAAGACAAAGAGATAAAATGTTCACAATTTGCTGATGACGCCACCATTTTTTTAAAGATCATAATGAAGTCAGGAAAGCTATTGAGTGTATTAATGCCTTCTCACATGTATCAGGTTTATCTCTGAATATTAGGAAATGTGAATTATTTGAGTTGAAAAGATGTAACTTAAACTCAGTATGTAATATCCCTGTAAAAGATGTAATCACATATCTTGGTATTAAAGTTAGCAAAGATCAGAAAGAAAGGGCCAACTTAAATTTCTCTCCTATTGTCACAAACCTCTTCGTCAGAAGATATGTTGAAATCGCTGTCGGACAAAGTGGACCAATATGCAGCGGATTGCGTGCTCATCATCATTTATTTTAAATGTGAACACGAGGAAAAAACTATAAACAAAACTCACGACAGGAACAGTGTAGCAGGCTAAACAAAACCAGTGCTAACATACAACTACCCACAAGAGACAAACAAAACACACACCTACTTATAGGACTCCCAATCAGAGGCACCTAGAAACACCTGCCTCCAATTGAGAGTCCAGTAACCAAATCTGCACATAGAAAACTTAAACTAGAACCTACTCATACACCACAAAACCCCGGAACACATAAATAACACACCCCTCTAAGCTATACACAAAAAAAACCACCATAAAAAACAAACATACCTCTGCCACGCCCTGACCAAATAATACAAATAATCCTCTATACTGGTCAGGACGTGACAGTACACCCCCCCCCAAAGGTGCAGACCCCGGATGCACCTTACACAAAACCCAGTAAATACCCCAAAACAAACAGAAAAATCCCTCTAAACTAAAGGGAGGGAAGGGAGGGTGGCTGCCGTCAACGACGGCACCTGTGCTACACCCCCCCCTCCCCAACCCACCTATATTGGAGGTGGCTCAGGTGCGGGACGTGGACTCCTGGCAGCGTCGGAGGACTGGTGGGCGACCCTGACTGCGCCCGGCTGGCGGGCGATTCCTGCTGCGCCCGGCTGGCGGGCGTCCCTGGCTGCGCCCGGCTGGCGGGCGACCCTGGCTGCGCCCGGCTGGCGGGCGACCCTGGCTGCGCCCGGCTGGCGGGCGACCCTGGCTGCGCCCGGCTGGCGGGCGACTCTTGCTGCGCTCGCCTGGCTGATGACCCTGGCGGCTCCGGCCTGGCTGATGACCCTGGCGGCTCCAGACTGGCGGGCGGCTCTGGCGGCTCCAGACTGGCGGGCGGCTCTGGCGGCTCCAGTACATGCAGATGATACAGTCTAATACACAGCTGGCCCCTCCCCGGATTTTGTGTTAAACGCTCTACAACAAAGCTTTCTTGGTGTCGAACAAGCTTTCTCTGCCCTTAACCTTGTTCTGAACACCTCCAAAACAAAGGTCATGTGGTTTGATAAGAATGCCCCTCTCCCCACAGGTATGATTCCTACATCTGAGGGTTTAGAGCTTGAAGTAGTCACCTCATACAAGGGAGTATGGCTAGACGGTACACTGTCCTTCTCTCAGCACATATCAAAGCTTCAGGCTATCTGAGATATCTATTGCAGCCATCATCCTTCACATACAACACCCGTTCTGCCAGTCACATTCTGCTAAAGGTCCCCAAAGCACACACATCCTTGGGTCGCTCATCTTTTCAGTTCGCTGCATCTAACGACTGGAACGAGCTGCAACAGACACTCAAAATGGACAGTTTTATCTCAATCTCTTCATTCAAAATACTCAATCATGGACACTCTTACTGACAGGTGTGGCTGCTTTGCGTGATGTATTGTTGTCTCTACCTTCTTGTCCTTTGTGCTGTTGTCTGTGCCCAATAATATTTGTACCCTGTTTTGTGCGTCTACCATGTTGTGCTGCTGCCATGTTGTGTTGCTACCATGTTGTTGCCATGTTGTGTTGCTACCATGCTGTGTTGTTGCCATGCTATGTTGTCTTTGGTCTCTCTTTATTTATATATTTATTTTACAGTTATTTTACCAGGTAAGTTGACTGAGAATACATTCTCATTTACAGCAACGACCTGGGGAATAGTTTCAGGGGAGAGGAGGGAGATGAATGAGCCATTTGTAAGCTGGGGATGATTAGATGGCCGTGATGGTATGAGGGCCAGATTGGGAATTTAGCCAGGACACCATGGTTAACACCCCTACTCTTTCGATAAGTGCAATGGGATCTTTAATGACCTCAGAGAGTCAGGACCACCCGTTTAACCTGTTATGGATAGGGGGCAGTATTTTCACGGCCGGATAAAAAAAACTGATTTTAATCTGTTTATTACTCCTGCCCAGAAACTAGAATATGCATATAATTGTTTGATGTGGATAGAAAACAACCTAAAGTTTATAAAACTGTTTGAATGGTGTCTGAGTATAACAGAACTCATATGGCAGGCCAAAACCTGAGAAGATTCCAAACAGGAAGTGCCCTCCCTGACCATTTCTTGGCCTTCTTTAGCCTCTTTATTGAAAACAGAGGATCTCTGCTGTAACGTGACACTTTCTAAGGCTCCCATAGGCTCTCAGAAGGCGCCAGAACGTTGAATGATGACTTTGCAGTCCATGGCTGAAAAACAGTAGCGCATTTGGATAGTGGTCGATCTGAGAACAATGAGACGGGTGCGCGCGTGTACGTGAAGAGTCCATTTTACATTTTCAGTCTTTGAACAAAAACAACGACTCCCGGTCGGAATATTATCGCTATTTTACGAGAAAAATTGCATAAAAGTTTGACATGCTTTGAAGTACGGTAATGGAATATTTTGAATTTTTTTGTCACGATACGCGCGGGCGCGTCACCCTTCGTTACCCTTCGGATAGTGTCTTGAACGCGCGAACAAAACGCCGCTATTTGGATATAACTATGGATTATTTGGAACCAAACCAACATTTGTTGTTAAAGTAGAAGTCCTGGGAGTGCGTTCTGACGAAGAACAGCAAAGGTAATCCAATTTTTCTTATAGTAAATCTGAGTTTGGTGAGTACCAAACTTGGTGGGTGTCAAAATAAACTAAAGTAGGGTGGTTGGTCAGGGTGGATGGGTGGGCGTATTTTATTATAATTAAAATTTTATTTAACCTTTATTTAACTAGGCAAGTCAGTTAAGAACAAATTCTTATTTACAATGATGGCCTACCAAAAGGCAAAAGGCCTCCTGCGGGGGCGGGGGCTGGGATTCAAAATATAAATATAAAACAAAACACACATCACGACAAGAGAGACAACACAATAAAGTGGTGTTGGAGGGCCAGTAGGAGGCACTCTTTCCTCTGGTCTAAACAATATCCCAAAGCCCCAGGGCAGTGACACTGCCCTGTGTAGGGTGCTGTCTTTCGGATGGGACGTTAAAGGTGGGCCCACAACCCATCGTAGATCCTTGTCTCAATAACAAATTGTCTTCATTGCAATCCTCTGTGGCGAGCCTTTTTTGTGTGAAGTCTGTTCCTTGTTGATGTCTATTCTTGGTCACATTAGGGAAGGGGGATACCTAGTCAGTTGTACAACTGAATGCCTTCAACTGAAATGTATCTTCTGTATTTAACCCAACCCCTCTGAGTCAGAGTGGTGCGGGGGGCTGCCTTAATCGTCATCCATGTCTTTGGTGCCCGGGGAACAGTGGGTTAACTGTCTTGCTCAAGGGCAAAACAACAGCTTTTTACCTTGTCAGCTCAGGGATTTGATCCAACGTGCTAACCACTAGGCTACCAACATTAGGGAGTGGATGACTGTCACTTTAACTAGAGCACACAATTCATCCACTATGATCCCCCCCATCTGACAGGAGGGGTATGTATAAGGGGACCAAGACTGAACAGAAGTGTGATATCCAAGAGGCCCACCTCAGGGAGCCAAAGGCTTTCTGCTGGAAAAGATAAACATCTGTCACTCAGCAGCAACAGGGCTAAAGCCTAATCATCCTGACGGTGTCCTGCAAGAAGCATTTTAACACGGCCATCTGCACTGGGCCCCTGTCTTACCTTTAAGTGTCTCTCTCTCACTAAGGGCAGCTGATCTAGCACACTGCAAGGTTGTAGAGGTTTCCAGAGGAGGTGTGTTGTGATGGTGGGTTTGGGGGTGTGAGGGAGGGGGTACGGGAACACTGCTGGGCTAATTCACACCTTCTGGAGCTCACCATTTGTTTATGAGTCCTGTTGGGTTGTTTGCTCCCATTGGACAAAAGCTGAATGGTGGCCAAAAAGATTTAAACGGAAGGCTTCTCATTCCTTTCTTGGGAGCTCTCCAAGGTACCAACTACTGTGTTCACTTAGATGTGTTTTGTGAAAGAGTACATTGAGAAAAGACAGACACGTACTATATTCCACTTAATCCCTACTCCCACCTGCCTTTTCTCTAATAATTGTGTCTCTTGAAATCTTATTGGATTTTTCAATTAGAATTTGGTTTGATGGCCTTTAAGGGCCATTATGGAAATTGATTACAGCACAGGCAGATCATTGATTCAACGCCCTGTGCTCACTGGGAACGAGTCCTACTCCCCAAGTGATTTGCAACCATAATGGCCTCTTATGCACAGTATACATAAACAACCCCTATCATCTTACAGAACTGAAAAACATTGCCCCTGAAATTAACCTTTCATCTCAATCAGAGAGTTAGTGTAGTATCTGTTTCAGTTTTTCTATTTGTGGTTCTTGGAGAGAGAAATGAGAGAGCTGGTTCAAGCACAGTGGCTCATTGGGATCAAGCTGGTGGTTTGGCATTGCCTGCAGTGCTGGGGCAATGCCAAAAAATATTCCTAGATGGGAAGATGGGAATATACAAGAGGAGGTTTTGTGGTTACGGAGCTTGATGTCTTTGCCTTGGACAACTTTTCTGGGAGCCAAGACCTGTTCACGTTTCATTTGTTTGTTAATGTATCTTCCCTAGCACGTTTCATTGGATATACAGGTTTGCTTTTTGCTAATCTCGTACGAGCCAGTAATTCAAGTTTGCAGACAGATTAACATCTAATTATAAGTAAAGGAGCGATAGTTTGTTTCTTGTTTATCTTTCCTATCTTTTCTGATGACGAATTGCTGATTACAGGCACTTTTCTGTTTGAGTAAAGTGGTTACAGGTTCCTTCTAGGATTAGGGTTATGACATTTAAAAAAATCATTGTTGTTTTATGCTTCCATTTCACTTGCTGTGCTGTAGTAAGCATTTCTTTTATCTCCAGTATTTAGTTGATGTCTGTGTTTCGTTGTTCACACGAGGAACGCCCTCTCATCACTCTCTCACTCCAGCTGTGTAGGAGTCTTCCAGGGATGAGAGAAATGCTATATGCAAAGTAGCTCAAATCCGGCACAAATCTCAATCTCTCTCATCCTCCTGCACTCTCCCTCTTTCTCACTCTTTAATTTTCCTGCACTCTCTTTCGCCCGATCTCTATCCCATCTCCTCTCCTGCATCTCCCTCTCTCTCTCCTCTTGTAATCATCATTTGGTATGGGGTATGGTGACCATTGACTCTATTCACCCCAAGGCAAACTTTTTGACTATATTAGCCAACACAGTTATAAGGAAGCACACTTTCATACTAGGTCTTGGACCTCATATTGTAGCTGATAGAGACCCCAACTAATGTATAAAACATTCTTAAAACAATATACTTTGGTTTAGATACAAGCATCATTAAACCTATAACACAATTCATTCATTTCACTTGAAAATCTGTTTCTTGGACCTAACTTGCTAAGTACCTTTTCCACTTTTTCTTCCTTCACAGACTCCATGAAATGATGACCTCTTCCTAAATATTTGGTCATCTGATTAATTTAGTGTATGGTTTCCTAGAAACAAGGGGTGGCTAAACTAAATTTACACCACTCTCCCCTATTCAAGGAGAAAATGTAAAATCAGCATCTTTGCCGTCAATGATAATGGTACCTGAATTGGGTTAATGTATAATTGAAAACTAATTTACTTTGTATGCATATCGAAAGAGACAAGAAAGTGGGAACGATTACTAAACTTTATTATTCTTATCTAAGCATATCCAGTCTGTGACATTATGTTTTAGTTTACATGAGAAGCATACTGTAACTATTGGTACAATAACTACATCATGGATATTTCCCAGTGGTGTAAAGTAACTAAGTAAAAATACTTTGAAGTACTACTTAAGTTGTTTTATTGGTCTCTGTACTTTACTATTTATATTTTTGACAACTTTTACTTTTACTCCAATACATTCCAAAAGAAAATATGTACTATTTACATTCTTCCTTGACACCTAAAAGTACTTGCTACATTTTCAATGCTCAGGCAGGACAGCAATATGGTCCAATTCATGCAGCTATCCATATAATGCATTATCCCTACTGCCTCTGATCTGGCGGACTTAATAAACACAAAAACTGCATTTGTAAATTATGTTGGAGTGTACTCCTGGCTGTGTGCATTCTTCCCTGGAAAAATCCGCCAGGCAAAAATGGCCTTGACTCAACACTGCTCAACAAAGCCAGGCATCATCTGTCAAGCTGGCACTTAATCAGAAGTATTAACCTGAGCCATGACTTCTGTCCCCTACACACGATTAACACCCATCTGTGCCGGTAAACACACACACACACACACACACACATGCTAGTGCACGTACATTACATGCATCCATGTTGGCAAACACATAAACACACCAGGCAGTGTTGGCCTGCACACATTTAGCATTATACACTCATACACCCACACTATAGATGTAGGATCTTAATTTGAGTCAGTTTTCTACAGCAGGAAAATAGTCCTATAGCAACAGTAAATGTTCATTATTTTGTGGATTTTAATTACTGGACATTTTTGTAGCGGTTGACACATTTTTTGTTAAGGTATATCAAGTCTGAAATTCAATGTGGAAATTACAAACCTTAGAAGTCTTTTTAAAACTCAAAGTGTGAGTGATCAATTTAGATCCTACATCTGTATGTTAGCACACACATACCACAGGAGGTTGGTGGCATCTTAATTGGGGAGGACGGACTCATGGTAATGGCTGAAGCGGAATGAGTGGAATGGTATCAAATACATCAAACACATGGTTTCCATGTTTTTGATACCATTCAATTCACTCCATTCCAGCCATATTATGAGCTGTCCTCCCCTCAGCAGCTTCCTGTTGCATGCATCCACATCTATGCCACAAAGTACCACTCCCTTTCCTTCAATCTCTGCATATGTGTCTAACTGAGAATCACCGAACCTCTCTGCTGAAATATATCCCCTAACCAGACACTTCGAGTGGAGGAAATGACTGGTTCTGTCGCCAAAGGCCAGCCGGCTGTTCTTCCTGAGCAGAGCAGAGTGACAGCTTGGGCCAGGATATGAATCTAACGCTGACATTTACTGATCTAATGATTGTCACTGCCAGGAGAAGCCCGGGTGAGTGGAAATTAAATAATGGGAGGAGGAGAACTGGACAGGTGTTACTGCTAAGAAACTGCACACTAAGACAGAACGGATAGGAGCACTGTACTGTACTGTAAAATATGTCTAGAGCAATGTGCTCATTTATAGCAGTGCTGTAGCAGTTATCATACCAATTGGAAATGGGTGAAACGTTTATTTGAGAACGAGACCACTCAATTAAACATACTGTAAGGCAAATCTTATGGGAACGGAGTTGTACTATTATTATACAAACGTTCTCTCTCCCAAGAATGCATTTTCATCCTAGCTGCAATTGAGTGGCTCCATGTTTTTGTTTTCAGAGGACTAAGTATTGAAATGCAGCCACACAGAACTGAGCCCAGCTGGTAGAACACAGAGACCATATGGTGCCAGTCAGCCAACGTCGCTGCCAGTCAGCCAACGTTGCTGCTGTGTTCCTTTCTATTGGGGAGCGGAACTTCAGACAGGATATCAAACTGTGGTCCCTCCTCCTCATGCTGCTACAGTCTCAGGATGGCCGCTCCTTATGCAGAAATCATTTTAGCTGTTTGGGTCGACTTCTCAAATAAAAAATAAAAATAAATCACTCATTCCCACACATACAGTTGAAGTCGGAAGTTTACATACACCTTAGCCAAATACATTTAAACTCAGTTTAGGATCACCACTTTATTTTAAGAATGTGAAATGTCAGAATAATAGTAAAGATAATGATTTATTTCAGCTTTTATTTCTTTCATCACATTCCCAGTGGGTCAGAAGTTTACATACACTCAATTAGTATTTGGTAGCATTGCCTTCAAATTGCTTAACTTGGGTCAAATGTTTCGGGTAGCCTTCCACAAGCTTCCCACAATAAGTTCGGTGAATTCTGGCCCATTCCTCCTGACAGAGCTGGTGTAACTGAGTGAGGTTTGTAGGCCTCCTTGCTCGCACACCCTTTTTCAGTTCTGCCCACAAATTCTCTATAGGAATGAGGTCAAGGCTTTGTGATGGCCACTCCAATACCTGGACTTTGTTGTCCTTAAGCCATTTTGACACAACTTTGGAAGTATGCTTGGGGTCATTGTCCGTTTGGAAGACCCATTTGCGACAAAGCTATAATTTCCTGACTGATGTCTTGAGATGTTACTTCAATATATACACATAATTTGTGAAGTGCACCAGTCCCTCCTGCAGCAAAGCACCCCCACTACATGATGTTGCCACCCCCGTGCTTCACGGTTGGGATGGTGTTCTTCGGCTTGCAAGCATCCCCCTTTTTCCTCCAAACATAACGATGGTCTTTATGGCCAAACAGTTCTACATTTCTCCAAAAAGTACGATCTTTGTCCCCATGTGTAGTTGCAAACCGTAATCTGGCTTTTTTATGGCGGTTTTGGAGCAGTGGCTTCTTCCTTGCTGAGCGGCCTTTCAGGTTATGTCGAAATAGGACTCATTTTACTGTGGATATAGATACTTTTGCACCTGTTTCCTCCAGCATCTTCACAAGGTCCTTTGCTGTTGTTCTGGGATTGATTTGCACTTTTCTCACCAAAGTACGTTCATCTCTAGGAGACAGAACGCGTCTCCTTCCTGAGCAGTATGATGGCTGCGTGGTCCCGTGGTCTTTATACTTGCATACTATTGTTTGTACAGATGAACATGGTACTTTCAGGCATTTGGAAATTGCTCCCAAGGATGAACCAGACTTGTGGAGGTCTACATTTCTTTTCTGAGGTCTTGGCTGGTTTTCTTTTGATTTTCCAATGATGTCAAGCAAAGAGGCACAGAGTTTGAAGGTAGGCCTTGAAATACATCCACAGGTACACCTCCAATTGACTCAAATGATGTAAATTAGCCTATCAGAAGCTTCTAAAGCCATGACATAATTTTCTGGAATTTTCCAAGCTGTTTAAAGGCACAGTCAACTTAGTATATGTAAACTTCTGACCCACTGGAATTGTGATACAGTGAGTTATAAGTGAAATAATCTGTCTGTAAACAATTGTTGGAAGAATTACTTGTGTCATGCACAAAGTAGATGTCCTAACCGACTTGCCAAAACTATAGTTTGTTAACAAGAAATTTGTGGAGTGGTTGAAAAACGGGTTTTAATGACTCCAACCTAAGGTTATGTAAACTTCCGACTTCAACTGTATATCTCACTGGTCATCCCCAAAGCCAACACCTACTTTGGCCGCCTTTCCTTCCAGTTCTCTGCTGCCAATGACTTGAAAGAATTGCAAAAATCGCTGAAGCTGGAGACATATTTTCCTCACTAACTTTAAACATCAGTTATCCGAGCAGCTAACCGATCGCTGCAGCTGTACATAGCCCATCTGTAAATAGCCCATCCAATCTACCTACCTCATCCCCATATTGTTTTTATTTACTTTTCTGCTCTTTTGCACACCAGTATTTCTACTTGCACATCATCATCTGCACATCTGTCAGTCCAGTGTTCATTCGCAATTACTTTCTACTATGGCCTATTTATTGCCTTTCCTCCTCACGCCATTTGCACACACTGTATATAGACTTTTTTTTCTATTGTGTTATTGACTGTACGCTTGTTTATTCCATGTGTAACTCTGTGTTGTTGTTTGTGTCGCACTGCTTTGTTTTATCTTGGCCAGGTTGCAGTTGTAAATGAGAACTTGTTCTCAACTAGCCTACCTGGTTAAATCAAGGTAAAATAAAAATCCATGTCCTTGTTCAGTCACAATTCTGATAATCATAGGATATTACAGTTCTTCCTTTCCCTTTGATAGTCTCGAACGGAGCTGTTTGTTCTCTAGTGATTGTATGTTCACCAGTGGAACAGAGGGTAGAGGCTGTTTATTTACTCGCCAATGTAGTTTTGTCAGGGTGCTTGCACGTCGACCTGTGTTATGCCATCTCTTCCTTTTCCGAGTGTGAGGATTAGGGCCTGGTCTGGGGTGAGCAGTATGTCTTGTGCCACCGACTCATTGAAGTAGAAATATTAATCAAAATCAAGTTTAGTGATCACTGTTCTGATGTCCAGAAGCTCTCTTCGGTCATAGAAATGATGCCGGAACATAATGTACAAAAAATGTGGTCAGCAGCCCATAAAAACGGCAGCTCTCCATTGCAGTGCCATTCGCAACAAGCACCTTCTTTTCAATCAGTGATTGATAGCATTCTGTTTGCAATTTCAGTTCAGTTGAAGTTTATGACAAAGCTCCAACTCTCCATTCCCACTGGCATATACTGTATATCAGTAGGAATCTCTGTGAAGAATCCAGGCTCAAGGGTGTATAAGATCCAGAAAAATTACATATCCTCTAAAGATATTCCTTTCCATATGGTTACAAGTGACCAAAGACTGCGTCTTGTGGAAGAAAAGGCAGCATTTTGGTTTCCCTGTCAGGATTCACTTTAACCAAGGCAGTGATTTTAACACAACTGTTTAACTTTTCAGAGGTCACTACTGGACAATCTTTGAGGAACTTTTGTGTTTGTTTTCTTATGATAACTATTTCCACAGTCAACCATTGGGCATGAGGGGAGATCATACAGCATTGTGTCATGGCTGTGACACGGCTGTCCTTCGAGGTTAGATAGGATCCCTTTATCAGTTCAATCCCTGTGACTGAGTGGGAGTGGAGCTGTCAGCCACAGTGGCTTTTCTCCGCTACAGCCTGGGCCGAAGCTGCCTCGAGATGGGAGGATGTAGATGTCACAGTACAGGCAGTGGCACATTTATGGCATGGTGGGATAGATTTTCTGTGTCGGTGCTAAATGGAAATCTCTTTAGAGTGCCATGCTCCTGAATCAAATCAGTGGGGGAAAAAGTATAAAATTGTCAAACTTTAATAAAAGTAAAGATACCTTGCTAGAAAATAACTCAAGTAAAAGTGAAAGTCACCCCGTAAAATACTACTTGAATAAAAGTCTAAAAGTATTTGGTTTTAAATATACTTAAGTATCAAAAGTAAATGTAATTGTCAAAATATAGTATAAATCATTTCAAATTCCTTCTATTTAGCAAACCAGACAGCACAATTGTATTTGTTATTTTTATTTACGGATAGCCAGGGGCACACTCAACACTCAGACATAATTTACAAATGAAGCATTTGTCTTTAGTGAGTACGCCAGATCAGAGGCAGTACGGATGACGAGGGATGTTATCTTGATAAGTGCATGAATTGGACCATTTTCCTGTCCTGCTAAGCATTCAAAATGTAACAAGTAGTTTTGGGTGTTAGGGAAAATTAGTGTAGTAAAAAGTACATCATTTTCATTAGGAATGTAGTAAAGTAAAAGTAGTCAAAAATATAAATAGTAATGTACAGATACCCCAAAAAACTACTTCAGTAGTACTTTAAAGTAGTTTTACTTAAGTACTTTACACCAGGCCCTGAGATACTGTAGACTGACAGCATCAGCTGTCAGAGCAGCTTACCGATCACTGCACCTGTACACAGCCCATCTGTAAATAGCCCACCCAACTACCCCATCACCATATTGTTATTTTTTTTGTTGCTCTTTTGCACCCCAGCACCTCTACTTGCACATCATCATCTGCACATCTATCACTCCAGTGTTAATGCTAAATTGCAATTATTTTGTCACTATGGCCTATTTATGGCCTTACCTCCCTAATCTTACCACATTTGCACACACTGTATATATATATATTTTTTTTTTTGTGTTATTGACTGTACGTTTGTTTATCCCATGTGTAACTCTGTGTTGTTGTTTTTGTCCCACTGCTTTGCTTTATCTTGGCCAGGTCGCAGTTGTAAATGAGAACTTGTTCTCAACTGGCCTACCTGGTTAAATAAAGGTGAAATAAAAAAATAAAAAAAATGTACTTGTATATCAAACTGCCTCATGCTACAGAAACAGGAGATAGGCTCCTGCTCCTATGAGCCATTCCGGCTCACACACGCCAAGGCTCGTGCAACATGTAAAGTGTTGATCCCATGTTTCATGAGCTGAAATAAAAGATCACAGAATTGTTCCGTATGCAAAAATAAGCACATTTCTCTCAAATGTTGTACACAAATTTATTTAGATCCCTGTTAGTGAGCATTTCTACTTTGCCAAGATAATCCATCCACCTGAGAAGTGTGGCAAATGAAGAAGCTGATCAAACAACATGATCATTACACAGGTGCACCTTGTGCTGGGGACAATAAAGGACACACTAAAATGTGCAGTTTTGTCATGTCCACCAGAGCTGTTGTTAGAGAATTTAATGTTAATTTCTCTACCATAATGCCATTTTAGAGAATTTGGCAATACGTTCAACCGGCCTCACAACCACAGACAACGTATATGGCATCGTGTGGGCGGTTTGCTGATGTCAACATTGTGAACAGAGTTCCCCATTGTGGCGGTGGGGTTATGGTATGGGCAGGTATAAGCTACGAACAACAAACATAATTGCATTTTATCAATGTCAATTTGAAAGCACAGAGATACCATAATAAGATCCTGAGGCCCATTGTCGTGCCATTCATCTACCGCCATCACCTCATGTTTCAGCATGATAGTGCACGATGTCGCAAAGATTATACACAATTCCTGGAAGCTGAAAATGTCCCAGTTCTTCCATGGCCTGCATACTTACCAGACGTCACCCATTAAGTATGTTTGGGATGCTCTAGATAAACGTGTACGACTACGTGTTCCACTTTCCACCAATATCCAGCAACTTCGCGTGGCCGTTGAAGAGGAGTGGGACAACATTCCACAGGTCACAATCAACAGCCTGATGAACTCTATGCAAAGGAGATGTGTCATGCTGCATGAGGCAAATGCTGGTCACAACAGACACTGACTAGTTTTTTGATCTACGCCCCTACTTTTTTTAAGGTATCTGTCACCAACAAGTGCATATCTGTATTCCCAGTCGTGAAATCCGTAGGTAATGGCCTAATGATTTGATTTCAATGTACTGATTTCATTATATGAACTGTAACTCAGTAAAATCTTTGAAATTGTTGCATGTTGTGTTTATATGTTTGTTCAGTATTCCTTACACCACTGAATCAAATGTACTGTCATCATCTCCTTCCACCGTGTTTGCAGGGCTCCTTTTTTAAAAAAGATGATCCAAAGAATTGGATCAAAACAGGCCATTACCCATAGTGTGGTTGTTAGAACTCAATATAAAAGGGTAAAATATAATGTATTGTGCCTCTAACACTATGTTCGAAATTCATAGAGAAATCAATGTCAACAAAATTATAAATCAGATAAGCGGAGGAATGGTACAAACTGGGTGAGATAGAGAGAGACGGAGAGAGAAGTTGTTTGGAGCTGGAGCAGGAACGTGGAGAGAAAGTATTTGAAAGCTGCAGCTTGTTGTGGGAACCCATTTCCATATCCTTCCCATGGGGTGGCAGAATTTAGCAGCAGAATTTAGCAGCAGCTTGATTGAGGCTATGGAGTCAGGGATAGGCCTGGCCAGTTAGTATGCACGGCTTAATCTGCAATGAGTTTGGGGATTGAGATATTTTCCATAATAGAGGAGAGATCAACAATTTGTTTGATAATGCTTGGTATGCTTTTCATGTTTTGTGAAAACATTATATTAGTTTGTGTATCAATACACATTTTGTGGGTAAGGTTAGGGAATTAGCTCTGTGGTATGTTGCACAATCTTTTAGCAAAGGTAATTTTTTGACTTTGCAAAAGCTAGTTATGTTATTTTGGGCATTTTACAGATATTATGGCCTCCTCTTTGACCCCCCCACTGTTCAAAGAACTCATGAAAATAGAGATGTAGGATCTTAATTTGATCACCCTGTTGCAGGAGAACTTTCCTGCAATACAGGAAATGTAATACTTGTAGCGTTTAAATACAAAACAAATTGACAATACAACTTTCATAACAGTTACATACCAATAAAAGAGACTAGCCTGCTGGCCTTACTGGGTCGATAGGAAGGCCAGCAGTATCAACCTGAACCCCTACAAAAATGCCCATTATTAATAATCAACATAATAATTCACATTGCCTGTTGCTGCAGGGTTATTTTCCTGCTGTAGCAAACTGGCTCAATTGAAAATCCTACATCTGTATAATGCAATTCCAAACGCAGACACACATGCACATAACACTTCCAGCGCAATCTTTTAAAGTTTGAAAACATATTATTTAATTATACCTGTTCTGAGTTAACAAAGCAAGAATAGTCACAGACACATCTTCCACAGAAGCACTAGGAGAACAGACTAGGTTTTCTCCCTGCGGAAATAAATTACATTTAGACCTCTTCAAACTCCTTAGTCACGCAGGCCTGCCTTTCCAACGATGTTGGGGCTGCCAGTTCCCATCTCCTACTCCAGCCATGGGAGAAGCTAATCATTCCGATCTTATTGGGCCCAGAGAGAGTTTATTTGTCAAGGAGAGGGACTGTCAATCAGATACTATTCATGCAGAAGGATTGGGAGGATTATTACTGTGGAGTTAGTTAGAACAGAACAATTCACTGTTGCCTGCAGAACTACAGCCAGCCTAGGGTGCCTTCTTCACGGCTTGTCTGGAGCTCGGAGGCTTGGCTGGAGTCCAAGTGTAGTGTTCGGATGAATCAGTGTTACAAGAGTTTGCATCACACCTACTTCTTGCTAAGGCCAGGTTACTTAATCACCCTTCCCAAGAACACCAACATAATACAGTACACTCAATATCCTGTCTCAAAAGTGAGTGATGTTCTTGACAGGAAGGTAAGGGTCTGGGAAATCAGAAATATTTGAAAAAGTCCAGAGAACATTCTTGCAAGAATTACAAGACTTTGGGTTAGTCTAAGTAAATGTAATAACTTAGGGTCTGTGGGATTTCTGCTACCTTCAAAGGGGGTTTCAGCAAATTCAAACTTTTTAGAAGAAATGCCGATACAAGGAGTTGCAGGAGTAAAAACAGCTGTCTGTTTTCCCTGCTTTCTCTGCCTGACAGCACATCTCACTATTCACCAAGGACCTGCTCTTTTGCACTCACCTCATCTTTCCTGCCAAAGGCGAACAAGTCTGAATGTTCACAAATCTTAACGTACTGCAGTATTGACCTGGGAGGGCGAGAGAGGGTTTTAACTCAGAGGCTTAGCTCAGGTGTTCTCAAACCACATAGTGCTTAAATCTCTTGACAATCTGACCTTATGTTACCTTCGCTTTGCATTGTCAGCCTCAGCCTTGTGTGGAGGGTTTTCCCCCTAGACAGGTAGACACTACACTATTTACCATCGGAAGGTAGACAGTGTTTACCATATGTATTATTATCCACAGGGACAACAGGATGGTCGATAGGGCTGCAGCCAACGCTGTACTCTACAATACTGTGGCTTTATTCACGTGTGCATTATTCAAAACAACTCGATAAGCCGCCATTGTGTGTGTGAGTCAGACTGCATGAATAAGAAATGACATAAATTACAATTTCATGTTCTAGTTACAGAGTTATTTTCAGATGGGGAATAAAATTAGGACAGCTACTGTATCTGTCTCCCCCAGTCACATACTCCCAGAAATACTATACCTTCCTCCACACACGCACTGTCAGTCAGTCAGATACAGTGCCTTCAGAAAGTATTCACACCCTTTTACTTTTCCCATATTTTGTTGTGTTACAAAGTGGGATTAAAATGTATTTAATTGTCATATTTTGTCAGCGATCTACGCAAAATTGTCTGTAATGTCAAAGTGGAATACAAATTCTAACATTTGAAAAAAAGTATACAAAATTAAACACTAATATATCTTGAATAGATAAGTATTCAACCCCCTGAGTCAATACATGTTAGAATCACCTTTGGCAGCAATTACAGCTGTGAGTTTTTCTGGGTAAATCTCTAACAGATTTGCACACCTGGATTGTACAATATTTGCAAATTATTCTTTTTAAATTCTTCAAGTTCTGACAAGTTGGTTGTTGATCATTGCGAGATGGCCATTTTCAAGTCTTGCCATAGATTTTCCAGACGATTTAAGTCAAAGCTGTAACTCGGCCACTTAAGAACATTCAATGTCTTCTTGGTAAGCAACTCCAGTGTATATTTGGCCTTGTGTTTTAGGTTATTGTCCTGCTGAAAGGTGAATTCATCTCACAGTGTCTGTTGGAAACTAGACTGAAGCAGGTTTTCCTCTATTCTGTTTCTTTTCATGCTAAAAAAACTCCCTAGTCCTTGGTGATGACAAGCATACCCATAAACATGATGCAGCCACCACTATACTAGAAAATATGAAGAGTGGTACTCAGTGATGTGTTGGATTTTCCACAAATGTAATGCTTTGTACTCAGGACATGAAGTTAATTTCTTTGCCACATTTATTGCAGTTTTACTTTAGTGCCTTATTGCACACATAACGCCTGTTTTGGAATATTTGTATTCTGTATAGGCGTCCTTCTTTTCCCTCTGTCAGTTAGGTTAGTATTGTGGAGTAACTACAATTTTATTTTTGTATTTTTTATTTCACCTTTATTTAACTAGGTAGGCTAGTTGAGAACAAGTTCTCATTTGCAACTGCGACCTGGCCAAGATAAAGCAAAGCAGTTCGAAACATACAACAACACAGAGTTACATATGGAATAAACAAACATACAATCATAATACAGTAGGAAAATCTATATACAGCATGTGCAAATGAGGTAGGATAAGAGAGGTAAGGCAATAAATAGGGCCTGGTGGCAAAGTAATTACAATATAGCAATTAAACACTGGAATGGTAGGATGTGCAGAGGATGAATGTGCAAGTTGAGATACTGGGGTGCAAAGGAGCAAGATAAATAAATAAATACAGTATGGAGATGAGGTAGATTGGATGGGCTATTTACAGATGAGCTATGTACAGGTGCAGTGATCTGTGAGCTGCTCTGACAGCTGGTGCTTAAAGCTAGTGAGGGAGGTTAGAGTCTCCAGCTTCAGAGATTTTTGCAGTTCCTTCCAGTCATTGGCAGCAGAGAACTGGAAGGAGAGGCGGCCAAAGGAAGAATTGGCTTTGGGGGTGACCAGTGAGATATACCTGCTGGAGCGCGAGCTACGGGTGGGTGTTGTTATCATGACCAGGGAGCTGAGATAAGGCGGGGCTTTACCTAGCAGAGACTTGTAGATGACCTGGAGCCAGTGGGTTTGGCGACGAGTATGAAGCGAGGGCCAGCCAACGAGAGCATACAGGTCGCAGTGGTGGGTAGTATATGGGGCTTTGGTGACAAAACGGAAGGCACTGTGATAGACTGCATCCAATTTGCTGAGTAGAGTGTTGGAGGCTATTTTGTAAATTACATCGCCGAAGTCGAGGATCGGTAGGATGGTCAGTTTTACGAGGGTATTTTTGGTAGCATGAGTGAAGGATGCTTTGTTACAAAATAGGAAGCCGATTCTAGATTTAATTTTGGATTGGAGATGTTTAATATGAGTCTGGAAGGAGAGTTTACAGTCTAACCAGACACCTAGGTTTGGGCGAGTTGCTGTGGGGAGCGCAGGGCTGTTGACCGGGGTAGGGGTAGCCAGGTGGAATGCATGGCCAGCCGTAGAAAAATGCTTATTGAAATTCTCAACTATTGTGGATTTATCGGTAGTGACAGTGTTTCCTAGCCTCAGTGCAGTGGGCAGCTGCGAGGAGGTGCTCTTATTCTCCATGGACTTTACAGTGTCCCAGAACTTTTTTAAGTTTGTACTACAGGATGCAAATTTCTGTTTGAAAAAGCTAGCCTTAGCTTTCCTAACTGCCTGTGTATATTGGTTCCTAACTTCCATGAAAAGTTGCATATCACGGGGGCTATTCGATGTTAATGCAGACCGCCACAGGATGTTTTTGTAAGGGCAGACCGGTCTGGAGTGAACCAAGGGCTATATCTATTCCTGGTTCTTCATTTTTTGAATGGAGCATGCTTATTTAAGATGGTGAGGAAGGCACTTTTAAAGAATAACTAGGCATCCTCTACTGACGGGATGAGGTCAATGTCATTCCAGGATACCCCGGCCAGGTCAATTAGAAAGGCCTGTTCGCTGAAGTGTTTAGAGAGCGTTTGACAGTGATGAGGGGTGGTCGTTTGACTGCAAACCCATTACGGATGCAGGCAATGAGGCAGAGATCGCTGAGATCTTGGTTGAAAACAGCAGAGGTGTATTTGGAGGGCGAGTTAGTTAGGATGATATCAGTGTTTACGGATTTGGGGTTGTACCTGGTAGGTTCATAGATAATTTGTGTGAGATTGAGGGTATCAAGCTTAGATTGTAGGATGGCCGGGGTGTTAAGCATGTCCCAGTTTAGGTCACCTAGCAGCACGAGCTCAGAAGATAGATGGGGGGCAATCAATTCACATATGGTGTCCAGGTCACAGCTGGGGGCAGAGGGTGGTCTATAGCAAGCGGTAACGGTGAGAGATTTGTTTCTGGAAAGGTGCATTTTTAGAAGTAGAAGCTCGAATTGTTTTGGACCAGACCTGGATAGTAAGAGAGAACTCTGCAGGCTATTTCTGCAGTAGGTTGCAACACCGCCCCCTTTGGCAGTTCTATCTTGGCGGAAAATTTTGTAGTTAGGGATGGAAATTTCAGGGTTTTTGGTGGTTTTCCTAAGCCAGGATTCAGACACGGCTAAGACATCCGGGTTGGCAGAATGTGCTAAAGCAGTGAATAAAGCAAACTTAGGGAGTAGGTTTCTAATGTTAACATGCATGAAACCAAGGCTTTTACAGTTACAGAAGTCAACAAATGAGAGCACCTGGGGAGTAGGTGTGGAGCTAGGCACTGCAGGTCCTGGATTAACCTCTACATCACCAGAGGAACAGAGGAGAAGTAGGATAAGGGTATGGCTAAAGGCTATAAGAACTGACCGTCTAGCACGTTCGGAACAGAGTAAAGGGAGCAGGTTTCTGGGCACGATAGCATAGATTCAAAGCGTAATTTACAGACAAAAGTATGGTAGGAAGAGAGTACATTGGAGGTAAACCTAGGCATTGAGTAATGATGAGAGAGATATAGTCTCTAGAGACGTTTAAACCAGGTGATGTCATCGCATATGTGGGAGTTGGAACAACATGGTTGGTTAAGGCATATGGAGCAGGGCTAGAGGCTCTACAGTGAAATAAGACAGTAATCACTAACCAGGACAGTAATGGACAAGGCATATTGATATTAGGGAGAGGCATGCGTAGCCAAGTGATCGTATTGGTCCAGTGAGTGGTTGGGCTGGCTGGGAACGTAGCGATTCAGACGGTTAGCAGGCAGGGGCTAGCAAGCTAGCAGTTAGCAGGCCGGGGCTAGCAAGCTAGCATTAGGGCCTTAGATGGATGTCACGATGGGGGAAAGTCTGTTTTTGCCTCCTCGTGCGGTGACGTCGATAGACCAGTCGTGGAATTAGTAGGGTTCCAAGTAGCAGAGGGGTCCAAGTCCAATTGGCAAAATGGGTATAGATGTCCAAGAAACTGGCCGATGGATCAGCTAACAGTCCAATATGCTCTAGATAGCTAGCAGGCCGCGGTTAGCAGAATGGGCCCTCAGGGGACGTCGCGCCTGAGGGGCCTGTTGGGATCCTCGGGCAGATTATGTCGGTATTCCAGTCGTGAAGGATCGGCAGGGTTCTGTGCCCCGTACCGGCAGTAGAAGGGGTCCAGATATTGTAGCCGAGGAGTGGGCTTCAGGAGTAGCCCAGGAGCCCTAGCCGGGAGATGGGTCTAGCATGGGCTAGCTCCAGGCTAGTTGGTGCTAGCTCCGGGACGGAAACGTTAGCCAGGAGTAGTCAACCCGGGTTGCGGTTAGCTAGCTGCGATGATCCAGATGAAAAGGTTCAGAGTTTGCGGTAGGAATCCGGGGATATGGAGAGAAAAATAGATCCGGTATGCTCTGGTTTGAAACACGTTGTACGAACTGGCAAGAGCATTCTGAGCTAAAGGTTAGCTGATGACCGCTAGCAGTGGTTAGCTGACTGATAGCTGGTAGCTTGAGGTATTCCAGTTCGGAGGTAAATATAAATACTTTAGAAAAAAACAGATCCACACCACATTGGGTGAGGCAGGTTGCAGGAAAGTATTTTGAAGTTGAGGAAAAATATTAAAAAGAATGCGAAGAAAAAGATAGAAAAAGATATATACATGGGACGAGACAAGACAAAGACAAAGACGTCTGACTGCTACGCCATCTTGGACTAGTTGTTGATCCCTCCTCAGTTTTTTCCTATCAAAGCCGTTAAACTTTGTAACTGTTTTAAAGTCACCATTGGCCTCATGGTCAAATCCCTGAGCGGTTTCCTTCCTCTCCGGCAACTGGGTGTATTGATATACCATTCAAAGTGTAATAACTTCACCATGCTCAAAGGGATATTTAATGTCTGCTTTTTTTTTTTTTTCACCAATCTACCAATAGCTGCCCTTCTTTGCGAGGCATTGGAAAACCTCCCCAGTTTTTGTTGCTCGAATGAGGGACCTTACATATAATTGTATGTGTGCGGTACAGAGTTGAGGTAGTCATTCAAAAATCATGTTAAACACTACTATTGCACACAGAGTGAGTCCATGCAAATTGTATGTGACTTGTTAAGCACATTTGTACTCCTAAACGTATTTAGGCTTGCCAAAACAAAGGGGTTGAATACTTATTGACTGAAGACATTTCAGCTTTACATTGTTTTACGAATTTGTTATGGGGTATTATGTGTAGGCCTGTGACAAAAAAAATCCAAATTTAATCAATTTTAAATTCAGGCTGTAACACAACAAAATGTGAAGAAAAGAAAGTCAAGGGGTGTGAATGTTATGAAGGGACTGTAGCTCAGAACCCCACACCACAGTACGGGCACAAGCCATCCTGATCTGGCCCATGTCTATGTACTGTATGTGACCTGCTTTTCACAACATGCCGAAATAAATTACTGTTACTGTCACAGACACAGAGAGATACAGCTGCTGAAAAATACACACACACACACACACACACACACACACCACACACACACACACACACACACACACACACACACACACACACACACACACACACACACACACACACACACACAGCTACACAACTCAGTGCAGTAAACTTAGCTCAGCCAAAAATGATTTTGATTGCAGCGAGACAAAACAGAGTACCTCCCATTGTCTGTGGCCCTTAAATAGCTCTCTGTAGCTGTTTGAAGTGGAGAATGCTGAGAACATATTCAGTGAACCATAACCCTGTGTGCAGAGCTGTGCTAAGCAAAGCTAGCTTGGACATATGGCTGTTATTAACATATGCATACAGCCTGCTTACATTTGCCTACAGCAGCAGCCATATACATGATGTCCACCAGATATTTATAGCCTAAGATATATTGTATATAGACAGACTACTACCAATAAACAAGACATTTAAATCAACTGCTGAGAATTGGATTCAGATATGTTGATGTACAAACCTGATGTGCACACCATCAGCAAATTGATATAATCTACCAGAAGTCCCTGAAAATGTATTCAGTTAATTTACTTCAGCTGAAGCAATAGGGTTTCAATATTGTCTTCGGGAATGGTTTCAGGAATGGTGTAATAACTGCCGTTGTTACAAGGGGCTTAGTCATGTATCAGCAAGTAAAGTAATAATTGAACATCCAACCACAAAACCATGGAAACGATCTAGCGAAGGCTTCATGGTGTGTGATTAATGAAGGTATGCTGCAGCATTGATTCATCACTGTAAACCTTACTGTTCGAGGAATCCATTACGCGTAGAGTCAAGACCCTGAAGAAGATGGATTATTCAAACAAACAGAAAAAAAATCACACTTAATTCAAGTTATTACAATTGTTTGGATAGGGGCTTGGAAGTAGAGCCGATTCCAAGAAGGGATTTTGACTTTGTGGCTATAATAGAATCTACTGGAAATTGTCCTGCTCGGGTCAGTTTTTTTGAGCTGCACCCGCCCTACGCCAGCCACATCATTTCTGAGCCCCACGCGATACCCAACATCAGGACAGATTTTTCTCCGTAACCCGACCCAACCACATAGAATTGTTATGGGGGTTAGTGATATATGCTGTTGCATCGTGCCTAAGAACAGACCTTAAGAAGCCTTTTGGACCTTGACCGCTTGCCGTGCTGTAGCAGAGAAAACAGTCTATGATATGGTGGCTGGAGTCTTTGGACATTTTTAGGGCCTTCCTCTGACACAGCCTGGTATAGAGGTCCTGGATGGCAGGAAGCTTGGCCCCAGTGATGTACTGGGCCGTACCTGGGCCGTACGCACAACCCTCTGTAGCACCTTGCGGTTGGAGGCCGAGCAGTTGCCATACCAGGCGGTGATGCAAACGGTCAGCATGCTCTCGATGGTGCAGCTGTAGAACTTTGAGGATCTGAGGACACATGCCAAATCTTTTCAGTCTCCTGACGGTGAATATACATTGTCGTGCCCTCTTCACATCTGTCTTGGTGTGTTTAGACCATGATAGTTTGTTGGTGATGTGGACACCAAGGAACTTGAAGCTCTCAACATACAGCCCTGTCGATGAGAATGGGGTAGTGCTCTGCCCCTCCTGTGGTCCACGATCTTCTCCTTTGTCTTGATCACGTTGAGGGAGATGTTGTTGTCCTGGCACCACATGGCCAGGTCTCTGACCACCTCCGTATAGGCTGTCTCATCATTGTCGGTGATCAGGCCTACCACCGTTGTGTCATCAGCAAACTTAATGATGGTGTTGGAGTAGTGCTTTACCACGCAGTCATGGGTGAACAGGGAGTATAGGAGGGGACTTAGCATGTACCCCTGAGGGGTCCCGTGTTGAGGATCAGCATGGCAGATGTGTTGTTGCCTAGCCTTACCACCTGGGGGCGGCCCGCCAGGAAGTCCAGGATCCAGTTGCAGAGGAAGGTGTTTAATCCCAGGTTCCTTAGCTTAGTGATGAGCTTTGAGGGCACTATTGTGTTGAACGCTGAGCTGTAGTCAATGAGTAGAATTGTCACGTAGGTGTTCCTTTTGTCCAGGTGGGAAAGGGCAGTGTGGAGTGCAATAGAGATTGTGTCATCTGTGGATCTGTTGGGGCGGTATGCAAATTGGAGTGGGTCTAGGGCTTCTGTGGTGATGGTGTTGATGTGATCCATGACCAGCCTTTCAAAGTACTTCATAGCTACAGACGTGAGTGCTACGGGTTGGAAGTCATTTAGGCAGGTTACCTTTGTGTTCTTGGGCACATATGGTGGTCTGCTTGAAACATGTAGGTATTACAGACTCGGTCAGGGAGAGGTTGAACATTTCAGTGCTTGGAGTACCCGTCCTGGTAATCAGTCTGGCCCTGCGGACTTGTGAATGTTGACCTATTTAAAAGGTATAACTCACATTGGCTATGAAGAGCGTGATCACACAGTCGTCCGGAACAACTGTTGCTCTCATGCATGCTTCAGTGTTGCTTGCCTTAAAGCGCAGAGAAGTTATTTAGCTCATCTAGTAGGCTCTTGTCACTGGGCAGCTCGCAGCTGGGCTTCCCTTTGTGGTCTATAATAGTTTGCAAGCCCTGCCGGTGTAGTAGGATTCAATCTTAGTCCTGTATTGACGCTTTGCCTGTTTGAAGGTTCATCGGCGGAGTGGGATTTCTTATAAGCGTCCAGGTTATATTCCCACTTCCTTGAAAGCGGTAGCTCTACCCTTCAGCTCAGTAAGGATTGTTGACTGTAATCCATGAAGCCGGTGACTGATGTGATATACTCCTCAATGCCATCGGATGAATCCAGGAACATATTCCAGTATTTGCTAGCAAAACATTGCTGTAGCTTAGCATCTGCATTATCTGACGACTTCCGTATTGAGCAAGTCACTGGTACTTCCTGCTTTAGATTTTCCATTGGCTCTCTAAAGCCTTCAGAAAGTGGTTTGAGCATTTTCCTGTCACTGGGCAGATCATAGGAGCTCATTCACTGAGTGGTCTGCCTGGCAACAAAGGGATATGATATGCTCCTGATATGCCCCTCCTTCTTTTTCTTCTTGAATGAATGTGCTATTGTTCGGTTGGAATATTATCACAATTTTACATAAAAAATACCATAAAGATTGATTTTAAACAGCGTTTGACATGCTTCTAAGTACGGAAATGGAACATTTTGACTTTTCGTCTCTCGTTCCGCGCTCGCGCGTTATGCCTTTGGATAAGTGATCTGTACGCACGAACAAAATGGAGGTATTTGTACATAAATATGGATTATTTCGAACAAAAACAAAATGTATTGTGGAAGTAGCAGTCCTGGGAGTGCATTCTGACGAAGATCAGCAAAGGTAAGAGAATATTTGTAATACTAATTCTGAGTTTAGGTTGCCCCGAACTTGGCGGGTGTCTGAATAGCTCACCGTGATGGCTGAGCTATGTACTCAGAATATTGAAAAATGTGCTTTCTCCGTAAAGCTATTTTAAAATCTGACACAGCGGTTGCATCCAGGGGTAGTCTATCTATAATTCTTAAAATAATTGTTATATAATTTGTCAACGTTTATGATGAGTATTTTTGTAAATTGATGTGCACATTCACCGGACGTTTTGCTGGGAATACATTTTTTGAACATCACGCGCCAATGTAAAATGCTGTTTTTGGATATAAATATGAACTTTATCGAACAAAACATACATGTATTGTGTAACATAATGTCCTAGGAGTGTCATCTGATGAAGATCGTCAAAGGTTAGTGCTTCATTTAGCTGTGTTTTGGGTTAGCGTCCCACCTAGCCCATAGAAGTTAAAGTCACCGGCCACTAGGAGCACCGCCTCTGGATGAGCATTTTCTTCTTTGCTTATGGCCTTATATAGCTTGTTGAGTGCGGTCTTAGCGCCAGCATTGGTTTCTGGTGGTAAATAGACAGCTATGAAAAATATAGATGAAAACTCTCTAGCTAAGTAATGTGGTCTACAGCTTATCATGATGCTCTACCTCAGGTGAGCAAAACCTCGAAACTTCCTTAATATTAGATTTTACGCAGCAGCTGTTATTGACAAATAGACACAGACCGCCACAGCTTGTATTACCGATGCACGGAAAACCACGAAAACGGTGTATTATCCGTGTCGTCATTCAGCCATGACTCGTTCAGCCACGACTTGCAGTTTTTAATGTCCCATTGGTAGGATAGTCTTGAACCAAGCTTATCCAGTTTATTCTCCAATGATTGCGCATTGGCCAATAGGACAGATGGTAGAGGCGGGTTACCCACTCACCGACTAATTCTCACAAGGCACCCGGACCTGTGTCCTCTTCTTCATGCGAATGACGGGATTTGGGCCTTGTCCGGTGTCAGCAGCAAATCTTTCACGTCTGACTCGTTAAAGAAAAACTCTTCATCCAGTTCGAGGTGAGTAATCGCTGTTCTGATATCCAGAAGCTCTTTTTGGTCGGTGGCAGAAACATTATGTACAAAATAAGTTACAAAAACACACAAAATAGCACAATTGGTTAGGAGCACGTAAAACGGCAGCCATCTCCTCCAACATCATTGTAAAAGTAATACCAGTATGGGCTAATACCAGTAAGGCCAAAAGTGTACAGTAGGTGAAGCGGTGGTAAGGATTCACTCCATGGTGCTGAAAGGAAAGCTCCACAGTCGGGACAGCTTTATGTAGGCCCTAACAGTTTGTGGGCACCGTTTGTCACATTATTTAATGTACATTTAATGTGCTGTTTATTTAGTGTGTTGTAATGGCTTCGCAGGCATTCATCTAAAACAATTGGTTGTTTGCCCCACCAAGATTTATATGCTAAAATCGCCACTGGATACGTTGTAAAAGCAATGTGAACTAGAGGAGACAATGGCCTGTGCTTAAACATTTATTTTATTTTATTCCAGGTCATCAGTTAACATTGTTTTACTTTTGTCTTACCTGTCTCCCCTGTAACTTCTCGCAGGCTAACACCCAACACTATCTAAGATGCGATTTGAAACCTATGCTGACATTTAGTCACTAGACGGGTTAAGAAAATGACATGACATGAAAAACAAAACAACTCTACAACCCAAAAACATCTCCGGGAAATGTTTTATTTTTTACTTACATCGCTCAAAACGTAACGGTATGACTATAACATACTATGGGAAGTCGCACACTCACAACTTCTGTTGAAAGATATACAAGGTTAATGAAATCCACACCGCGCTAGAAGTGGATTCATTCCTTCAATTTATAACCACTTTTCACGGAGCCCAAGAACGGGCTGTGCAGGCCAAACAGGTGTTGTATCTCGCTTCCGTCCTTCAGGGAACATTACGTTCCCTTTAAGTTAATCAAATTCGGTACAACATACTATGGGGAAATATAATAACACCTGAGCCAACCCCAACGGATACTAAATTAAAAGAGCTATGGCAGACCACCCAGACCTGACCCCGCCAGATGCAGCAGCCTGGGTATTGCCACACGGCGCCAAGCCTAGTGACTTTCCCCTGTCCCAGCTGTAAGCACACCTTTTGATGTAAAAAGGGATTTATAAATACATTTGATTGATTGATTGATTGATTGACATCCAAGCGATAAAACCTCACAAAAGTGTGTGGTGATGCCCAACTCGCCGCAGCACAAATATATTCTATAGTCAACACTTTAAACAACACCCAATATGCTGCCAAACCCCCAGTGGAGTGGGCGTGCAGACCGCTAGGTAACCCTTCCCCCTTGCTACTAAATGCCAACAAGATAGCCTCCACAATCCAGTGGGAGAGACGCTGTTTAGAGAGCGCCCTGCCGCAAGCTGAATTAGCAAGACAGACAAAAAGCTGGTCACATAACCTGATATCCTGGTTCCGTTTAATGTACGTGAGTAAAACTCGCACAGGAAACAGGGCATGTAACCTCTGTTGCTCTTCAGAAGCAAAATGAAGTGAAAAGGGAAAAAGCTCAAAGCTAAGGACCTGTAGGACATAGTCATGACTTTCGGGTTGAAGGCTGCATTTGCACGCAAAGTCACCTTACAGTCGCCCAGGGCGAACTGAGTACAGAAAGGGTGTACAGATAACGCGTATAGTTCCTCAACATGTTTAGCTGAGGCCAAAGCCCTGAGCAGGGCGGTTTTGTAAGAAATCCACTTCAGATCCACTGACTCCAGAAGCTCAAAGGGGGCAGCACACAAGAGGTGAATGATCTCCACAAACCAAGGCTACCATGGCCAACGGGAAGCCACAAGAGTCAATCGTAAGCCCTCCCAGTGCACGCTCTCTAACATAGGCTGAATCAGAACCAATGGCGGAAAATATAAAAAAAGGGTCAGAGGCCAGAGCGTCCAATCCCAAGGGGGCACTCGGGTCTCTCAATCAGAAAAATAGAGATACTGTCAACAAAGCACGCAGGAGTCATGGGGCAAATAGCATAAATCACAAGAAAATAAAAACGACTCGGTGCTAGCCATTGTAAGTTCAAAGAGTCGCCCCAACAAGATAACTTGAGAGAGTAGCTCTCTATGAGTCTAGTAGCCTATAAAAGTCTGAGCTAAAATAAATAAATAGTAGGCCTATACTAGTTAATTAAAGTGTTTCTGATTAAGCTCCCATAATTAGCTTCACAATTTAATTTGCCTACATAAAATTCAGTTTAGTCCAAAGTCTGCGGTATGTGTGTATGTGCATGTGTGCTGAAGGCGAGTGAAAGCACCAGAGAGGGGGTAGTGTGGCGGGGGTACCTTTACCAGACGGGGAGACAGGCCAGGGCAGACTGGGAACAGATCGACGGGTGGGATCCAAGCAGCAGTGCGGCGGGCAACGGGAGTAGGTGTCACACCCGGTTGGGAGAAGCTTTTTTGGGGCGACTGAGTAGGAGATGAGGTGTTCAACCTTACCAGACAGGTGTGTGGCAGAGCAGATAAAAACGTTCGAAGCAAAAAGCTTGTTGAAAGTTATGGTAAAGTTGGCTCGAGCGTCAAAACACAAAAATGTTGTTTTGGCAGACTGTGTCTCTCATAGTACAAATATTGATTGATAATGATTTTTAGTCAATATGTTGATTAACATAGTGACAAAGTCTACCCTAGGAAAAGTATTCCATTCCCAGTGTCTTCTTTAAAATGTTAATCACAAATTGACTGAAAATCATCATCAATCAATATTTATGCTATGAGAGACAGTCTGCCAAAACAATCTTTTTGTGTTTTGATGCTTCTTTTTACATGCATTGTTTTAAAAACACAATTATTCAGAGTTAAGGACCCCTTTGGGTGTTTCAAAGTACTTACATTCTGTTTTGAAATATATTCAGTGTAGTATAACACTTACATTGTGTTTACATTCAAACATGAAAAAAACTGATCTCAGTTTAGGTGCACTACTTTTCATGGTTTTAGTACACAATGATGGTGTTTTGAGTCTTTCTATTTTAACAGTGTACTGGAAACACGACTGTTTTCCTACTGAATCAACACTGCGAAACTCTACTTATGTATCTTGAGTTGTGGATAAACTACACATTAACTACACAACCCCTACAAGTCTCTACATAGTCATGACAAGTACAATGATGCATGAACAAGGACAAGGAAGCATGACAAACTCCACAAAAGTATGTCATCACTAAAATCATGAAATACAAAAGGAAAATCTGCACATGCCTTTTTAAAGGGAGCTTAAGCACCTTAACATGTCACCTTGTCAAACCTATGTATTTCGGGTACTAACATTTTACTAACATTGCGCTGCATTCAGAAATGTTCCTCATAATGTGTGCCCAGCTAATTTTTGCAATTGCCTGTCTGCATTATTCGCCAGGAAAGGGAAACTTTCTGCGAATATTGAAGCATTGTATCAACAAGGTGGCTATGAGAATATTGAAGCATTGTATCAACAAGGTGGCTATGAGAATATTGAAGCATTGTATCAACAAGGTGGCTATGAGAATATTGAAGCATTGTATCAACAAGGTGGCTATGAGAATATTGAAGCATTGTATCAACAAGGTGGCTATGAGAATATTGAAGCATTGTATCAACAAGGTGGCTATGAGAATATTGAAGCATTGTATCAACAAGGTGGCTATGAGAATATTGAAGCATTGTATCAACAAGGTGGCTATGAGAATATTGAAGCATTGTATCAACAAGGTGGCTATGAGAATATTGAAGCATTGTATCAACAAGGTGGCTATGAGAATATTGAATAATTTTGTATCAACAAGGCAGCTGCGAGAATATTGATATTGCAACATAGTAGCCAACGAGGGGGCTAATTTTCTCCCCGGGCCATCTTGTCTCAGTCTGATATTAATGTGTTGCCTATGCAGCAGTTGCACTATATGGGTGCTCATTATATAAAAAAACAGCCCTACATTATAGCTAAATATTTAATGACGTTTTGCCAGCAAGATTGATCTGTTAGAATATGTCATTTTAATTCAGGAAGAAAGACCAAGAGGTGGAAATGCATTATACCAGAGGAAGGTAGGCTACACATAGGGATTAGGGATGCAGGCAGAGGATGATGAATGATGAAGTAGGACCTGCAGCAAGAAGTAAAAAAAAGTTATCACAACTAAGTAATCATCATTCTGTCACTGCATGACAATGCACATTTGTTATAGCCTACAAGTGTTATTGTCTTTGAAGCCAAAACTGGATATGTATTTTGGGGAAATGCTCTAAATAGCAAGCTGTTCAGTTATGTGTGTTTATTTTCATACCAATAGACAGTGAAGTAGTGGTAAACCGTGATCATTGGTCACGGTAAAAAAAAAAGTAACACTCCCTATACTTTCAATGCATTGTTTTGCAAAACGTGTGTAAAATGTTGGGCAAAAGAAATGTAAGTAGGTAAACGGCATTTACTTATGTTAACCCTCCACTACACTACTGCCAATACATTAAACCAAAATTGCACAAGCCTACTCGGTGAATGAATTAAAATATAAATTAGGCCTACACCTATCGAAACCTATATAGCTTTCGGTTTCTAATGCTCACCAAAAAGGAGGGCTCTCCCACCTCCCTATTCCCAATTAACATAATCACAGGCTATCAGATTACATAAAGGTTTACAAGGCCGAGTTCAAATGCCGACATCAAATTCAAAGCAATAGGTGCGCTGCCTAAACAGCTGACCTGCAAAGCAAACTGGCACTGTCTCTGCTTTCTAAAAGTGAGAGAAAAAGCTGCAGGCTGACAGCTACTCTCTCCGAGCGATGCTCCCATGGTCCTAAAGCCAGCTTTCCAATACCCTAAACAGCCATTGGATTTTAATCTGGATTGGAATGATTTTAGTAGATTTTAGTAAAGAAAATGGTATTGAGTTTATGGTATGGTGACTGCCCTACTATACCCAACTGACACTCTGCCTGGATAGCCTAGCTCATGTGAAAATGGCTAACGTAGGCCTAACCGTAGAAAGAAAAAGAAAGGTTACGATAGGGAATAGGCTACAACACCATCGTGGAAACAGGTGCTGTGCTAGTGAAATCTCCAGTTTGAAAGGACAACAACGCGGTAGATGGATACACAGCCAGCACATTGAGATATCTATAGCTTAAACTGACAGATTTTTATGTCGATTTTTGTATTATGCTAATTCGATTTCTGCGTTGGCGCAGACATCCACTCTATGGGGTTAAATAAATATGGTTTCTACTGACTTCTTGTGGATTTATGTAACTCAATAAGAACCGCTTTCTCCTTCAATAACAATGAATGCCGACATGAGTTTTGACTTTTGAACCATACACAAACATTATTACATTTATGTTCAGTCAATTCATCATGTCTGTTCTAATATAATTAATACTCAGCTCTAAGTATTTGCAAGTGCAAACAAACGAGCTACATGTCACGTCTACTCCCGCACCCTCTCTCCGGCGCTCGTCCTGGCAACCCATCTTTACGCACACCTGTGCCTTATCATCAGTCACAGCTGGACTTCATTACTCCCTAATAACTTACCCTTTATATAGCACTCTTTTGTTAACAGTTATCAGGCAGTATTGGATATGTTTCCTTGTCAGACATTTCTCTTGTTTTGTATCGTTCTATGTTCGTTTATATTAAACTCACTAACTGCACCTGCTTCCTGACTCCCTGCGTCGACGTTACAGACAGCAACAGAAATTCAACAAGATGTTGAGGCCTTAACTCTTCTTTAAGTCACCACACAGAGAGAGAGAGAGAGAGAGAGAGAGAGAGAGAGAGAGAGAGTTTGAGCTATACCGACCCACAGACAGCACATTGCACAAAGAAAACAACCCTCGTATTAATTAACTTTTTGTTGAACAAAAACATTTGAATAGGAAGAGACTGTCACTGGCAAATATGGTTACAGACCCAACAACATGATATTATAGTATCCCCTTCTCATGGAGAAAAGCACCTGCGCTTAACACACAAAGTAAGCAAAACAATGAAATGCATCATTCTAACATTGAATAAAATTATGAATAAGATACTAACGATATAGATCTACAGTATATAAGCAATATAACAATGTATGTACAAACTATGGCATATATGATGATAAGCGGATAAGAGGAAAGCCGTAATTTTGATTAAGACATGAGCGAGCTGAGACAGACGTAGCCTACATTCAGCACTTTTGAAATGGACAGCGAAAGAATTCAGAACATATGCCGTTCTTACAGTATTCTCCCTGTACACAAAGTCAACACAGTAGGCTAAATAACAGGGCACATAAGCAGACAATGAAAACTCTTATAATATTCTATGGTGACATTTCTCTAAAACAGACTATAGGCTACATGTGCACCACCAAGTCAGAACAGTAGGCTAAGTTCTGAGGGGGAGATTGACCAAATTCTTAGGGTGAGACACATAGGTTACAAACAGCTTACTTCACAACATACACTTAGTATTACTTTCTTAACTAAATCAGTATGCACGGTGGCTCTTCTTGTGGGAAATCTTCTCAATTACTCATCAAAGTCTGGCATTCTCTGGATGAAGTCATGCTGAAATGAAAGCATGGTCAGTACGTTCAACCTTTTCTGGCCCATGGGGTTGCGTGTGAAGGTTTTGATGATGATAGTGAGAAGACAGACCGTTTCAGATAAGGCCTCCTGCAGGTTGTTCTTATAGAGTGATTTCAAAAGAGAAAGTGTGGTCTTTCCAGTGTGCAGCTCAGGATGGCGGTAGAAAGTGGACAGCTCCGTTTTCAACTTCTCCTGGTTGCCCACACGTGAGCTATAGCTTGGTAGCACACTGGAGTTCTGCGGTCGGAAAGGAATGTACATACTGGGGGAAAAACGAGCTGTCCACAAACTTTGCAGCAATTAAGTGGTCACTGTTAAAAAAAAATCATGGGTGCAGTGTTAAGGTTTCTCTACCTTGATTCAGTGGCATCAACATGTCCTGTGGCCAGTACATCAGTTCCCTTGCGAATGTTTTGAAGTTGTCGATTGCTCCGGCGATTCCTGTTGCATCAATGGTTCGTTTCTGCATGATGTTGTCCAAAACATCCACCTCTGGCATGACCAAAGAAAAGAACTTGAGTAGTTGCCGAAATTTGGGATCCTTGAGTTTCATGGAAAAGCCATATGCCTCGCTGATGGTGATCACATCCCAGTGTTGCTTTGGGGCAAGAAATACTGAAGCATGCATGAGAGCACCAGCTGTCCCGGACATCTGTGTACTCATGCTTTCCGTAGCCGATGTGAGCAAGACCTTCAAACAGGTCAACATTCACAAAGCCGTGGGGCCAGATGGATTACCAGGACGTGTACTCAAAGCATGCGTGGACCAACTGGCAAGTGTCTTCACTGATATTTTCAACTTCTCCCTGGCTGAGTCTGTAATATCTACAGTACATGTTTTAATTAAACAGACCACCATAGTCCCTGTGCCCAAGAAAACAAAGGTAACCTGTCTAAGTTATTACCGTTTTGGATCACGCCAGTGAGAGGTTGGTTGTCATAAGGCCTTTGTAGCCTGTAATCTCCTTCATGCATGGTCTCAAAAATACACCTGAAAACACCTGGGTTCAAGGAGTTGCCCGACTCGTCATGTGCTGTCTCACAATTGCCACACAATTTAATGTTTTATTTTATTTTATTTATTTAACATTTTATGTAACTAGGCAAGTCAGTTAATCTTATTTACAATGATGGCCTACCAAAAGGCAAAAGACCTCCTACGGGGACAGGGGCTGGGATAAATATATATATATATATATATATATATATATATATATATATATATATATATATATATATATATATATGACAAACATCACAACAAGAGAGACAACAATACATAAAGAGAGACCTAAGACAACAACATAGCAAGGCAGCAACACATGACAACACAACATGGTAGCAGCACAAAACATGGTACAAACATTATTGGGCACAGACAACAGCACAAAGGGCAAGAAGGTAGTGACAACAATACATTACGCAAAGCAGCCACAACTGTCAGTAACAGTGTCCATGATTGAGTCTTTGAATGAAGAGATTGAGATAAAACTGTCCAGTTTGAGTGTTTGTTGCAGCTCGTTCCAGTCACTAGCTGCAGTGAACTGAAAAGAGGAGCGACCCAGGGATATGTGTGCTTTGGGGACCTTTAACAGAATGTGATTGGCAGAATGGGTGTTGTATGTGGAGGATGAGGGCTGCAGTATATATTTTAGATGGGGGAGTGAGGCCTAAGAGGGTTTTATAAATAAGCATCAACCAGTGGGTCTTACGATGGGTGTACAGAGATGACCAGTTTACTAAGGAGTATAGAGTGCAGTGATGGTAAACAATGGTAAACAATGCATTCTGTAATTCTGGCAAGTATAACTATTCCCCTCCGTTTATTGGTTGTGAAGGTCATAGCTTGTCTATATGCGGTGTCTAGCTGAGCCACAATGTTTGATTTGATTTCCCCTGTAATCCCAGTTTACAGTGTTGTTTACATGTGATGCACAATTCTCATGTTTTAAGACCCTTTCAGACAGATGTTTTAAATCCTTAAACCCAGACTTGGACCACACACCTCCTCCACTGAATTGCAGGCAGGGGAAGCAAAATAGTGATTGCTTTGCAACGCTCGTAGTTAGACAATGCTTCGTTCCAAACCACTCACTGTTGAATTTTCGATTTCTGAATTGTTGTGTAATGTTAATGTCCAATGGTCGATGAGCACCGAAACGTTTCATCTCTCATTTCTCTTCATATGAGTAGGATTGAAAAGGATTTGCCAGTAGATTGTTGAAGTGAGTCATGATGATGACTGCTTCTCTAGCTAGCTTGCTAGCTAAGACTTTGAAATTATGATGTTGACATGATCAGTCCAATCAAAGATACAGTTGAAGTCCGAAGTTTACATACACTTAGGTTGGAGTCATTAAAAGTCATTTTTCAACCACTCCACAAATTTCTCGCTAACAAACTATAGTTTTGGCAAGTCGGTTAGGACATCTACTTTGTGCATGACACAAGTAATTTTTCTACAGTTGTTTACGGACAGATTATTTCACTTATTATTCACTGTATCACAATTCCAGTGGGTCAGAAGTTTACATACACTAAGTTGACTGTGTCTTTAAACAGCTTAGAAAACTCAGTGCCTCTTTGCTTGACATCATGGGAAAATCAAAAGAAATCAGCCAAGACCTCCGAAAACAATTGTAGACCTCCGAAAGTCTGGTTCATCCTTGGGAGCAATTTCCAAATGCCTGAATGTACCACGTTCATCTGTACAAACAATAGTACATCAGTACACCATAGGACCACGCAGCCATCATACCGCTCAGGAAGGAGACGCCTTCTGTCTCCTAGAAATGACTTTGGTGTGAGATGTGCAAATCAATCCCAGAACAACAGCAAAGGACCTTGTGAAGATGCTGGATATAAAGTATCTATATCCACAGTAAAACGAGTCCTATATCAACATAACCTGAAAGGCCGCTCAACAAGGAAGAAGCCACTGCTCCAAAACTGGCATAGAAAAGCCAGACTATGATTTGCAACTGCACATGGGGACAAAGATCGTACTTTTGGAGAAATGTCCTCTGGTCTGATGAAACAAAAATAGAACTCTTTGGCCATAATGACCATCGATATGTTTGGAGAAAAAAGGGGGAAGCTTGCAAGCCGAAGAACACCATCCCAACCGTGAAGCACGGAGGTGGCAGCATCATGTTGTGCAGGTGCTTTGCTGCAGGAAGGACTGGTGCACTTCACAAAATAGATGGCATCATGAGGCAGGACAATTATGTGGATATATTGAAGCAACATCTCAAGACATCAGTAAGGAAGTTAAAGCTTGGTGGCAAATGTGTCTTCCAAATGGACAATGACCCCAAGCGTACTTCCAAAGTTGTGGCCTTCCCAAGCATACTTCCAAAAGACAACAAAGTCAAGGTATTGGAGTGGCCATCACAATGCCCTGACCTAAATCCTATATAAATTTTGTGGACAGAACTGAAAAAGCTAGGGCGAGCAAGAAGCCTACAAACCTAACTCAGTTACACCAGCTCTGTCAGGAGGAATGGGCCAAAATTCACCTAACTTATTGTGGGAAGCTTGTGGAAGGCTTCCCGAAACGTTTGACCCAAGTTAAACAATTTAAAGGCAATACTAATTGAGTGTATGTAAACTTATGAGCCACTGGGAATGTGATGAAAGAAATAATTATTCTAACATTTCACATTCTTAAAATAAAGTGGTGATCCTAACTGACCTAAACAGGGAATTTTTATTAGGATGAAATGTCACGGATTGTGAAAAACTGAGTTTAAATGTATACTGCTCCAAAAAATAAAGGGAACACTTAAACAACACATCCTAGATCTGAATGAAAGAAATAATCTTATTAAATAATATTTTCTTTACATAGATGAATGTGCTGACAACAAAATCACACAAAAATAATCAATGGAAATCCAATTTATCAACCCATGGAGGTCTGGATTTGGAGTCACACTCAAAATTAAAGTGGAAAACCACACTACAGGCTGATCCAACTTTGATGTAATGTCCTTAAAACAAGTCAAAATGAGGCTCAGTAGTGTGTGTGGCCTCCACGTGCCTGTATGACCTCCCTACAACGCCTGGGCATGCTCCTGATGAGGTGGCGGATGGTCTCCTGAGGGATCTCCTCCCAGACCTGGACTAAAGCATCCGCCAACTCCTGGACAGTCTGTGGTGCAAACGTGGCATTGGTGGATGGAGCAAGACATGATGTCCCAGATGTGCTCAATTGGATTCAGGTCTGGGGAGCGGGCGGGCCAGTCCATAGCATCAATGCCTTCCTCTTGCAGGAACTGCTGACACACTCCAGCCACATGAGGTCAGGGATTGTCTTGCATTAGGAGGAACCCAGGGCCAACCGCACCATCATATGGTCTCACAAGGGGTCTGAGGATCTCATCTCGGTACCTAATGGCAGTCAGGCTACCTCTGGCGAGCACATGAAGGGCTGTGCGGCCCCCCAAAGAAATGCCACCCCACACCATGACTGACCCACCGCCAAACCGGTCATGCTGGAGGATGTTGCAGGCAGCAGAACGTTCTCCATGGCATCTCCAGACTCTGTCACGTCTGTCACGTGCTCAGTGTGAACCTGCTTTCATCTGTGAAGAGCACAGGGCGCCAGTGGCGAATTCCTCATGGAGTCTGTTTCTGACCGTTTGAGCAGACACATGCACATTTGTGGCCTGCTGGAGGTCATTTTGCAGGGCTCTGGCAGTGCTTCTCCTGCTCCTCCTTGCACAAAGGCGGAGGTAGCGGTCCTGCTGCTGGGTTGTTGCCCTCCTACGGCCTCCTCCACATCTCCTGATGTACTGGCCTGTCTCCTGGTAGCGCCTCCATGCTCTGGACACTACGCTGACAGACACAGCAAACCTTCTTGCCACAGCTCGCATTGATGTGCCGTCCTGGATGAGCTGCACTACCTGAGCCACTTGTGTGGGTTGTAGACTCCGTCTCATGCTACCACTAGAGTGAAAGCAATGCCAGCATTCAAAAGTGACCAAAACATCAGCCAGGAAGCATAGGAACTGAGAAGTGGTCTGTGGTCCCCACCTGCAGAACCACTCCTTTATTGGGGGTGTCTTGCTAATTGCCTTTAATTTCCACCTGTTGTCTATTCCATTTGCACAACAGCATGTGAAATTTATTGTCAATCAGTGTTGCTTCCTAAGTGGACAGTTTGATTTCACAGAAGTGTGATTGACTTGGAGTTACATTGTGTTGTTTAAGTGTTCCCTTTTTTTTTTGAGCAGTGTATTTGGCTAAGGTGTATGTAAACTTCCGACTTCAACTTTACGTGATTTGTTGTAATTTTATCTGTGGCCAATTACCTTGAGCTTTCTTGGATGGGCACTTCTACTGTAAATCTATTGAACAGCCTAGCTCTTCCCTGTAGATTCTGCAATGACGCAGTGTCCTAATGAGTGACAGAACCCTGAGCCAATCATGGAGCAACCAGAGAAGATTAACGCCTACTCTCTATGCTTTCGCTGGCTGCCCCTCCACCACAGAGAGCACTAACTAGGCTGAAACAGCTGCATTTTGGAGCTGCCTTAAAGAAAAAGACCACGTTTGTGTGCTGCTTTATTAACTCAATAATTTTTTAACACTTTTTCCTAAACTGATGACACGAATTCATGCCAGAATTACATTCAAAACAGGCCCAATTTTTACACATTTCAAGACACAGGTGGGGCTCAAAACAGGTGGCGCTCTGCCCCACCTTCTCTGAATGACGGGTCACCACGGATGGTATCCCCTTTCCCCCCAATTTACCCCAAAATATCAACAAGTGACTGAATGTTTGAATATTATTTATGACATCATTAGAATTGTGCCTTAATCATTTGACTTGATGGATGGCCTTCTCACATAAGCTTTTATCGACAGGTTAGTGATTTGAAATATATTTATGATTCTGGGGGTCAATTACCTTGTGTCAAGCTATGGAAATGAGATAAGCATGGTGAGTTTGCCATTTGTGAAGAGATTTTTTTTTAATTCTATCAAGACACTAGGAGCGCGCATGACAATGACAGCTGTAGCGCACCTGATTGGTAGAGCTAAACATGAATAGTCATTGAAAATGGTGAAAAACATCTACTACATTCCCATTAAATTGAGATGAGATAATTATGCTATAAATAACTATTATGTGATACATTCTAGTCCGATTAATATTGTAGGGCAAAATATTGTGGTAGCGCAAGACTGCATTGTTGACACATGATTCATTTTCATAAATTTTGAACCTAGCGTTAATTATTCAAATAGACACAAACATGATATTATGTCTGATAGTACATTTCTTCAAAGTAACGAGCATTACAAACCAGAAACATTGAGATAAGACAGATATTGTGCACTTCTTGCCAGCTGTTACTTTCGTCCCAAGGCTGTGTTACTCCCACCCCGCCGGCAGGTACAAAAGTAACGTTGCGGTAGTTCTGTTCTCAGTCTATTTAATTTAAACTAATTTACCCTAGAAATGAAATTACAGTTGCTAATGGTAGAGGACATATATAAGTTGATTGTTATAAAATATGGTGTCTCTAGCTCTATCGATCTCTGATTATGAACAAAAACTAAAAGTGTTACTTTCATCCCGGTTCTCCCCTAGTAATTCAGTAGGGATTGAGTAGGCATACAGCAGTAATGTGTATGCATTACATAGTAATTCAATAGTGAGCATGTAGGTATGTGTAAGTTTTAAGTAGTAGATACCCAAAAGCTCAATAGTTACGCAGTAGTCATTAAGGGACAATGATGTAGTGATTTGAATAGGAAATATGTAGTGTTCACCAGTAGTGAAATAACCCAATTTATCACTCATTACTAGTAAAATTATTACATAAATCACTACTGGTGTACTACACATCTCAATAGCAATCAAGTAGTAAAACCAGTAGGTTTTGTGTAGATATTGTGTAGTAGTGATGAGTAGTAATTCAGTAGTACTTTTTCCATGAGGGTACAGTACTGTAGGTGCAATTACAAAGAAAAGCTATAGTACCCCTATGAGAAGATACACCACTCCTCTTAACAATGAAAAGCCAGAAGCACTATGTCATTGTCATTGAAGACAGGGAAAACAACAAAGTGAAGGGAAGATGAAAGCTAGCTTTAGCCTGAGTCTCAGGCTCTCCAAAAGCAATCTCCATCCCAGGTACGCCTGTCAATCCAAAATGGGCTCCCTCAGAACCACTTCACTTGCTGTGTCTGGGATTACTCTCAACTCAAGCCTCTGACAAGTCAAGAACCGAGGCATCCAGAAATTCTACTGCCAAACAGTGACAGCCAACATTTTTCAGACTTTCTACACTTTCAGTGGAAAGTGTATTTCACTGTTTTGCAGTAGAAGTTAGTTATTTGATAATATTGATATTGTAAAGCTCAATATCTAATATCAAAATATATCGTAGGCTTTTAAATGATTAAATCACCACTGTAGATTTCAATTGACGTGCGCTCTATGCATTGTAATGATTTGGATGGACTGTAAACAAGCATTGAGAAAGTGATACTGATGTAGTAATTTCTAAGTTGACACAGTCTTACCATCCAGGAGAATGCCAGAAGAGGTGATCAGTCATTTGTGTTTGTCAGTGAGATTACAGGCTCTCCTATCCCATCCATATATATCAGGAGGGCTCAACAGGAGGGGGAACTGATAACACGTGAGATTTGTCAATACCTATCTGTTCACAAATCCATCACGCTTCAACACTTGTCCACACATTCAACAGTTGGCACATTTTGTCTTCAGCTTTCGACAGACAATGTCACTGGGTGGAGATGCTTAGCTTAAGTGTGCATGTCTGTCTGTCTGTCTGTCTGTCTGTCTGTCTGTCTGTCTGTCTGTCTGTCTGTCTGTCTGTCTGTCTGTCTGTCTGTCTGTCTGTCTGTCTGTCTGTCTGTCTGTCTGTCTGTCTGTCTGTCTGTCTGTCTGTCTGTCTGTCTGTCTGTCCCTCCATCCGACCCTGATCATCTAGTAGGGACGACCATGGAGATCAGATCCTGGAACACTCAGCTTCCTCCGATCAATGTTCCCTCTAAAATTAGCGGCCTGACTGCCCTACAAATGCTCCAGAGTGCCTTACACAAATAAACTGGACCCAGACTGAGTGACCAAGTCTAATCCCTCAGTAAAGCCTTTTTTTGCTGCTTTATGAGTTTTTCTGTTTTTCTTCTGGCTCTAGTATCTCTGATTTGGGCCAGCGCTGAACTTGGTCCCTGTAGTGATCCTTTGACTTGTGAAACGTCTTACGTTGTGACATGTCAGAAAATAACCACAACCTTAGACTTAATGCTCTTGTCCCTCTGCCTTAAAGAGCAAAGCTTTTCAGAACGAGTCATATTTTCTATATAGTGGTTGTCCGTAGAGACCGATCTAGGATCAGTTTACCCCCCAAACCAAACCTCAACCATTTCAAGGGGAAAACACAATAGTGAGCTTAGATCAACTTTACATTGCATTACATTTAAGTCATTTAGCAGACGCTCTTATCCAGAGCGACTTACAAATTGGTGCATTCACCTTATGATATCCAGTGGAACAACCACTTTACAATAGTGCATCTAAATCTTTTAAGGGGGGGGGGGGGGGGGTTAGAAGGATTACTTTATCCTATCCTAGGTATTCCTTAAAGAGGTGGGGTTTCAGGTGTCTCCGGAAGGTGGTGATTGACTCCGCTGTCCTGGCGTCGTGAGGGAGCTTGTTCCACCATTGGGGTGCCAGAGCAGCGAACAGTTTTGACTGGGCTGAGCGGGAACTGTGCTTCCTCAGAGGTAGGGGGGCCAGCAGGCCAGAGGTGGATGAACGCAGTGCCCTTGTTTGGGTGTAGGGCCTGATCAGAGCCTGAAGGTATGGAGGTGCCGTTCCCTTCACAGCTCCGTACGCAATCACCATGGTCTTGTAGCAGATGCGAGCTTCAACTGGAAGCCAGTGGAGAGAGCGGAGGAACGGGGTGACGTGAGAGAACTTGGGAAGGTTGAACACCAGACGGGCTGCGGCGTTCTGGATGAGTTGTAGGGGTTTGATGGCACAGGCAGGGAGCCCAGCCAACAGCGAGTTGCAGTAATCCAGACGGGAGATGACAAGTGCCTGGATTAGGACCTGCGCTGCTTCCTGTGTGAGGCAGGGTCGTACTCTGCAAATGTTGTAGAGCATGAACCTACAGGATCGGGTCACCGCCTTGATGTTAGTGGAGAACGACAGGGTGTTGTCCAGGATCACGCCAAGGTTCTTAGCACTCTGGGAGCAGGACACAAGGGAGTTGTCAACCGTGATGGCGAGATCATGGAACGGGCAGTCCTTCCCCGGGAGGAAGAGCAGCTCCGTCTTGCCGAGGTTCAGCTTGAGCTGGTGATCCGTCATCCACACTGATATGTCTGACAGACATGCAGAGATGCGATTCGCCGCCTGGTTATCAGAAGGGGGAAAGGAGAAGATTAATTGTGTGTCGTCTGCATAGCAATGATAGGAGAGACCATGTGAGGATATGACAGAGCCAAGTGACTTGGTGTATAGCGAGAATAGGAGAGGGCCTAGAACAGAGCCCTGGGGGACACCAGTGGTGAGAGCGCATGGTGCGGAGACAGATTCTCGCCACGCCACCTGGTAGGAGCGACCTGTCAGGTAGGACGCAATCCAAGCGTGGGCCGCGCCAGAGATGCCCAACTCGGAGAGGGTGGAGAGGAGGATCTGATGGTTCACAGTATCAAAGGCAGCAGATAGGTCTAGAAGGATGAGAGCAGAGGAGAGAGAGTTAGCTTTAGCAGTGCGGAGAGCCTCCGTGACACAGAGAAGAGCAGTCTCAGTTGAATGCCCAGTCTTGAAACCTGACTGATTAGGATCAAGAAGGTCATTCTGAGAGAGATAGCAGGAGAGCTGGCCAAGGACGGCACGTTCAAGAGTTTTGGAGAGAAAAGAAAGAAGGGATACTGGTCTGTAGTTGTTGACATCGGAGGGATCGAGTGTTGTTTTTTTCAGAAGGGGTGCAACTCTCGCTCTCTTGAAGACGGAAGGGACGTAGCCAGCGGTCAAGGATGAGTTGATGAGCGAGGTGAGGAAGGGGAGAAGGTCTCCGGAAATGGTCTGGAGAAGAGAGGAGGGGATAGGGTCAAGTGGGCAGGTTGTTGGGCGGCCGGCCGTCACAAGACGCGAGATTTCATCTGGAGAGAGAGGGGAGAAAGAGGTCAAAGCACAGGGTAGGGCAGTGTGAGCAGGACCAGCGGTGTCGTTTGACTTAGCAAACGAGGATCGGATATCGTCAACCTTCTTTTCAAAATGGTTGACGAAGTCATCCGCAGAGAGGGAGGAGGGGGGGGGGGGAGGGGGAGGAGGATTCAGGAGGGAGGAGAAGGTAGCAAAGAGCTTCCTAGGGTTAGAGGCAGATGCTTGGAATTTAGAGTGGTAGAAAGTGGCTTTAGCAGCAGAGACAGAAGAGGAGAATGTAGAGAGGAGGGAGTGAAAGGATGCCAGGTCCGCAGGGAGGCGAGTTTTCCTCCATTTCTACAACTTGTAGTGGTAACTTAATTATCTTTTGTGGGTGGATGTTTGGGAAGATAAACAGGTGACAAGATGTCACTTGTGTGGATCCTATACAGAATCTACAGATCTTTAGGGTGAAATAACAGACCCAGCCAGACCCAGCCAGTGTTCATATGTGAAATGTAGGTTGGGTTATGCATGCACTGGTTAGCAGATGGAGTGCAGTATGGGCAAAAGATAATAAACATTAATTATTAATAAGTATGTGCAAAGACAACATTTTGTCTTGAACTGTGTGAAACAACACAAGAGAAGTGAACTAAAGACCCTAAGACAAACCACACACACACACACACACACACACACACACCTTCTCAGTCAGCTGACTACTCTGACTACTGTAGTCCTGACAGTATTTCAGTTTGTCTCAAGTTAGGAATGAGCAGCACAGCTCTTACATTACTTCTTGCTCAGACACGCCAGCATTTTCACAGATTCACCAGAACACTCTCTGGTCCTTGGGGAGTTCCCCAAGTAGTTTAAGGTATTTCAACCCATAATGCACTGCTCTAAAGCTCCCCGCTGGATTTGAGTCCTCACACCCATCCCCCATCGCCTTTTCCCACCCCTCAAATCCTTACTTGCTTTGTCACAACGATGCTGTGGAACACTGCCTGCAGCACAGACCCAGTGTTAATGGTTTCTCCTACCCAGATCACATTTTTCCATGCAGCGCCATTCCCATGTGTCCTCATTGGTATCCTGGAAGGAGAAATGTTTTTCATAGTGTATGTACCCAAAAGAGATCAATTTAAATGCTTTATGAGATGCTCCTCCAGGCCTCCCTCCACCTCAAGTGCAAGTGCAATAGCGCACCTCAAGAGCAGGTACCTCCATAATATTCTGTGTTTGGACCAGAACAATCCCTTGATTACTCAATACATGGGATCAGGGAAATAATAATTTTCAGTGATAAAGAAATGGCACAATATTGGCTAACAGAATGTTAATATAAAATGTATGAAGAGATGACCAATCCCCAACTACTTACTATAGTGGCTTCTTCTTCTCCTCGCCTTTCCTTTTTCTGCACTGATGGAAAATAAATTGGACAGTCAAAATGTTTTTTTTTTCATAATTAGACAAGATGAAGGAGAGGAAACGCAGAGAGGAAATGACTTCAGACTATTGAAACGCACCCAGAGACACCTAAGGCCTCTAGAATGAGACTCTCACCTTTCTTCCAGCCAGATTAAGGCGAAGGAAGCCACAGCCTTCTCACTGGAAAAATGGGAGCATGTTACCTGCGTCAGAGGGAAAATCAGAGCACCAAAAATAGAGGCTCAGACGAACCCTGTGATGCCATCTGAGGAGGGAGGGGGGAGTCTGAGAGGGTGACGCGCACAACTACTGAAGACAGGAAGTTCAATGGGGCACTCTTTCTCTGGAGGCATCAACAGTTTCCAGAACCACATTTCTATTATGACACCATGAGAATTGAGCAGTCTGGATGCTAAAGCTGCCATCAGGGCACCATAGATGGCTGGCAGAGTTATCTACTATAGATTTTAGGCACCATAGATAGCTGGCATGGTCATCTGGGCATGGCAGATTTCACATTGTCGGCATTCCCATTAGTTCCTATTCTCTCCCACATCACAGTAGTACCACCAATTGAGTGCCAAATGGAGTGCACCATGAAGGGCCAATACGTATAATACGTACAGTACTGCCAAACACACGTGGCGTTGTGGACACCATATGCACTCAGAGGAAGGTTACAATATCAATAGACATACATTTGAAGTCGGAAGTTTACATACACCTTAGCCAAATACAATTAAACTCAGTTTTTCACAATCCCTGACATTTAATCCGAGTAAAAATTCCCCGTGTTAGGTCAGTTAGGATCACCACTTTATTTTAAGAATGTGAAATGTCAGAATAATAGTAGAGAGAATGATTTACTTCAGCATTTATTTATTTCATCACATTCCCAGTGGGTCAGAAGTTTACATACACTCAATAAGTATTTGGTAGCATTGCCTTTAAATTGTTTAACTTGGGTCAAATGTTTTAGGTAGCCTTCCACAAGCTTCCCACAATAAGTTGGGTGAATTTTGGCCCATTCCTCCTGACAATATTTCTATAGGATTGAGGTCAGGGCTTTGTGATGGCCACTCCAATACCTTGACTTTGTTGTCCTTAAGCCATTTGCCACAACTTTGGAAGTATGCTTGGGGTCATTGTCCATTTGGAAGACCCATTTGCGACCTAGCTTTAACTTCCTGACTGATGTCTTGAGATGTTGCTTCAATATATCCACATAATTTTCCTTCCTCATGATGCCATCTATTTTGTGAAGTGCACCAGTCCCTCCTGCAGCAAAGCACCCCCACAACATGATGATGCCACCGACGTGCTTTACGGTTGGGATGTTGTTCTTCGGCTTGTAAGCATCCACCCTTTTCCTCCAAACATAATGATGGTCATTATGGCTAAACAGTTATATTTTCTTTCATCAGACCAGAGGACATTTCTCCAAAATGTATGATCTTTGTCCACATGTGCAGTTGCAAACCGTAGTCTGGCTTTTTTTTTATGCCGGTTTTGGAGCAGTGGCCTCTTCCTTGCTGAGCGGCCTTTCAGGTTATGTTGATATAGGACTCATTGTACTGTGGATATAGATACTTTTGTACCTGTTTCCTCCAGCATCTTCACAAGGTCCTTTGCTGTTGTTCTGGGATTGATTTGCACTTTTCGCACCAAAGTGCATTCATCTCTAGGAGACAGAAGGCGTCTCCTTCCTGAGCGGTATGATGGCTCCATGGTCCTATGGTGTTTATACTTGCGTACTATTCTTTGTACAGATGAACGTGGTACCTTCAGGCATTTAGAAATTGCTCCCAAGGATGAACCAGACTTTTGGAGGTCTACAATTTTTTTTCGGAGGTCTTGGCTGATTTGTTTTGATTTTCCCATGATGTCAAGCAAAGAGGCACTGAGTTTGAAGGTAGGCCTTGAAATACATCCACAGGTACACCTCCAAATCACTGAAATTATGTAATTTAGCCTATCAGAAGCTTCTAAAGCCATGACATCATTTTCTGGAATTTTACAAGCTGTTTAAAGGCACAGTCAACTTAGTGCATGTAAACTTCTGACCCACTGGAATTGTGAAATAATCTGTATGTAAACAATTGTTGGAAAAAATACTTGTGTCATGCACAAAGTAGATGTCCTAACCGACTTGCCAAAACTATAGTTTGTTAACATGACATTTGTTGAGTGGTTGAAAAATTAGTTTTAATGACTCCAACCTAAGTGTATGTTAACTTCCGACTTCAACTGTACATTGTAGGACCAAGGAAAGACTCAGTAGGATTAATCTACATTAAGTGCTGGTTGAATTCCCTCCATCCTATCCTCCTGACTGCGCCTGACCTTGGCTGACTATACATGCTGTAGCTGGGAAGAGGGTAGAGAGAGGCTCTTCTTCCCAAGCCTGGATGTCAATACAGTGGAGCTGCTGCCCATAGAGAGCGAGAGAGAGCTCTGCCAGGCTCCGGTCATGGGCTCGCTAAAAAATCATCAAGGTTGATTGGACCAATCAAAGATAAATGGCTAAAATAAACTGCTTGGTCTGAGGGCCACATGGCACAGTCCTGTTCAGCGCAGTCCATCATGGCTTAGCCCAGACATTCCTGACAGGCATTGTCTCATCTACTACAGCACACACACAGACACAAACAAATGCAGGCAGGCGCACACGCACGCACACGCACACGCACACACACACACACACACACACACACACACACACACACACACACACACACACACACACACACACACACACACACACACACACACACACACACACACACACACACACATACACCTAGGAAATACAGTACTACCACCAGCCTGGCCCGTGCCTCGCCTATCTCCTCAGCAGCAGGAGAATACTTAGAGTGTAATGGAAAAAGCACAGAAACGAGTATGGCTCTGGAAGAGGCTGATCCCTGCATGCAAGCCCTGGTATATTCATCCTCACCATCTGCAGTTCAGCTGCACCTTACGACAATCCTCGCTAACACACACAGTGCACGCACACACAGACACACACCACCACCATTGGATCCCAAATGTTTGCAGAAAATATTCAATCACTCCTCCTGTTTGTACAATCTGAATTCCGGTGAAGGGTTTTAGTAAATGCACTGTTACAGCCCATTGAGCTGCTAGACTAGGATTTATTTTATCCTACTCAGTAGTGCCCTCTGCTGAGACTTTCCAGGAAGAGTTTCACTATAGTTTACCAGCGACACAACGCAAATGACAGTAAAGACTTTGAGAGAAATATTTTCATCAGGGTTCATGCTCTATGTAAGGGTCCTTTAGTAAGTATTTGTATGGATGGTGGCTTCACATTCAGTACAAATCCATAAACTGGGAGAGACATTAATGACTCACTTCTAAACCTATTTACCAGAAAGCAGACAGTATTCAATATAGACATTGTTCAATCTAAATTAAATTATATGATAGTGACTTCAAACCACTAGCATCTAAACTGAGAGACATATAGAGAGAGAAAAATATGGGACATTGGCAAGTCAACATCCCAGCTCAAATAACCAACCAGCAGATCCTGCCGCCGCCACTGCCGCCCAGGAGAAAATGGATCCCGGTGAATTGATAAAACAGACTCATATGAGGGGCTTTAAGATGAAATGGCAACTTCTGCCTCCCCAGTCTGTCTGTGGTAACATCACTGTGTATCACCCTCTCATATCCTGTCTCAATTACATGATTGATGTGGTGCTAATGCTGTGGTAGAAGGATATTTACAGTTGCAGCCAAATATATAGGCACCCTCACACTTTTCTTAAATAGGCAATATGTAACTTTTTTGGGCGACCCAAACAAATTTACATAGAAATGTGAGTTACAGATATATCAATCTACTTGAAAGCAAATCTAAGAAGCGGTAGATATGTTCTGTGTGCGCTATTTCTATGCTTCCCATTCTTAAGTTTTGTTTTTGTGTCAGTTTTGTACACCAGCTTCAAACATCTGAAACAACAATATTTTGGGTTATGGAAAATACATTTCACAGCGGTTTAGATGGTACAATGATTCTCTACACTATCTTATTTTTTCAAAGAAACTGAAATTAGGTGAACTAATTGTCCTTGGTTCTCTATGGTGTAGTAGGTCAGGGCGTGACTAGGGGATGTTCTAGTTCAATATTTCTATGTTGGTGTTTTGTATGGTTCCCAATTAGAGGCAGCTGGTAATCGTTGCCTCTAATTGGGGATCATATTTAGGTAGCCATTTTTCCCACCTGTGTTTGTGGGATATTGTTTGTATTGGTGCTTGTGTCAACATGGTGTGTTGCTTGTTTATTGTTTTGGTTAAAGAAGTTTCTCTTCAAATAAATATGTGGAACTCAACAAACGCTGCGCCTTGGTCCATTCATTACGACGATTGTGACACTAATACAGTTTTAGCAACTAGGAAATGGCAGAGAAATAGTGCAATTTTACAGGCTTAGTGCATCAAAGACATGATATGATTTTATTTTTAAACAATACACAAATGACAACATAGATGCTCACAAATATCCACAACATCCTCCCTGCCCAGACACATCTGCTCACACCCCAACTTCAGTGGCTGCAGAACTCTCCACCACATGACCTCAAACTGTAACATTTTGTTTCTCTCCGTCGCCTATGCACTTTCAATATTTAGACAAAGCATTTGACCGTTCCCTTGTGTTAACGATGGATGATTGGTTGATTTCCAGTTTAAGTATACGTTTTTTCAAGACAATTGACAAAAGTATTGTCCAACCCATCATCCAATCCATAGGGTCTCTCACTGCACCCTCATCTCTTGAAATATGCAGACAGAAAGTACATTTACATTGTAATAAATCTGACAGGTAACACCATCCATAACTTTTGGACTTTATAGCTTTCCCAAAAATCTTGAATTATTGAGTCATTGTTAGTTTTACACTTAAGACATGACTCTGCCGTTGTGCTGTATAATTTGTTTTTGTTTCTTGTGTAATAAATTCTATATTAGTTTATACTGGATTATACATACAATTTGTACAAAAAGCTTATTTCTGTCAAATTTTGTGCATAAAATTAGTTTACATCCCTGTTAGTGAGCATTTTGAATTTGCCAATATAACCCATCCAACTGATAAACAGTATGATCATTATACAGGTGCACTTTGAGCAGGGGACTATAAAAAGCCACTCTAAAATGTGCAGTTTTGTCACACAACACAATGCCACAGATGTCTCAAGTTTTGAGGGAGTGTGCAATTGGCATGCTGACTGCAGGAATGTCCACCAGAGCTGTTGCCAGCTAATTTAATGTTAATTTCTCTACCATAATCCGCTTCCAACGTTTTAGAGAACTTGGCAGTACGTCCAACCAGCCTCACAATCGCAGACCATGTGTAACCACGCCAGCCCAGGACCTCCACATCCGGGCTTCTTCACCTGCAGGATGGTTTGAAACCATCTACTCGGACAGCTGATGAAACTGAGTATTTCTGTCTGTAATAAAGCCCTTTTGTGGGGAAAACATAATTCTGATTCTTGCTCCCCAGTGGGTGGGCCAGTCTCCCAAGTGGGTGGGCCTATGCCCTTCCAGGCCCACCCATGGCTGCGAACCTGACCAGTCATGTGAAATCCATAGATTAAGCCCTAATGAATTGATTTGAATTGACTGATTTCCTTGAACTGTAACTCAGTAAAATCTTTGAATTTGTTGGATGTTGCGTTTATATTTTGTTCAGTGTAGTAGTTCATAGACCAATAAGAAAGAGAGTTCCAAACATCTCTGCCAATAACAGCTAGTTTTCAGTTTTCTCCTCCCCACTCAGACCACTTCTTGACAGTCCTAGCAAGATTCTTGCTTGAGAAACTGGTCTTTTCTAAGAAGGTATTATTATTATTTGTTTTTACATTTTTAATTGAAAAAAAATAACAGTAAGATACTTAATTGTTACCAAGAAATGATTTCATAAAAACGGCTGCATAATTCCCTATTTCTTCTAAATAAGTTGACATTTAAAAAAAACTTTGTCACCACACCTTGTTATTGGATTTTCAGCATTGCAGAAACAATTTTATTTTTGTGAACTTAAGCTTACAGTTTTGACATAGAAAATAAAGACAAATGGCATGGAGAAAATTATAAGCACCAAGGAGCTACTACTTCGTTGCAGTTTCAAGTTTTATTTGTCACATGCACAAGTACAGTGAAATGCTTAACTTGCCAACAATGCAGTATTCAAAATAGTATAACTAGAAAAACTAAAACAAGAGAGTGTACGCTATATAGTGTGCAGGGATACTGGAGTAGATGAGGTAGATACAGTGCCTTCAAAAAGTATTCATATCCCTTGATTTATTCCACACCTCGTTGTGTTAAAGTCTGAATTCAAAATTGATTACATAGTTTTTTTCTCACCCATTTACACACAATACCCCCATAATGACAAAGTGAAAACATGTTTTTAGCAATTTTAGCAAATTTATTGAAAATGAAATACAAAAATATCTAATTTACATAAGTATTCACAGTCCTGTGTCAATACAGGTTAGAATCACCTTTGGCAGCAATTGCAGCTGAGTCTTTCTGGGTAAGTCACTAAGAGCTTTCCACACCTGGATTGCACAATATTTGCCCATTATTCTTTTCAAAATTCTTCAAGCTCTGTCAAATTGATTGTTGATCATTGCTAGACAATAATTTTCAAATCTTGCCATAGATTTTCAAGCAGATTTAAGACAAAACTGTAACTTGGCCACTCAGCAACATTCATTGTCATCTTGGTAAGCAACTCCAGTGTAGATTTGGCATTGTGTTTTAGGTTGTTGTCCTGCTGAAGGTGAATTAATCTCCCAGTGTCAGGTGGAAAGCAGACTGAACCAGGTTTTCCTCTAGGATTTTTCCTGTGCTTAGCTCCATTCCGTTTCTTTTTTTATTTTGAAAACTGCCCAGTCCTTAACGATTACAAGCATACCCATAACATGATGCAGCCACCACTATGCTTGAAAATATGGAGAGTGGTATTCAGTAATGTGTTGTATTGGATTTGCCCCAAACATAACACTTTGTATTCAGGACCAAAAATGAATTGCTTTGCAACATTTTTTGCAGTAATACTTTAGTGCCTTGTTGCAAACAGGATGCATGTTTTTGGCCCTAGAGTGCCTCCAAGCACCCTGATTGGTTGGAATGACTGGAGGGTTGATGGGTGACTGACAGGGAGCAATGGAGGAGGAATGTGGAACGCCGGCCACAACTGTCATTGGCACTTGCTTCTGGGGTTGGTGACTCTCTCACCACACCTGGGCGAGACTCATCAGGAATCTGGGGGCAGGGGCAAGCTGGGTCCCAGAGACGAGGTCAGGTGGTTCCCCAGGTGCAAGGGCCGGAGTGTCTTCCAGTGCAGGAGGTGGGCGGCTGCCCAGAACTGGAGACAGCAGGCACCCCAGGTCAGAGAACGGTGGGTCCTCCAGGTCAGGGGGTCTGAGGGCCTAGCAGGGCAGGAAACTCAGGGCCTGATAGGGCAGGGGACTTGGAACTTGGAGCTTTCTACTAAGACTGAGGATTACAAGCCAGGTATGGACCAGGAGGCTGCAAACCTAGCTGAGCAGGGAACTTACAGCCTAGCGCAAGTATAGGTGACTGGTCACTGGCTAAGGCTGGGGGCTGCGAACTGGCTAGAGGTAGGGACTACACACCTAGAGGAGCAGGTACCTCAGAGCCTAGCAGGACGGGTGACCCAGGGCCTAGATCTAGGGAAGGAGGTTTGGCGTGCAGCACTGAGGGAGCTGATTGCTTGCCTTCTGAGGCTTGGGGCTGCGGACCAACTGAGGGAAAAGGCTGCAGACCTAGTGGAGAACCTACTGTAAAGTCTTACAGAACAGTAGGACTGACTGAGACTGTGGGCTGACTACAACTGGATACAGCAAAACTGGAATGGCTGAAGGCTGGAAGCTTAGTTCTGATAGCTTTGGGCCTGACAGGGAGAACGATCTGAACCTGACAGGGAGAACAAATCTGAACCTGACAGTGAGAACGACTCTGAATCTGAAAGGGAAACTGAATCTGAAAGGGAAACTGAATCTGAAAGGGAAACTGAATCTGAAAGGGAAACTGACTCTGAATCTGAAAGGGAAACTGACTCTGAATCTGAAAGGGAAACTGACTCTGAATCTGAAAGGGACACTGACTCTGAATCTGAAAGGGAAACTGACTCTGAATCTCAAAGGGGATCTGACTCTGGACCTGACAGGGAGAATGAACCTGACAGGGAAACTGACTCTGGACCTGACAGGGAAACGGACTCTGGACCTGACAGGGAAACTGACTCTGGACCTGACAGGGAAACTGACTCTAGACCTGACAGGGAAACTGACTCTGGACCTGACAGGGAAACTGACTCTGGACTTGACAGAGATAATGACTCTGGACTTGACAGAGATAATGACTCTGGACCTGCCAGGGAAACTGATGCTGGACCTGACAAGGAAACTGTCTCTGGACCTGACAGCGAAGCTGGCACTGGGCCTGCCACGGAAACTGTTACATTTGAGCCTAGTGGGGTAGGAGCCTAAACAGGGCACCTAACTTAGACCATGGCAGGGCAGGGGGCTCTAAGCCTGGCAGGCTAGGATGCTGCATATCCAATAAGGCAGGGGGCTGCAATCTAAGTAGGGCATGAGACAGCAGACCTGCATATGCTAACTTAGGACCTAGCAGATGGCAGACCTAACGGCGAGGCAAAAGTGAGGCCTAGCTGGGTAGGATACCTAGGGCCTGGCAGACAGCAAACTTAAGGGCTACTAGTGCAGGAGATTGTGGACCTAGAACGGCTGAGGACTGGGGGCCTAGCACAATGGCTGGAGTCTGGGAACCTAAAAAGTTTGCAACTAGGGCCTGACCCTACCAGGAAGGAAGGCAACTCTACCCCTACCAGGAGGGAAGGGAACTCTACCCCTACCAGGAAGGAAGGGAACTCTACCCCTACCAGGAAGAAAGGGAACTCTACCCCTACCAGGAAGAAAGGGAACTCTACCCCTACCAGGAAGAAAGGGAACTCTACCCCTACCAGGAAGAAAGGGAACTACTGTGAGCGCAGGGAACACAGACTCAGAACCTACCAGGGAGGAAGGGGACTCTAACCCTACCATGGAGGTAGGGAACTGGACAGCTACTGTAGGTCAGTGGGGACATCAGGGGTGACTTCTGGTAGGTCACCCGGGGTGAGATCTGGTTGGTCCCCTGAGGCGAAGTCTGCAAGGTCTGGAGGTAGCAGGACCATTTGGGCTAGAACTAGCAAAGTGCTGTTAGACAGGGGCTGGAGAGGCCTCAACGTCCTGGCTGCACTTGACATCTACCAAAGCTGCAGGCTGTGGCTCCATCATAGGAGCAGGTGAAGAATCAACCGCTGGCTTGGGATCCTGGCCAGGAGGGGGAGAGGCAGGTGGAGCCTGAAGGTTCCAGGATAGCAGACAGTCAAACCTCGGGCACCCGAGCGTTTGCATCGACTAGCAGGGGATCCTCACTGGGAGGAGAAGACGACTCCACAACGGCAACCAGAATGGTCCCCATGGCAGCGGCTGGCTGTGGCTCCACGATTGAAGTGGGAGTCTCCATAACTATGGCTCGCCGAGGCTCTGGCTGAGGGGGATGCAGACCTTGGTGTGGTGGACTGTGCACTCTGGAGTTGCCTTCATCTGCTGGGGAGCTAAAGTGGACCCGGCTCTCCTCTGCCTCTGGCCGGGGGGAGCCTAGAGGGATGTCGATCTGGAGAGCATCTGGGCCACCTCGGGGGGAGGTGGCATTCCCGTTGCTCTGGTAGATGCAACATCAACGGTCCCATGGAGCTGGCGAATAATCTCAACAGGGAGGCCTGGAGCAGTGTCTTTCAGGGGAGTAACCTGGCCGACTCAGGTAGTATCGGCAGTGGTGGCACTCCCGTGGCGGTGCTGATGGCTCTAGGCATGGGGTGACAGTCATGATAGTAGTGACCATAACGGTGCTCTTTGGGTGGTGACTCAAGCCAGGAGGGTACGGTGTCCTGATCTCTTCCCTCTCATAGAGCAGCTCCTCGTAGTCCCTCTGCAGCTCAGTCCCTATATAGGTGTCATAACCAGCCATAAAATAATGCAATATATGTCACAGGTGTAAATATATGGGTCATGACAATGTTATTACCATATTATGACAGGTTATGACTGTGTCATAACGTGTTATGATAGTGGGTGTCAAGTAAAGTTCTACCAATGTTTTATATGATTGTGTGGTGCTAAAAGGGAAAATTCGTATCCATTAGAACAGTGGTCGCCAACCGGTCGATCAAAATCAACTGTTTGATCTTAAAAGGCATTCCTAGTCAATCACTAAACATTTCTGTAGAAAGCAGATGATAAAGCCTTGTGCTCCTTTTTTAAATTATTTGTGCTGCGCTGTTGTCGGTAGTTAGACTTGATTCAGAAGCACTGTGCATGGGGTAAGCAAAGCATTCCCATTTTTAACCATTTAATTTGTCTGAAAATACAAACTCCGCCTACCCGCCAGACCGTGAGATCTGTGGCTAAATCGAGGGCGCCTACTGTGCTAGCCAATCGGATAGCTCAAAACACCGTGCCTATAGAGTTTCCATGACCCCGACCAAAGCAAAGTTTGCTGCTAGCCTATGTAAGATTGAATCACTTTTAAAACCATGACCACAGAGAGACTACACCAAAGAGCTGCTGTTTTATGAGTGAGTTCATGTTTAAGTTTTTATTCAGCACTGTCAACATATTACAAAGCATAAAACGTGCTTCTCCTTACTCTCCTTACTTACTGCAATGAATGAGAAGCAGAGTGTATTGATAGCCCTGCGCAGTGGCGATTTTAGCATGAAAATCTTGGTGGGGCAAACAACCATTTTTTGGGGGGGATGCATGCCAGCAAAGCCACTACACAACACTAAACAATACACTAATTGCACTATAACGGTGACAAACGGTGCCCACAAACTGTTAGGGCCTACATAAATCTGTCCCAACAGCAGAGTCCCAACAGCAGTTCCAAAACCTTACCACTGCTACACCTGGCTATCAGCAGAGCCTTGTCTGTCAGTGAAACAGCCTCATTTACTGCCTTTTAAGAAAACATAGCTGATATACCTCACTTGCTTAAACGGTAGTTTCTACTGACAATTGAGATGTACAAACTATGGCATAAGGGGACGACAAACGGATAAGAGGCAATCTGTAATTTCGATTAGACATTTGTTCAGCATTTTTTAAATGTACAGTGACAGAATTCAGAAATTGGGCCATTCTTACAGTGTTCTCCCTGTACACAAAGTCAAAACCATAGAATAAATAAAGGGGGGCATAAAAGCAGACAATGAAAGCTCTCTGTGTTGTTGTTTTTGTCGCAATGCTTTGCTTGATCTTGGCCAGGTCGCAGTTGTAAATGAGAAATTGTTCTCAACTGGCCTACCTGGTTAAATAAAGGTGAAATAAAAAAATGTAATTACAATATTCAATGATTACTTTTTTCTAAAACAGGTATTAGACTACATGTGCACCATCAAGTCAGAACAGTAGGCGAAGTTAAGAGGGAAAAATAAATCACATTTTCAAATCAAATTTATCTATAAAGCCCTTCTTACATCAGCTGATATCTCAAAGTGCTGTACAGAAACCCAGCCTAAAACCCCAAACAACAAACAATGCAGGTGTAGAAGCACGGTGGCTAGGAAAAACTCCCTAGAAAGGCCAGAACCTAGGAAGAAACCTAGAGAGGAACCAGGCTATGAGGGGTGGCCAGTCCTCTTCTGGCTGTGCCGGGTGGAGATTATAACAGAACATGGCCAAGATGTTCAAATGTTCATCGATGACCAGCAGGATCAAATAATAATAATCACAGTGGTTATCGAGGGTGTAGTAGGTCAGCACCTCAGGAGTAAATGTCAGTTGGCTTTTCATAGCCGATCATTCAGAGTATCTCTACCGCTCCTGCTGTCTCTGGAGAGTTGAAAACAGCAGGTCTGGGACAGGTAGCACGTCCGGTGAACAGGTCAGGGTTCCATAGCCGCAGGCAGAACAGTTGAAACTGGAGCAGCAGCACGGCCAGGTGGACAGCAAGGAGTCATCAAGCCAGGTAGTCCTGAGGCATGGTCATAGGGGTCAGGTACAGACAGACAGACAGACACAGACACAGACAGAGACAGACAGACAGACAGACAGACAGACAGACAGACAGACAGACAGACAGACAGACAGACAGACAGACAGACAGACAGACAGACAGACAGACAGACAGACAGACAGACAGACAGACAGACAGACAGACAGACAGACAGACAGACAGACAGACAGACAGACAGAGAGAGAGAATACTTAAATTCACATAGGACACTGGATAAGACAGGAGAAATACTCCAGATATAACTGACTGACCCTAGCCCCCCGACACAAACTACTGCAGCATAAATACTGGAGGCTGAGACAGGAGGGGTCGGGAGACACTGTGGCCCCATCCAACGATACCCCCAGACAGGGCCAAACAGGCAGGATATAACCCCACCCACTTTGCCAAAGCACAGCCCCCACACCACTAGAGGGATATCTTCAACCACCAACTTACCATCCTGAGACAAGGCCTAGTATAGCCCACAAAGATCTCCGCCACGGAAGAGCACCAGTAAGCCAGTGACTCAGCCCCTGTAATAGGGTTAGAGGCAGAGAATCCCAGTGGAGAGAGGGGAACCGGCCAGGCAGAGACAGCAAGGGCGGTTCGTTGCTCCAGTGCCTTTCCGTTCACCTTCACACTCCTGGGCCAGACTACACTCAATCATAGGACGTACTGAAGAGATGAGTCTTCAATAAAGACTTAAATGTTGAGACCGAGTCTGCGTCTCTCACATGGGTAGGCAGACCATTCCATAAAAATGGAGCTCTATATGAGAAAGCCCTGCCTCCAGCTGTTTGCTTAGAAATTCTAGGGACAGTTAGGAGGCCTGCGTCTTGTGACCGTAGCGTATGTGTAGGTATGTACGGCAGGACCAAATCGGAAAGATAGGTAGGAGCAAGCCCATGTAATGCTTTGTAGGTTAGCAGTAAAACCTTGAAATCAGCCCTTGCCTTAACAGGAAGCCAGTGTAGGGAGGCTAGCACTGGAGTAAAATGATCAAATGTTTTGGTTCTAGTCAAGTTTCTAGCAGCCATGTTTAGCACTAACTGAAGTTTATTTAGTGCTTTATCCGGGTAGCCGGAAAGTAGAGCATTGCAGTAGTCTAACCTAGAAATGACAAATGCATGGATTAATTTTTCTGCATCATTTTTGGACAGAAAGTTTCGGATTTTTGCAATGTTGCGTAGATGGAAAAAAGCTGTCCTTCAAAACAGTCTAGGTATGTTCGTCAAAAGAGAGATCAGGGTCCAGATTAATGCCGAGGTCCTTTACAGTTTTATTTGAGACGACTGTACAGCCATCAAGATTAATTGTCAGATTCAACAGAAGATCTCTTTGTTTCTTGGGACCTAGAACCAGCATCTCCGTTTTGTCCGAGTTTAAAAGCAGAACATTTGCAGCCATCCACTTTCTTATGTCTGAAACACAGGCTTCCAGCGAGGGCAATTTTGGGGCTTCACCATGTTTCATCAAAATGTACAGCTGTGTGTCATCCGCATAGCAGTGAAAGTTAACATTATGTTTCTTAATGACATCACCAAGAGATAAAATATAGTGAAAACAATAGTGAAAACGGTCCTAAAACGGAACACCGAAATTTACAGTTGATTTGTCAGAGGACAAACCATCCACAGAGACAAACTGATATCTTTCCGACAGATAAGATCTAAACCAGGCCAGAACTTGTTTGTGTAGACCAATTTGGGTTTCCAGTCTCTCCAAAAGAATGTGGTGATCGATGGTATCAAAAGCAGCGCTAAGGTCTAGGAGCACAAGAACAGATGCAGAGCCTCGATCTGACGTCATTAAAAGGTCATTTACCGCCTCCCGAGTGGCGCAGTGATCTAAGGCACTGCATCGTCGTGCTAGCTGTGCCACTAGAGATTCTGGGTTTGAGCCCAGGCTCTGTCGCAGCCGGCCGCAACTGGGAGGCCCATGGGGCGGCGCACAATTGGCCCAGCGTCGTCCGGGTTAGGGAGGGTTTGGCCGGCAGGGATATCCTTGTCTCATCGCGCACTAGCGACTCCTGTGGCGGGCCGGGCGCAGTGCACGCTGACACGGTCGCCAGGTGTATGGTGTTTCCTCCGACACATTGGTGCGGCTGGCTTCTGGGTTAGATGGGTTGGATGGGCATTGTGTCAAGAAGCAGTGCGGCTTGGCTGGGTTGTGTTTCGGTGGATGCATGGCTCTCGACCTTCTCCTCTCCCGTGTCCGTACGGGAGTTGCAGCGACGAGACAAGACTGTAACTACTACCAATTGGATACCACGAAATTGGGGAGAAAAAAGGGGTGAAAAAATAAGTTTAAAAAAAGGTCATTTTACCACCTTCACAAGTGCAGTCTCAGTGCTATGCTGGGGTCTAAAACCAGACTTAAGCGTTTCGTATACATTGTTTGTCTTCAGGAAGATAGCTTTTTCTAAAATTTTTGAGAGGATTGGGAGATTCAATATAGGCCGATAGTTTTTTATATTTTCTGGTTCAAGGTTTGGCTTTTTCAAGAGAGGCTTTATTACTGCCACTTTTAGTTTGTTTGGTACACATCCGGTGGATAGAGAGATGTTCAACATAGGAGGGCCAAGCAAAGAAAGCAGCTCTTTCAGTAGTTTAGTTGGAATAGGGTCTAGTATGCAGCTTGAAGGTTTAGAGGCCATGATTATTTTCATCATTGTGTCAAGAGATAGTACTAAAACACTTGAGTGTCTCCCTTGATCATAGGTCCTGGCAGAGTTGTGTAGACTCAGGACAACTGAGCTGTGGAGGAATACGCAGATTTAAAGAGGAGTCCGTAATTTGCTTTCTAATCATCATGATCTTTCCTCAAAGAAGTTCATGAATTTATCACTGCTGAAGTGAAAGCCATCCTCTCTTGGGGAATTCTGCTTTTTAGTTAGCTTTGCGACAGTATCAAAAATAAATGTTGAATTGTTCTTATTTTCCTCAATTAAATTGGAAAAATAGGATAATCGAGCAGCAGTGATGGCTCTTCGATACTGCACGGTACTGTCTTTCCAAGCTAGTCGGAAGAGTTCCAGTTTGGTGTGGCGCCATTTCCGTTCCAATTTTCTGGAAGCTTGCTTCAGAGCTCGGGTATTTTCTGTATAACAGGGAGCTAGTTTCTTATGACAAATGTTTTTTGTTTTTAGGGGTGCAACTGCAACTCGGGTATTGCGCAAGGTTAAATTGAGTTCCTCAGGTAGGTGGTTAACTGATTTTTGTACTCTGACGTCCTTGGGTAGGCGGAGGGAGTCTGGAAGGGCATCTAGGAAATCCAAATAAAAAAACAGACCAAAATTATTAGGCTGAGGCACATGGGTTACTAACAGCTTACTACACAACATACACTTAGTATTACTTTCTTATCTACAGTATACAGTGCCTTGCAAAAGTATTCATCCCCCTTGGAGTTTTTCCTATTTTGTTGCATTACAACCTGTAATTTAAATGTAAAACAAATTATTACATAATTTATGTAGCAGTATACAAGACATTTTTGGATTCACCTTGTTGTGCTGTGCTCAAATGAACAGGAAGGTGGCGCGACGGTCCTTCGTGGGTGTCACGACACCCGCCAAAGTCGGTCCCACTCCTTGTTTGGGCGGCGTTCAGCGGTCGACGTCACCGGTCTTCTAGCCATCGCCGCTCCACTTTTCATTTTCCATTTGTTTTGTCTTGTTTTCCCACACACCTGGTTTACATCCCCTCATTACTCTACGTGTATATTATCCTCTGTTCCCCCCATGTCTGTGTGTGGTATTGTTCGTTTCGTTACGTGTGTGATGCTACAGGCTGGTTTTGCGCCGGGTATTGTTGTAACCCGTAGTTGGTATTTGTACCTATTTGTGTAATTTGTGTGCTATCGCTTTTTTCCTTGGGCCAGAGTGTTGTGACACAGTTGCGTCCGGCTGTTTTCCTCTGCCTGAATAAAGTGTGCCTGTTCACTCATCTCGGCTGTCCTGCACCTGACTTCCTTTGACCAGTTGCGCACACTCTGACAGTAGGCATATTTTGTCATCAAAGTCTGGCATTCCCTGGATTTATGGTGCTTTCAAGACAACTGAGAACTCTGATAAAAACAAGGTAAAATCATGATGACGTCTTCAGGTCTAGAAAGAGACCCGAGATTCCCGACTTACAATTCCGAGTTGGATGACCGTTCAAAACGTATTTTCCCAGTCTGAGCTCGTTTTTCCCGAGTTCCCAGCTGTCTTGAACTCACTGAGGTCAGATATCCCAGTTCCGAGTAAACATTTCTTTTGAGTGCTGCAGAAATCTTGCTGGATTGACAGCATGGCCAATGTTAAATGTTTATGATCTAATAAAGACCCTTAGAGACCCTTAAACCCAGAATTGGGACGACACACCCACTCCACTGAATAGAAGGCTAGTGATTGCTTTGCAATGCTTGCAGTTAGCCACTGATTCCTTCCAAACCACTCATTGTGGAATTTGCGATTTCCAACTTGTGTAATGTTTATGTCCAATGGCTGATGAGCACCGATACATTTAATCTATAATTTCTCTTTATTATTTGTCTTCATATGACAAGGATTACAAAGGTTTTGTCAGTAGATTGTCGACTTGATTCATGAAGACTGCTAGCTAAGATTTTGAAAGTATGATGTTGACATGATCAGTCCAATCAAAGCTACTGTAGATATAAAACCTTGAGCCTTCTTGGATGGGGACTTCTAATGTAACTATGGCAGCACCCAAAGGGCTTGAATTTTCGAGCTCTACCCTTAGATTTGGCGGTGACGTAGTATCCTCATGAGTTACAGAACAATGAGCCAATCACGGCGCAACTAAAGAACATTACCAACCCCTACGGTCCGTTTTTTCAACTGGCTACCCCACCACCACAGAAAGCACTGAGCTAGGCTGAAACACCTGCATTTTGGAGCTGCCTCACTCAAGAAAGCAAAAAAGAGACCATGTTTGTATGGAGGCTTTATTAACTCAATGATTTTTTTTTTTTTTTTTACATTGTTTGTAAACTGATATGTGACACATATTAATGCTAAAATAAAATGCAAAACAGGAAAGCCCACCCCCTCAGTTTAGTTTTATTTATCATAATTTGGGGGGGGGGGGGGGGGGCAAAAAATGTGGGGCTCAAGCCCCACCTGCCCTGGGTTATTATTATTATTAGCAGCTCGTTATGTCTATTTTAATATTGAGGAATATTTCACATCCTCTGGTCATAGGAACAACATGAATTTGTGCATGAGGCAGATGCGGTGCGATGGAAGTTTCGCCATCAGGTGGAAGACGGTGTCCCCTCTCTCTGGTCAGTCTCACCAGAGGAAAGGAAGGAGAGAGTAGGGACCTTGAGTCTGACCCTCTGCCTCTCTCCCTCCCTGCGCTGAGACTAATGCCTTGTTCAAGACAACTGGGAAAGCGAAAAAAACAAGATCCAACTAGGAAAGATATTTTTTAACAGTCATCCAACTCGGAATTGCAATAAGGAAACTTGGGCATCTGTCTAGAGCTCCGACTTTACGATCTGAAGATCACTGATGGCCTAATTTTACCTAGTTTTTTTCTGAATTCCCAGTTGTCTTGAAAGCACCATTACCATCAGATGCATGTACCATAAGTCCAGTAAAATAAATAAGCACATTATTTCAATTTATGCTCTGTAGTGCCTCGCAAGTGCTAGCTACACCAACTGATATTGGCAAGCTATGATAATGTATTATGCCAACTGCACAAACCTCATTCCTACAGAACTGGTTTTATTAGGTTAATAAAAAATAAAAAATAATAATGTTTAAAAAATAAAATCTAAGCGGTAGATCTCATATTGCTTTTTGACGGCGAAAGTGATCTTGACTTAGAAAAGGTTGTTGACCACTGCATTAGAAGATACTAAGATACATATACACATGCAAGTAATACAAAACATTGCTAATAAAAGACTAATGAGTAGGCTAGTCTCACTCAATAAACACACTTGTAGCAATGAATAACAATACTAGACAAAGTAGTATGCACAGGTAGTGCTGTTGTGGTGACCATATTACTGCCACACCAGCGGTCATGAGTCATGACCGCAGTCAAAAATGTGCATTCTGGACATGCGTTGGTAGTACCCAACTCACTAACGACCATCAGGTCATTAATGGTCTGGTACTCAGTGCTCTATTGTCCCTCTGACCACTCTGACATCACTGAAAATGCAATCTAAAATCACATCAAACACTTTACATCAAAACAGTATTATGCTTTAAAACTCACCTTTAGGCTCCATTTTTTGTCCTACTGTGATGATCAATTTTGGGGCGGCAGGTAGCCTAGTGGCTACAGCGTTGGGCTAGTAAGTGAAAGGTTGCTAGATCAACTCCCCAAGCTGACAAGGTAAAAATATGTCGTTCTGCCCCTGAACAAGGCAGTTAACCCACTGTTCCTCGGTAGGCCGTCATTGTAAATAACAATTTGTTCTTAATTGACTTGCCTCATGAAATAAAAGTTTAAAAAATCTATTTGAAGAAAGAACTTCAACCCCAGGTTGAAACTGAGTGGAATACATGGTCGTTGTGGATGTTTTTTCAAAGCTAAACACAACGAAATGGACAGCACTTTCTAAGGTGATGATTAATTAAAGGCATTTAAGACGTTGCATCTAGAACACCCATACTCATATTAGAGCTTATACACATATGCCTATAAATGAGCCCAAGCCCGATTTTTTTTTAATGATTGTGTCGTTTGACAATATATAGCCAATACCTAGCCTAATAGCAAAAAAAACTAAAACAAACATAGACTTAAGATGTCTTTGGTACATAATTGGTCTATCCTATATTCCAAAATGAAACAAATTCTAGTAATCGCCTTTGAGTGTGGACTGTATTATTATGCATTCTGGGTGGACTGGTTACCTTATGCTATGCTCCAAACTGTCAATTCATGAGTCTGGGAGAGAACGTACAGGCCTAGGCGATACTGTTGGTTTATTGATTGTGCAGGGTGTCTTACAGAGTTTGCCTACAATTATAGTTAATTTGATTTTGAATAGCCTAGTAAGATACATTTGTTTTCATAGTTAATAGGCTGAATCATTACCTTTAGCTACAGAATAACTCAACATCCTGCATTTCCATGTCCTCCTCTCTCTCTCTCATTCCTTTCTCGAGGACGCAGAGATAGGGGCTGTCAACAGTTTAATTAAATATGTTTCAGTGTAAAATCATGTTACTACCGATGTCCCCTGATTTAACTTGGTTTCCCAAATTAAGCACTGGGTAGCTGCAGGAACATTGTTGGAGAGCCCATGGCATACAGAGTTTTGGGTGAATATCACCTGTCGTGCAGCTAGAGGCTGTATGCTCCTCAAACAGTGGTTGATACATGAAGTGAAATAAGTCTTCTTATAAGCCCAGACAGTTCTACAGTATGTGCAATCGCGTGTGAAAGCAGAGTTTTGATGGTTGCCACTAAAAAAAGGAGGATCCCAGCTGCTACTATATTTAGGCCTATTTCTCAGCTGCTCTTCTATAAAACCGTAGTAGCCTACCTTGCATGATTTAAACTGCGGGAAAGCGGCCTCCTTTCGCTATTGGAGTGCATAAGGATGACAGGTCTTTTTTCCCCTGCCCCTGTTCCTACCCATTTGATAATGGGCCATTCTAAATCGATATACATTTTATATATTAGTAAAGACAAGATTCATTTGAGAATAGTCTGATCGGTGAAAATATGATAACTTGATTAGAGAACAGGGTGTGCAGCCGGAGGTAAGGAGCAGAGCTGTTTTTGCAACTTTTTCAAATAGTCAATAGCTATGTGTTGGATCCCTTCGGAACTTTCATTACGCACACCTGGCCCCTATTCCCAGTGATTAGTAATTGTTTAAGTGTGTCCTTGGTTTACCATTGTCCTGTTGATTACTGTAACAATGTCCTGTCGATTATTGTTACAATGTCCTGTTCGATTATTGTTCCCATGTCCGTTGGTTCGTGTGAGTACCTGTGCTGTGAGTTTTGGCTTTCGTGCCATTGTGGATTGCGCAGATGATTACGGGTCTCATCCCGTGTGTTAGTCATTGTGTGCGTGTGTTATTTATTGAAGGTACTCCTCGCTCTTTTGTTTGGGTTTCAACCCTGTGTTTTGTATAGTGTTTGTTTGGTTTTCGTCCCCGTGCCCTTACACGGCACGCCGTAATTTGGGCATAATAAAAAAAACTACTATGCATTCCTGCGCCTGTCTCCCGACATTCTAAAGTTTGTATCATTCAACCCTAAATTAGCCAAATAACTCTAATGATCACTTTTACGCTCAACATAGCCACTTTCTTTCAGTTATATTATATGATTTTATTGTAAGAATATAATTTAAAATAAGGGCACTTTTAAGCATATCTTGTCTGCTAAATGAACTGGCCTACAGCCTATGGCATGGCGCATAGCTAGATAACATACAGTAGGCCAATTTATATTCAATTCTTCTGAAAAAACATGTTTAGGTTAATTAACGGTCAATTACCGTGAGACAGGCAGTCATTTGCATGACAATAACCTGCTGACAAAATGTCATGACAGCCTCAGCCCTTAGCACACTAAATAGTTTCTCATAGTCTCCTATAATCTCTTATTCCAGTGTTGTACTAGTTGCATTGTTGAATATGCTTCAAACATGATTTAATACCATGTTCATAGAAAACTGTTCAAATATATATTTCACAGTTGAAACACACTAAACACTGTCTCATATTGTCTCCTGTATCTCGCATAATGGTGCTGTACTAATGGGGCATTAGCCGAGAGCTAGCAAACAACACTGCAACTTCTTACTTGCAAACGTTCCTACGCAGTTACACTGCATGATAGGGTAACCATAACTCACTACTATTGCACCCCCTATTAGCACAATAACATTCATCATTTGACCATCAGGTATTCCAAGACGGGTGAAAAATAGGTTGAGACTTCCACTGCGCTAGAGTCTGTACACCATTTGTTTTGATGATCCAATGTCCTGTTCCTCTTATTGAATGGAGAATCTGTTGAGTTGGCTTGCCATGGGCGGTATCTTGTCCGAAAGCCATGTTTCAGAAAAACAGAGAATACTGAGTACAAAAGTCCCAAATCCGTGATCAGAGGTCATCCATCTTATTATCAAGTGACTTAGTCAATAGAATGGAGGGAAGTGGTGGACAGTTTTCCCTTGGCCTTAGTCTCACCTCTTTTTTGCCACGGTTTCCTCATGGTTAGCCTGAAGATTGGGTCGGAGGAACACAAAGAGTCCTGGGCAGTTGAGTTGAAATTGAAGTAGAAGCCAGAATTGATAAATGCCAAAATAATCACAAAATAGCTAAGTTGGGTCAGAGCTCACAAGACGGCAACCATACAGTATGGCGCCATCTTGACTCATTCTTTGGTCAAGATAAAAAAAAAACACTTATTGTAGCCATCAATGAGCTTGCTACACCTTTCTACTGGTAATTTCGCCCACTTTGCAGCAGCAAACTGAAAAAAAATATAAATATCTGAGGGTTGCCCTCCTCCAACTCCTGTTTTCAGATCTCGTCTTAGGTTTTGGATGTAATTCGGATCTGGACTCTTCGCTGGCCACTCCAGAACAGTACAAAATCTCTTCTTGAACCATTCCTGGGTGCTTTTCGTTGTGTGTTTGGGGTCATTGTCCTGATGGAAGCCCATAACCTTCAATGTGGACCCAATTTTTGAACACTCGGTTAAACATTGGACTTCAAAACACCTGATAATCTGCTGATTTCATGATGCCTTGCACACTTTCTAGGCCCCCAGTGCCAGAGACAGCATAGCAAACTCACAGCATTATCGAACTTTCCCCCTCTTTGATTGTATGGAGGGTGTACTTTCAACTGCAGACCACGAGTAACCACGCCAGCCCAGGACCTCCACATCTGGCTTCCTCACCTGGGGGATCGTCTGAGACCAGCCACCCACCAGCTGATGTAACTCTGGGTTTGCACAATCAAAGAATTTCTGCACAAACTGTCAGAAACCATCTCAGGGAAGCTCGCTCATCTGCATGTTCGTTGTCCTCACTAGGGTCTTGACCTGACTGCAGTTTGTGTTGTAACCAACTTTAGTAGGCAAATGCTCACCTTCAATGGCCACTGGCATGCTGGAGAAGTGTGGTCTTCACTGTTGAATCCCGGTTTCATCTGTACCCGGCAGATGGCAGACAGCGTGTATGGCGTCGTGTGAGCGAGTGGTTTGCTGATGTTAAGGTTGTGAACAGAGTGCCCTATGGTGGTGATGGGGTTATGGTATGGGCAGGCATAAACTGCGGACAATGAACACAATTGCATTTTATCGATGGCAATTTGAATGCACAGAGACCGTGATGAGATCCTGAGGTCCATTGTCATGTCATTCATCTGCCGCCATCACCTCATGTTTCAGCATGATAACACATGACCCCATGTCGCAAGGATCTGTACAAAATTCTTGGAAGCTGAAAATGTCCCAGTTCCTCCATGGCCTGCGTACTCACCAGACATGTCACCCATTGAGCATGTTTGGGATGCACTGAATTGACGTGTACAACAGCGTGTTCCAGTTCCTGCCAATATCCAGAAACTTCACACAACTATTGATGAGGAGTGGGACAACATTCCACGGGCCACAATCAACAGCCTGATCAACTCTATGGAAAGGAGATGTGTCGCACTGCATGAGGCAAATGGTGGTCACACCAGATACTGACTGTTTTTTTTATCCATGCTCCTTCCTTTCTTTAAGATATCTGTAACCAACACGTGCTTATCAGGATTCCCAGTCATGTGAAATCCATAAATTAGGGCCTCATTTATTTATTTCAATTGACTGATTTCCTTTTAGGAACTGTAACTCACTAAAATCTTTGAAATTGTTGCATGTTGCGTTTATATTTTTGTTCAGTGTACTTGGCCGCAACTATGAATTTGACTGTTTATTGCACAAATAATAATAATAATAATAATAATAAGAGTCGTCACATAAATATAGACCCAGAATGATAGACTGGGGGTAAAGCTGTTGGAAAAGACGGTTTTATTTAACTCATGACTCGTATGAAGCATTCTATCTTCATTTCACAGTAAGTGTTGTGAGAATATTTTGTATTCATAAAGATTACTTTTTTATTTACAGGTGGATACCTTTATGCATTTAATCAACCCTACCAAGTTAAGTATTAGTCATGCAGATGACAACATTTAAAATAAGTACACTGCTCAAAAAAATAAAGGGAACACTTAAACAACACAATGTAACTCCAAGTCAATCACACTTCTGTGAAATCAAACTGTCCACTTAGGAAGCAACACTGATTGACAATACATTTCAAATGCTGTTGTGCAAATGGAATAGACAACAGGTGGAAATTATAGGCAATTAGCAAGACACCCCCAATAAAGGAGTGGTTCTGCAGGTGGGGACCACAGACCACTTCTCAGTTCCTATGCTTCCTGGCTGATGTTTTGGTCACTTTTGAATGCTGGCGGTGCTTTCACTCTAGTGGTAGCATGAGACGGAGTCTACAACCCACACAAGTGGCTCAGGTAGTGCAGCTCATCCAGGATGGCACATCAATGCGAGCTGTGGCAAGAAGGTTTGCTGTGTCTGTCAGCGTAGTGTCCAGAGAATGGAGGCGCTACCAGGAGACAGGCCAGTACATCAGGAGACATGGAGGAGGCCGTAGGAGGGCAACAACCCAGCAGCAGGACCGCTACCTCCGCCTTCGTGCAAGGAGGAGCAGGAGGAGCACTGCCAGAGCCCTGCAAAATGACCTCCAGCAGGCCACAAATGTGCATGTGTCTGCTCAAACGGTCACAAACAGACTCCATGAGGGTGGTATGAGGGCCCGACGTCCACAGGTGGGGGTTGTGCTTACAGCCCAACACCGTGCAGGACGTTTGGCATTTGCCAGAGAACACCAAGATTGGCAAATTCGCCACTGGCGCCCTGTGCTCTTCACAGATGAAAGCAGGTTCACACTGAGCACGTGACAGACGTGACAGAGTCTGGAGACGCCGTGGAGAACGTTCTGCTGCCTGCAACATCCTCCAGCATGACCGGTTTGGTGGTGGGTCAGTCATGGTGTGGTGGAATTTCTTTGGGGGGGGCCGCACAGCCCTCCATGTGCTCGCCAGAGGTAGCCTGACTGCCATTAGGTACCGAGATGAGATCCTCAGACCCCTTGTGAGACCATATGCTGGTGCGGTTGGCCCTGGGTTCCTCCTAATGCAAGACAATGCTAGACCTCATGTGGCTGGAGTGTGTCAGCAGTTCCTGCAAGAGGAAGGCATTGATGCTATGGACTGGCCCGCCCGTTCCCCAGATCTGAATCCAATTGAGCACATCTGGGACATCATGTCTCACTCCATCCACCAACGCCACGTTGCGCCACAGACTGTCCAGGAGTTGGCGGATGCTTTAGTCCAGGTCTGGGAGGAGATCCCTCAGGAGACCATCCGCCACCTCATCAGGAGCATGCCCAGGCGTTGTAGGGAGGTCATACAGGCACGTGGAGGCCACACACACTACTGAGCCTCATTTTGACTTGTTTTAAGGACATTACATCAAAGTTGGATCAGCCTGTAGTGTGGTTTTCCACTTTAATTTTGAGTGTGACTCCAAATCCAGACCTCCATGGGTTGATAAAATTGGATTTCCATTGATTATTTTTGTGTGATTTTGTTGTCAGCACATTCAACTATGTAAAGAAAAAAGTATTTAATAAGATTATTTCATTCATTCAGTGTTATTTTAGTGTTCCCTTTATTTTTTTGAGCAGTGTATGAGTTGAAGAGTGCAAGTGAATGTATGCAGTATAGGCTATCAGTAAAATGCTGAACAGTTGGTTAGTGTACATTTCTTCTGGCTAAAGGAAAATAGGGATTCACCAAAATGGACATTACAGAATAAAACTGTAGCATATTGAAGCAGACTAAACACAACATCATAATAATGGTCGATAAAGTGGTTCTATGGTTTACACCAAATTCAAGAAGTATACAGTAGCAGTAGAAACTAGAGTAGAACAGGGTATATGCACATGATCTACACTTAGTGAGCTGTGCTTAAATCTTTGTATTGGTCTTCCGATGCACAATCAATTTCTAGTTGTTGTCTCTTCACATCTAAGGAGGCTATTGCTCTATGAGGTGTCAGTTCAAACTGCTTCAGCAACCTCTAATTGCTAAAAAAATAGTCTCTTTTTTTCCCCATTATGCACTTGGTCCCTTTGATAGGGCCTCTCAGGTACAAGCTAATCCAGGGGCCATCTCATTCAACATGCCCGCCACACTCGCAGATTCAATTAAATATGTGACGTGACTAATGGCCAATTCATTTTTAGTGGGGCTGTGCGCTCTTTCAATAACTACAAAAATAGCCCTGTTCTCTCCCATGGGTCCCCAACATGCATCTGGCTTTTATAGGGAACATTTTCCTCACCATGCTGATTCCCATCGATAGAAAATGTATCTTCCCTGATTGTCAATTGATCACAGTCCGCTAACTCCTACGCTGTTGATGAGAGGGACAGAGGGACTCTATTACAAAAGCTTTGGAAAATACAAAAGTGGTTCTATATAATTCAGGTGGAGAATAAATCCACTGTGAACAAATATGTGAAGATATCAATATCTTCTTTGGCTCTGCTTGTAAGTGATTTTCCCCTGCATGGGTTGCTGACATGCAGGCTGTGGAGTGCTGGGAGATTACCCCTCTGTCTCAGTTCTATTGAGATCCCGCTGCTGCTTCTAAATCAAATGAAAGTTTATTTGTCACCTACACAGTTTATAGCATGTATAAACGGTGTGTCAGGTGGTGGGTGTAAAATACGGGTGAAATCAGCGCCCGGAAAAAAACAGCCGGAAACGTACCGGCCTGAACAATAAACAATCACACACAAAGACATGGGGGAAACAGAAGGTTAAATACATGACCAGTAATTGGGAAATGAAAACCAGGTGTGTGGGAAACAATGACAAAACCAATGGAAAATGAAAAGGGGATCGGAGATGGCTAGAAGACCGGTGACGTCGACCGCCGAGCGCCGCCCGAACAAGGAGAGGAACCGACTTCGGCGGAAGTCGTGACACGGTGCAGCAAAATTATTACTTGCAAGCTCCCTCAACAGTGCAGTATAAATATCAATATAAATTATAGTCAAAAGTCAAATAAAAAATATAAAGTAAGTGGAAGCAAGTAGTATGCATAGTAATGAAACTGAAATGTAAACAATAGGATACAGTGAGGAAAAAAGTATTTGATCCCCTGGTGATTTTGTACGTTTGCCCACTGACAAAGAAATGATCAGTCTATAATTTTAATGGTAGGTTTATTTGAACAGTGTGAGACAGAATAACAACAACAAAAAATCCAGAAAAACGCATGTAAAAAATGTTATAAATTGATTTGCATTTTAACTTCTCTAGGGCCGGCGGGACGAAATCGTCCCACCTACGTAACAGCCAGTAGAATCCTGTGGCGCATTATTCAAATACCTTAGAAATGCTATTACTTCAATTTTTCAAACATATGACTATTTTACACCATTTTAAAGACAAGACTCTCGTTAATCTAACCACACTGTCCGATTTCAAAAAGGCTTTACAACGAAAGCAAAACATTACATTATGTCAGCAGAGTACCCAGCCAGAAATAATCAGACACCCATTTTTCAAGCTAGCATATAATGTCACAAAAACCCAGAAGACAGCTAAATGCAGCACTAACCTTTGATGATCTTCATCAGATGACACACCAAGGACATTATGTTATACAATACATGCATGTTTTGTTCAATCAAGTTCATATTTATATCAAAAACCAGCTTTTTACATTAGCATGTGACGTTCAGAACTAGCAAACTTCTGGTGAATTTACAAAAAATATACTAAATTACTCACGATAAACGTTCACAAAAAGCATAACAATTATTTTAAGAATTATAGATACAGAACTCCTCTATGCACTCGATATGTCCGATTTTAAAATAGCTTTTCGGTGAAAGCACATTTTGCAATATTCTCAGTAGATAGCCCGGCATCACAGGGCTAGCTATTTAGACACCCAGCAAGTTTAGCCCTCACCAAAGTCAGATTTACTATTAGAAAAGTTTGATTACCTTTGGTGTTCTTCATCAGAATGCACTCCCAGGACTTCTACTTCAATAACAAATGTTGGTTTGGTCCCAAATAATCCATTGTTATATCCAAATAGCGGCGTTTTGTTCGTGCGTTCAAGACACTATCCGAAAGGGTAAATAAGGGTGACGAGCATGGCGCATTTCGTGACATAAAATTTCTAAATATTCCATTACCGTACTTCGAAGCATGTCAACCGCTGTTTAAAATCAATTTTTATGCCATTTTTCTCGTAAAAAAGCGATAATATTCAGACCGGGAATCTGCGTTTAGGTAAAAAGCGGAAAGAAAATAAAGCACGGGGTCGACTCGTGCACGCGCCTAAGCCCATTGTCCTCTGATCGGCCACTTGCCAAAAGCGTAAATGTGTTTCAGCCTGGGGCTGCCTCGATATCATTCAGCTTTTTCCCGGGCTCTGAGAGCCTATGGGAGCCGTAGGAAGTGTCACGTTACAGCAAAGATCCTCAGTCTTCAATAAAAAGAGCCAAGATGAACAACAACTTGTCAGACAGGCCACTTCCTGTCTGGAATCTTCTCAGGTTTTTGCCTGCCATATGAGTTCTGTTATACTCACAGACACCATTCAAACAGTTTTAGAAACTTTAGGGTCTTTTCTATCCAAGCCAATAATTATATGCATATTCTAGTTACTGGGCAGGAGTAGTAACCAGATTAAATCGGGTACGTTTTTTATCCGGCCGTGTCAATACTGCCTCCTACCCCCAACAGGTTAATGAGGGAAATAAGTATTTGACCCTTCTGCAAAACATGACTTAGTACTTGGTGGCAAAACCCTTAGTACTTGGTGGCAAAACCCTTGTTGGCAATCACAGAGGTCAGACGTTTCTTGTAGTTGGCCACCAGGATTGCACACATCTCAGGAGGGATTTTGTCCCACTCCTCTTTGCAGATCTTCTCCAAGTCATTAAGGTTTCGAGGCTGATGTTTGGCAACTCGAACCTTCAGCTCCCTCCACAGATTTTCTATGGGATTAGGTCTGGAGACTGGCTAGGCCACTCCAGGACCTTAATGTGCTTCTTCTTGAGCCACTCCTTTGTTGCCTTGGCTGTGTGTTTTGGGTCATTGTCATGCTGGAATACCCATCCACAACCCATTTTCAATGCCCTAGCTGAGGGAAGGAGGTTCTCACCCAAGATTTGACGATACATGGCCCCGTCCATCGTCCCTTTGATGCGGTGAAGTTGTCCTGTCCCCTTAGCAGAAAAACACCCACAAAGCATAATGTTTCCACCTCCATGTTTGACGGTGGAGATGGGGTCATAGGCAGCATTCCTCCTCTTCCAAACATGGTGAGTTGAGTTGATGCCAAAGAGCTCCATTTTGATCTCATCTGACCACCACACTTTCACCCAGCTGTCCTCTGAATCATTCAAATGTTCATTGGCAAACTTCAGACGGGCATGTATATGTGTTTTCTTGAGCAGGAGGACCTTGCGGACGCTGCAGGATTTCAGTCCTTCACGGCGTAGTGTGTTACCAATTGTTTTCTTGGTGACTATGGTCCCAGCTGCCTTGAAATCATTGACAAGATCCTCCCGTGTAGTTCTGGGCTGATTCCTCACCGTTCTCATGATCATTGCAACTCCACGAGGTGAGATCTTGCATGGAGCCCCAGGCCGAGGGAGATTGACAGTTCTTTTGGGTTTCTTCCATTGCGAATAATCACACCAACTGTTGTCACCTTCTCACCAAGCTGCTTGGCGATGGTCTTGTAGCCCATTCCAGCCTTGTGTAGGTCTACAATCTTGTCCCTGGCATCCTTGGAGAGCTCTTTGGTCTTGGCCATGGTGGAGAGTTTGGAATCTGATTGATTGATTGCTTCTGTGGACAGGTGTCTTTTATACAGGTAACAAGCTGAGATTAGGAGCACTCCCTTTAAGAGTGTGCTCCTAATCTCAGCTCGTTACCTGTATAAAATACACCTGGTAGCCAGAAATCTTTCTGATTGAGAGGGGGTCAAATACTTATTTCCCTCATTAAAATGCAAATCAATTTATAACATTTTTGACATGCGTTTTTCTGGATTTTTTGTTGTTGTTATTCTGTCTCTCACTGTTCAAATAAACCTACCATTAAAATTATAGACTGATAATTTCTTTGTCAGTGGGCAAACATTCAAAATCAGCAGGGGATCAAATACTTTTTTCCCTCACTGTACTCCGTTTAAATTATGAACATGCTATGTCAAGTATGACTGAGAAATATGTTAGTCTTGCAGTTTCATTATCCTTATACAATACAGAGGTAGGACAAATCATCAAAAATAGGGTATTGTAAAGCATGTTGGCTACTGTAAAAACGTAGCACGCTGTTGTATGGCATTTGTGACTCGTTTCAGGAAACTAGGCATATGTTGCGCGTCACTACTTCACATGAGCTCCATTTGAACATAACCTTTTTTTAATCAAAATGCGTTTTTTTGGCAGAAATGCATTGTGGAAAATGTGAACTTTCATGTGCTTTTAAAAACAAACGTGTATGCCATCTGTAAATACGAATAAAATTGTTAAATTACGAGCCTAGTTGGTTTAGCCACTGAAAAAGCCAGCAACCTTTCCACTAGCCATGATTGGCTGAGATAATGAGTGGGCTGGACATGCCGAGAGATGAGCTGGGATTGGTATGCAATGTAGCATGCTTCTGTCTATAATATAAGCTGGTCAGTACGTGTAGGTAATCCTTTCTAACTCAGCTTTTTTGAAAGATATATAACTGCGTCAGTGTTGCTCTCCACTTTCTGGAGGACCGAGTTTTGAAATCAGTGTAATTAGAGTATGAATGGCTAAGGAGATGGAGAAAATTCTGGCGTTTGATTGCAAATATGGAGACGTAGTCGAAAAGAGAACACACAGAAGGCGTGTATAAAACACCTGTCTCTGGAATATATCTTTAAGCTAAGGAAATGCTCTGAATTTATGAACAGTCAATCTGACAACACTCTGAGTATACGAACGCTCAGAGCAAACTCTGTCACTCCAGATTAAATTTACAAAAACACACGTAGTATAACCCAGCCTTTAGTCTTGAAATCTTTGGTTGTTTAGTACAGTTGAAGTCGGAAGTTTACATACACCTTAGCCAAATTAATTTAAACTTTTTCACAATTCCTGACATTTAATCCTAGTAAAAATTCCCTGTCATAGGTCAGTTAGGATCACCACTTTATTTTAAGAATGTGAAATGTCAGAATAATAGTAGAGAGAATGATTTATTTAAGCTTTTATTTCTTTCATCACATTCCCAGTGCGTCAGAAGTTAACATACACTCAATTAGTATTTGGTAGCATTGCCTTTAAATTGTTTAACTTGGGTCTAACGTTTCAGGTAGCCTTCCACAAGCTTCCCACAATAAGTTGGGTGAATTTTGGCCCATTCCTCCTGACAGAGCTGGTGTAACTGAGTCAGGTTTGTAGGCCTCCGCTTTTTCAGTTCTGCCCACAAATGTCCTATAGGATTGAGGTCAGGGCTTTGTGATGGCCACTCCAATACCTTGACTTTGTTGTCCTTCAGCCATTTTGCCACAACTTCAGAAGTATGCTTGGGGTCATTGTCCATTTGGAAGACCCATTTGCGACCAAGCTTGAACTTTCTGACTGATGTCTTGAGATGTTGCTTCAATATATCCACATAATTTTCCTTCCTCATGAGCCATCTATTTTGTGAAGTGCACCAGCCCCTCCTGCAGCAAAGCACCCCCACAACATGATGCTGCCACCCCGTGCTTCACGGTTGGGATGTTGTTCTTCGGCTTGTAAGCCTCCCCCCTTTTCCTCCAAACATAATGATGGTCATTATGGACAAAAGGTTCTATTTTAGTTTCATCAGACCACAGGACATTTCTCCAAAAAGTACGATCTTTGTCCACATGTGCAGTTGCAAACCGTAGTTTGGCTTTTTTATGGCGGTTTTGGAGCAGTGGCTTCTTCCTTGCTGAGTGGCCTTTCAGGTTATGTCGATATAGGATTAGTTTTACTGTGGATATAGATACTTTTGTACCTGTTTCCTCCAGCATCTTCACAAGGTCCTTTGCTGTTGTTCTGGGTTTATTTTTCCACTTTTTGCACCAAAGTACGTTCATTTCTAGGAGACAGAAAGCGTCTCCTTCCTGAGCGTTATGACGGCTGCGTGGTCCCATGTCTTTATACTTGCGTACTATTGTTTCTACAGATGAATGTGGTACCTTCAGGCGTTTGGAAATTGCTCCCAAGGATGAACCAGACTTGTGGAGGTGTACAAATGTTTTTCTGAGGTATTGGCTGATTTCTTTTGATTTACCCATGATGTCAAGCAAAGAGGCACTGAGTTTGAAGGTAGGCCTTGAAATGCATCCACAGGTACACCTCCAATTAACTCAAATTATGTCAATTAGCCTATCAGAAGCTTCTAAAATCAGGGCATAATTTTCAGGAAATTTCCAAGCTGTTTAAAGGCACAGTCAACTTAGTGTATGTAGATTTCTGACCCACTGGAATTGTGATAGTGACTTAAGTGAAATAATCTGTCTGTATAAACAACTGTAGGAGAAATAACTTGTGTCATGCACGAAGTAGATGTCCTAACCGACTCGCCAAAACTATAGTTTGTTAACAAGAAATTTGTGGAGTGGTTGAAAAATGAGTTTTAATGACTCCAACCTAAGTGTATGTAAACTTCCGACTTCAACTGTAGCTTAAGAAACGAGTTTCATGAAATCAATAATTTGCTAGTAAAAGATGACAATCTCTGAAACTCACTTAGATAATACTTTTGATGATACAGTGGTAGCAATACATAGTTAGAAGATCTACAGAAAATACAGAAATACCAAAGGTGGAGTTGTGGCCGTTTTTATATTCAGAACCACATTCCTTTAAAGCTTAAATATTGCTTTAAAGCTTAAATATTGTTGAAGTAATATTGCTACATGTTTATCTGCCTCATCTAAAGCCCATTATGGTGGGAAGCTGCTATAGACCACCAAGTGCTAACAGTCAATATCTGGATAACATGTGTGAAATGCTTGATAATGTATGTGATATCAGAGATGTATATTGTCTGGGTGATTTAAATATTGACTGGCTTTCATCAGGCTGCTCACTTAAGAGAAAGCTTCAAAATGTAACTAGTGCCTGCAACCTGGTTCAGGTTATCAGTGTCACGGCTGTCGAAAGGATCGGAACAAAGTGCAGCATGGTTGTAGTTCCCCATTTTATTAAATCCGTGAAACTTTTGCAATACACAAAATAACTAAATTTACAAAAACAACAAACCGTGACGCAGAGAGAAACAAACACTACTCAAAATATAATCACCCACAAAACCCAGGAAGAAAAACCCCTACTTAAATATGATCTCCAATTAGAGGCAACGAGGACCAGCTGCCTCCAATTGGAGATCAACCCCCAAAAAAACAACATAGAAATAGAACAACTAGAACTTAAACATAGAAATAGAAAACATAGAAAAACACAAAACACACCCTGTCACGCCCTGACCTACTCTACCATAGAAAATCACATCTTACTCTGGTCAGGACGTGACAGTACCCCCCCCCCCCCCCAAAGGTGCAGACTCCGAATGCACCTAAAACAAAAGAAACCACAAAACAAAAGGGAGGGTAGGGAGGGTGACAATTGTCTATGGCGGCTCAAATGCAGTCCTCATAACCTTAACCTCCAGCAGAGGAGGCGGCTCCAGTTCGGGGCGTACTCCCCGTTCCACCCGCTGATCCTTCTGCTTTATTACCACCTGACCGTGGATCGTCGTCGAAAGAACCGGACTGTAGATCATTGCTGGAGGTTCTGGGCTGCAGGCCATCACTGGAGGTTCTGGGCTGCAGGCCGCCGCTGGAGGCTCTGGGCTGCAGGCTGTCGCTGGAGGCTCTGGGCTGCAGGCCGTCGCTGGAGGTTTCGTACTAGGGAGCGTCGCTGGAGGCTCCGGACTGGGGTGCGTCGCTGGAGGCTCCGGACTGGGGAGCGTCTCAGGAGGCTCCGGACTGGGGAACGTCTCAGGAGGCTCCGGACTGGGGAACGTCTCAGGAGGCTCTGGACTGGGGAACGTCTCAGGAGGTTCTGGACTGGGGACCGTCGCTGCAGGCTCCGTGCCATGGATCATCACTACAGGTTCCGCGCCATGGATCATCACTGGAGGCTTTGTGCCATGGATCATCACTGGAGGCTCTGGGCCATGGATTATCACTGGAGGCTTCGTGCCATGGATCATCTCTACAGGCTCCAGGCCATGGATCATCCCTACAGGCTTCTTGCCATGGATTATCCCTACAGACTCCGGGCCATGGATTATCTCTGGAGGCTTCGTGCCATGGATCATCCCTACAGGCTCCGGGCCATGGATCATTACTGGAGGCTTCTTTCGTGGAGCTGGAATAGCTCTCACCGGACTAGAGAATGTCGCTGAGAGTTCTGGACTAGGGAACGTCACTGGAGGCCGGGTGCGCGGAGCAGGCACAGGGTATACTGGGCCATGGAGGCGCACTGGAGGTCTGGAACTTATGGCTGGCACAACCCGTCCTGGCTGGATAACCTCCGTAGCCCGACAAGCGCAAGGGGTTGTGACAGGTTGCACAGGTTTGTGTTGGCGAACTGGGGTTACTGTGCGTGGAGCTGGCGCAGGATAACCTGGACCGAGAAGACGCACCGGAGACCAGGAACGCTGAGCAGGCATACTCCTTCCTGGTTCAATGCCAACTCTAGCACGGCACCTGTGAGGAGCTTGCACCGAGCGCACCGGGCTATAGCTGCGCACTGGTGACACAGTGCGTATCTCAGCATAACATGGTACTTGCTCGATCACTCGCCCCCCACAGTAAGCACGGGGAGTTGGCTCAGGTCTCCAACCTGACTCTGCCAATCTCCCTGTGTGCCCCCCCCCCCCAAATGTTTGGGGGGCTGTCTCTCGCCCTTGCCTCGTTGTTGGTACAGCGCCTCATAATGACGCCGCTCCGCTTTAGCTGCCTCAATCTCCTCCCTCGGATGGCGATACTCCCCAGCCTGCCTCCAGGGTCCTTTTCCGTCCAGAATTTCCTCCCAGGTCTATTTCTGTTGCTCCTGGGCACGCTGCTTGGTCCTTTTGGGGTGGGTGATTCTGTCACGGCTGTCGAAAAGATCGGACCAAAGTGCAGCGTGATTGTAGTTCCACATTTTATTAAATCCGTGAAACTTTTGCAATACACAAAATAACTGAATTTACAAAAACAACAAACCGTGACAGAGAGAGAAACAAACACTACTCAAAAGATAATCACCCACAAAACCCAGAAAGAAAAACCCCTACTTAAATATGACCTCCAATTAGAGGCAACGAGGACGAGCTGCCTCCAATTGGAGATCAACCCCCCCCAAAAAAACATAGAAATAGAATAACTAGAACTTAAACATAGAAATAGAAAACATAGAAAAACACAAAACACCCCCTGTCACGCCCTGAACTACTCTACCATAGAAAATCACATCTTACTATGGTCAGGACGTGACAATCAGTCAACCATCCAGGGTAGTTACAAACAGCACAGGAATGAAATCATCAACATGTATTGATCACAACTTTACTAATGCTGTAGAAATGTGCTTTAAAGCATGTAGTGATCACAATATAGTAGCCATATCTAGGAAAACCAAAGTTCCAAAGGCTGGGCCTAATATAGTGTCTAAGAGGTCATACAATAAGTTTTGTAGTGATTCCTATGTTGTTGATGTAAAGAATATTTGTTGGTCCGTGGTGTGTAATGAGGAGCAACCAGACGCCGCAATTGACACATAGATGAAATTGCTTATCCCAGTTACTAATAAGCATGCACCATTAAGAAAATGAGTAAAATCGGTTAAACTGTTAGGGCTAGGGGGCAGTATTTACACGGCCAGATAAAAAACGTACCCGATTTAATCTGGTTATTACTACTGCCCAGAAACTAGAATATGCATATAATTATTGGCTTTGGATAGAAAACACCCTAAAGTTTCTAAAACAGTTTGAATGGTGTCTATGAGTATAACAGAACTCATATGGCAGGCAAAAACCTGAGAAGATTCTGTACAGGAAGTACCCTCTCTGACCATTCCTTTGGCTTCTTGGCTCTGTTTATTGAAAATGTAGGATCTTTGCTGTAACGTGACACTTCCTACGGCTCCCATAGGCTCTCAGAACCCGGGAAAAAGCTGAATGATGTAATTCCAGCCCCAGGCTGAAACACATTAGCGCCTTTGGTAAGTGCTCTATCAGAGGACCATCAGACTGAGGCTCGTGCACAAGGGGATCCCATGTTTTTATTTTCTCTCTCTTTGAACGTAAACACCCTTTCCCGGTCGGAATATTATCGCTTTTTTACGAGAAAACTGGCATAAAAATTGATTTTAAACAGCGGTTGACATGCTTCGAAGTACGGTAATGGAATATTTAGAATTTTTTTGTCACGAAATGCGTGACTTTACACTTCGGATAGTGTCTTGAACGCACGAACAAAACAGAGAATATTTGAACATAACTATGGATTATTTTGAACCAAACCAACATTTGTTATTGAAGTAGAAGTCCTGGGAGTGCATTCTGACGAAGAACAGCAAAGGTAATAACATTTTTCTTATAGTAAATCTGACTTTGGTGAGGGCTAAACTTGGTGGGTGTCTAAATAGCTAGCCCTGTGATGCCAGGCTATCTACTTAGAATATTGCAAAATGTGCTTTCACCGAAGAGCTATTTTAAAATCGGACATAGCGAGTGCATAGAGGAGTTCTGTATCTATAATTCTTAAAATAATTGTATGTTTTTTGTGAATGTTTATCGTGAGTAATTTAGTAAATTCACCGGAAGTTTGCGGGGGGTATGCTAGTTCTGAACGTCACATGCTAATGTAAAAAGCTGGTTTTTGATATAAATATGAACTTGATTGAACAAAACATGCATGTATTGTATAACATAATGTCCTAGGTGTGTCATCTGATGAAGATCATCAAAGGTTAGTGCTGCATTTAGCTGTGGTTTGGGTTTATGTGACATTATATGCTAGCTTGAAAAATGGGTGTCTGATTATTTCTGGCTGGGTACTCTGCTGACATAATGTAATGTTTTGCTTTCGTTGTAAAGCCTTTTTGAAATCGGACAGTGTGGTTAGATTAACGAGAGTCTTGTCTTTAAAATGGTGTAAAATAGTCATATGTTTGAGAAATTGAAGTAATAGCATTTCTAAGGTATTTGAATAACGCGCCACAGGATTCCACTGGCTGTTACGTAGGTGGGACGATTTCGTCCCACTGGCCCTAGAGAAGTTAAATCCCCATGGATTGATGAGGAATTGAAAAATTGTATGGTTGAGAGGGATGAGGCAAAATGAACGGCAAATAAGTCTGGCTGCACAACCAATTGGCAAACATACTGCTTTGCGTTCTTAGGAAACTATGCAGTATTTCGTTTTTTCAATGTATTATTTCTTAGTGTTACCCCAGGAAATCTTAAGTCTTATTACATACAGCCGGGAAAAAACTATTGGATATAAGAGCAACGTCAACTTAACGACTCATGGTGTAATCATAACAACATACAGGAACTCAAGTCCTTCTGCTCACCCGACCTAGAATTCCTTACAATCAAATGCCGGCCATTTTACCTACCAAGATAATTTTGGTCAGTTATAGTCACAGCTGTGTACATTCCCCCTCAAGCGAACACCAAGACGGCCCTCAAGGAACTTCACTGGACTCTATGTAAACTGGAATCCATATATCCGGAGGCTGCAGTTATTGTAGCTGGAGATTTTAACAAAGCAAATTTGAGAACAAGGCTAACTAAATTGTATCAGCATATTTATTGCACGACTTGCATGGCTAGTGCTCTCGATCACTGCTACTCTAACTTTCGCGATGCATACAAAGCCCTCCCCCGCCCTCCCTTTGGCAAATCTGACCACGACTCCATCTTGCTCGTTCCGTTTTATAAGCAGAAACCATTCAACCCTTGTCTGACCAATCGGATGCCATGCTTCAAGACAGTTTTGATCACGCGGACTGGAATATAGCCTCAGAGAACAACATTGACCTATACACTGACTCGGTGAGTGCATTTATTAACCTGTTAGGGCTAGGGGGCAGTATTTGCACGGCTGGATAAAAAAAATGTACCCGATTTAATCTAAAACTGTTTGAATGGTGTCTGTGAGTATAACAGAACTCATTTGGCAGGCAAAACCCTGAGACATTTTCTGACAGGAAGTGGATACCTGATGTGTTGTATTACCTTTAAACCTATCCCATTGAAAAACACAGGGGCTGAGGAATATTTTGGCACTTCCTATTGCTTCCACTAGATGTCACCAGCCTTTACAAAGTGTTTTGAGTCTTCTGGAGGGAGATCTGACCGAACAAGAGCCATGGAACGATGATGGCCCATTAGACACCTGGCGCGCGAGTTCATGTTGGGTACCCTCGTTCCAATACGTTATAAAAGAGTATGCATTCGTCCACCAGATGGGGAAGGTAGTAAACAACATCTACACCGGGACCCCACAAGGGTGTATGCTCAGCCCCCTCCTGTACTTCCTTTTCAACCATGACTACATAGCCATGCACGCCTCCAACTCAATCATCACGTTTGCAGACGACACTACATTAGTGGGCCTGATCACCAACAAATACAAGACAGCCTACTGGGAGGAGGTGAGGGCACTCAGAGTGTGGTGTCAGTAAAACAACCTCTCACTCGTCAACAAAACAAAGGAGATGATCGTGGACTTCAAGAAAGAGCAGAGGGAGCACCCCCCTATCCACATCGACGGGACAGTAGTGGAGAAGGTGGAAAGTTTTAAGTCCCTTGGCGTACAGATCACATACAAACTGAAATGGTCCATCCACACAGACAGTGTGGGGAAGAAGGCGCAACATCAACTCCATTCCTGGAGGCTGAAGAAATTTGGCTTGTCACCCACAACCCTGACAAACCTTTACAGAGGCGCAATCGAGAGCATCCTGTCGAACTGTATCACAGCCTTGTATGGCAACTGCACCGCCCTCAACCACAAGGCTCTACAGAGGGTGGTGGGGTCTGCACAATGCATCACCGGGGGCAAACTATCTGCCCTCCATGACAGCTACAGCACCCGATGTCACAGGAAGGCCAAAAAGATCATCAAGGACAATAACCACCCGAGCCACTGCCTGTTCACACCGTTATCATCCAGAAGCGAGGTCAGTACAGGTGCATCAAAGCTGGGACTGAGAGATTGAAAAACAGCTTCTATCTCAAGGCCATCAGACTGCTAAACAGCAATCACTTACTCAGAGAGGCTGCTGCCTACATTGAGACCCAGTCACTGGACACTTTAATAAATGGATCACTTGTCACTTTAAACAATGCAACTTTAAATAATGCCACTTTAATAATGTTTACATATCTTACATTACTCATATCACATGTATATACTGTATTTTATACCATCTACTGCACCTTCCTATGCCGTTCGGCCATCGCACATCCATATATTTATATGTACGTATTCTCATTCACCCGTTTAGATTTGTGTGTATTAGATAGTTGTTGGGGAATTGTTAGATTACTTGTTAAATATTACTGCACTGTCGGAACTAGAAGCACAAGCATTTCGCTACACTCGCATTAACATCTGCTACTCATGTGTATGTGACCAATAAAATTTGATTTGAGATAAATTACATAAAGAATGAGTGTAAAAAGCTTTGGAGCACCTTAAATGAAACTCAGCTCCATCATTCATTGAATCAGATGGCTCATTCATCACAAAACCCACTGATATGGCCAACTACTTTAATTACTTTTTCATTGGGAAGATTAGCATACTTAGGTATGACATGCTAGCACCAAGCGCTGACACTACACATCCAAGTATATATGACCAAATTATGAAAGACGTGCGTTGTAATTTTGAAGTGAGTGTGGAATAGGTGAAAAACGTATTGTTGTCTATCAACAATGACAAGCCACCCGGGTCTGACAACTTGGATGGAAAATTACTGAGAATAATAGTGGGCGACTTTTCCACTTCTATTTGCCATATCTTCAATTTAAGCCTACTATAAAGTGTGTTCCCTCAGGCCTGGAAGGAAGCAAAAGTAATTCCGCTACCTAAGAATAGTGGTGCCTCCTTTACTGGCTCAAATAACTGACCAATCAGCCTGTTACCAACCCTTAGTAAACCTTTGGAAAAAATTTTTTTACCAGAGACAATTGGTATTTTACAGTAAACAACAGACTTTCAGCACGTTTATAGGGAAGGACATTCAATAAGCATAGCACTTACACAAATTGACTGATGACAGAGAGAAATTCATAATAAAAATATTGTGGTGGCTGTTTTGTTAGACTTCAGTGCGTCTTTTGACATTATCAATCATAGTCTGCTGCTGTCACGTCCTGACCCTTGTAAGAGGTCATTTTCTATAGTAGATGGGTCAGGGTGTGACAGGGGGTGTTTGGTTGGTTTTCTGGTTTTCTATTTCTATGTTTTGTGTTCTAGGTTTTCTATTTCTATGTTGTTGTTTTTTGGGTTGATCTCCAATTGGAGGCAGCTGGTCCTCGTTGCCTCTGATTGGAGATCAACCTAGAAGCACGGGGTTGTTCCTTTTGGGTTTGTGGGTTGTTAATTTTGAGTAGTGTGTTTTCCTCTCTGCGTCACGGTTTGTTGTTTTTTGTATTTCTAGAATTTGGTGTATTGCAACGTTTCACTATAAATAAAAAGATGTGGAACTACAACCATGCTGCACGTTGGTCTGATCATTCTGACAGTTGTGACAGCTGCTGGAAAAACCTCTGTGTTATGGCTTTACACCCCCTGCTATATTGTGGATAAAGAGTTACCTGTCTAACAGAACACAGAGGGTGTTCTTTAAGGAAGTCTCTCCAACATAATCCATGTAGAAACGGGAATTCCCCAGGGCAACTGTCTAGGGCACTTACTTTTTTCAATATTTTCTAACGACATGCCACTGGCTCAACACTAAACACGTCAGCTACTACAGCGACTGAAATGACTGCAACACTTAACAAAGAGCTGCAGTTAGTTTCAGAATGGGTGACAAGGAATAAGTTAATCCTAAATATTTTTAAAACTAAAAGCATTGTATTTAGGACAAATCATTCACTAAACCTCAAACCTCAACTAAATCTTGTAATGTACAATGTGGAAATTGAGTAACCTTGGAGTGTAAATTGTCATGGTCAAAACATATTGATACATTAGTAGCTAAGATGGGGAGAAATCTATCCATAATAAAACGCAGCTCTGCCTTCTTTACAGCACTATCAACAAGGCAGGTCCTACAGACTGTAGTTTTGTTGACTGTTCAGTCGTGTGGTCAGGTGCCACAAAGAGAGATTTTGCAATTGGCTCAGAACAGGGTAGCACGAAAGGCCCTTGGATGTACTTGACATACACAGAGAGCTAACATTAATAATATGCATGTCAATCTCTCCTGGCTCAATGTGGAGGAGAGAATGCCTTCATCACTACTTGTATTTGTGAGAGGTATTGACATGTTGAATGCACCGAGCTGTCTGTTTGAACTACTGGCACACAGCTCGGACACCCATGCATACCCCACAAGACATGTCACCAGAGGTCTCTTCACAGAGCCCAAGTCCAGAACAGACTATGGGAGGCACACCGTACTACAAAGAGCCATGACTACATGGAACTCTATTCCACATCAAGTAACTCATGCAAGCAGTAAAATTAGATTTCAAAAACAGATACAAAAATTTAACTTATGGAACAGCGGGGACAGTGAAGCAACACAAACATTGGCACAGACACATGCATACACACACGATAACATATGCACTACACACACGTACACATGGATTTTGTGTTGTAGATACATGGTAGGGGCCTGAGGGCACACACTTAATGTGTTGTGAAATCTGTTATGAATGTATTTTAATTATATTAAAATCGTATAACTGCCTTAATTTTGCTGGACCGCAGGAAGAGTAGCTGCTGCCTTGGCATAATACATTTATTTATCCATAATAAATACAAATTGTTGAAAACACGGGAAACTGTTGAGCGTGAAAAACCCAGCAGCGTTGCAGTTCTTAAAACAAACCGATGTGCCTAGCACCTTCTATCATACTCCATTTAAAGGCACTTGAATATTTTGTCTTGCCCATTCACCCTCCCAATGGCACACATACACAATCCATGTCTTAATTGTCTCAAGGCTTAAAAATCCTTCTTTAACCTGTCTCTTCATCTTCATTTACATTGATTGAAGTATATTTAACAAGTGACATCAATAAGGTATCATAGCTTTCAGCTCGATTCACCTGGTCAGCCCATGTCATGGAAAGAGCAGAACACTCAGTGTATATTGTTAGCACCAGCCCTCAGCTCAGTTAATGAATAACCCAGGGAGCTATTATCTGCACATCTTGTAATGTAATCCAAGGTCACAGCGCAATAGTTACACAGAGGATTGCATTAAATCTGGAGAGAGACTTCTTGTGTTTACCACTTATACAGATTCCTTATTGGCTAGATATGGGTCATGGGTCCCCACTTTCCAGTTCCCTACATACAGTACATGCACTTTGAAAAACAATTGCTGTATTTTCGATGTGGTGATTTTACATACGGTGTGATTTGTGATTTGACTTGCCATTTTATTAATGGCAATACATGTCATTATATTGAACCCAACTTTTCAATTTGTCTTTAGCTTTCAACTGCATCATATCTTCCCTTTAATACAATACCATAGTCAAATAATATAGGCTGAGATCAGGGTCATTTCATTTTCTGTTCTGGTCAAGGATTTTGATTATCTGTCAGTACATTATTACGTCTTGGAGATAGTACATCAGGGTGTGTGTATAAAGAAGCAACAATCATGCATGGAACTACAAAACAAACCATGAGTTCAGATAATTTAAAAAAAGTGTGAAAAGGAGCACTTGTTGCATACCTGCCCCTGGTAGGGTGGGGTAGATAGGTGGAGTTTGTCCCACACTTGAAATAAAAGCTTACCTACAGGTAGCCAAGAACTCATTGAATAAGCTTTTTTCATTCTCTCTCCTTTTTGTTCTCACAAAATGTCCTAAATATCATTGTGCCAAAGAGGACAAAGAGGAGAGGACATTGTGGAACTCTCAAGAAGGGCTTTTACAGCAGGTTCACATTGCAGATTATAACTACTGAGAGCAAATGAAGCCACACCTGAGAAGGCATCAACACTAAACGTGAGTATTATACAACTTCCTTGCATTTTAAAAGTAATTTAGAGAAGTTAAGTCAGAACTTTGTAAGACGTTCTACAGAAAGTGTTACTGCATGCTACTGAGTTAATTTACGACTTTCCATAATTTCTTATTAACCATGGAAATAATAATCCTGAGCTTTCTGTCATGAGGAGCTCTATTTTTCTAGTTGCCGTGTCAACTGGCAAAATGAAGAATCTAGATTTACAAAAATGTCATGGTTTTGCATATATTCTAAAAGAAACCCTGTTTAAATGTAAAAATGGTGTGTTTCAGTGGGGAATACATATAACATAATATTTAGACATTATTTAGAGGAAATGTTTTTTGGTCAGTGATATACTGTACCTATGTGAACATCAGAGGGAGGACATACAGTATCTAACAGGTTAAATATCTGTCACGTCATGAGCAGTAAAGGGGTTATTTGTTATTGTAGTTTGGTTAGGACGTGGCAGGGGGTGTTTGTTTTTATGTGGTTCGGGGTTTGTTGGGATATGTATTTATGTAAGAGGGGTGTTTGTTTTATGTGTTCCGGGGTTTTTGAGTATTGTTCTATGTTTTGTATTTCGATGGGTTTTCTATGTTGTGTATTTCTTTGTTGGCCTGGTATGGCTCTCAATCAGGAACAGCTGTACATCATTGTTGCTGATTGGGAGTCATACTTAGGTAGCCCTTTTTCCACCTGTCTTTTGTGGGAAGTTGTTTTTGCACTGCTAGGGTTAGCCTGCAAAACTGTTTAGCTGTCGTTCGTTTTCTTGTTTTTTTTTAAGTGTTCAAGTTTATTAAAATAAAAGTTAAAATGAGCACTCAACCCGCTGCGCCTTGGTCTACTCCATACGACGACCGTTACAATATCTGTGTTGTGAAATTAGGCGTGTGGAAATATCTTATCAATTGCCTAATTTCTGGATGAAACCAACCAGCTACAGTAGCTCCAGTGAGAATGTTTTTGTAACTGACATTTGTCCAAAGGGCTCATTTAATGCTTGAACTGTGTTACCTACTGTGTCCTAGTTTGTTGACATTGACTAACATTGCTTCTTCTTTTTCAGTCCCACTGCTTGCAATGCAAATAGGGTGACAAAAAAGTGGCAACTACAGAGAACACATTTAAGACCAAGATGACCACCAAGAAGGCAGATGTCCAACGGAGGATCGTCTCCAAGAATGGACACAACCAAGTGCGCATTGACAACGTGGAGGGCATGGTGAAGATCTACCTCCACGACATCTGGACCACGGTGGTGGACATGAAGTGGCGCTATAAGCTCACCCTCTTCTTCTCCACTTTCATAATGACCTGGTTCCTCTTTGGCGTCATCTTCTACTTTATCGGCATGGGCAACGGTGACTTCGAGGGTGAGCTGCTGTCCAACCACACGCCCTGTGTCATGAACGTCGAGACCCTAACCGGTGCCTTCCTCTTTTCCCTGGAGTCGCAGACCACCATTGGCTATGGCTTCCGCTATATCACCGACGAGTGTCCGCTGGCCATCTTCGTCCTGCTGGTCCAGCTGGTCACCACGGGCCTGGCTGAGATCTTTGTAACCGGGGCCTTTCTGGCCAAGCTGGCGCGACCCAAAAAGCGGGCCGAGACCATCAAGTTCAGCCAGTTGGCAGTGATCTGCCGCCGCGATGGTAAACTATGTCTGATGGTGCGTGTGGCAAACTTGAGGAAGAGCCTGCTGATTCAGTGCCAGCTGATGGGCAAGCTGCTCTCACCCAATGTGACTGAGGAGGGTGAGAAGACTCTGATCCGCCAGACGGCTGTGGACTTCTACATAGACTCGTGCGGGGAGTGCCCCTTCCTAATCCTGCCCCTCACATTCTACCACGTGCTGGATGAGAGTAGCCCGCTGGCGGGGCTGACCGCCGAGAGGTTGCAGACTCGTGACTTTGAGCTGCTGGTCACCCTTAATGCCACCATGGAGTCCACGGCAGCCACTTGTCAGAGCCGCACCTCTTACGTTCCCCAGGAGATCCTGTGGGACTACAAGTTCAAGCCTGTGCTCTTCAGAACCCCTGGTGGCCAGTATGGGGCCGACTTTAACTTCTTTGACAAGGTGCAGGTGAGCAGCGACCCTATACTCCCCAGTAACAACAAAGATAAGCTGAAACTGGAGGAGTACAAGAAGGAATAAGAGGTCGCTCAAACATGTTGGACACTGGTAATTAACATGACCCACAGTTACTGTCTGGAAACAATTTGTAAACACGCATTACAGAAATATATCTGTTTTTATTTCATATAACTGCTAAACCTAATACACATGAGTGAATGATGACACTTTTAGGCAAATAAACTAATGTTCATCATGATCAGTATGTATCTGGTCATAGTAAATTCAGGTGCAGTGTATAACTAGCACATCGTTTGGATCCACAAGCCATAAAATAGGAGAATAAGGACATACAGGCAAAACAAGGACTGGGTCTCAGGTGCCAGTGTTTGAGTGGAACTGTGGCAGCAACTATTGCTGTACTGGAAATATTTAACCTGTACATAGGATTCCAGGAAAGCAGATTCAAGATGTTGTTTTTTGTATCACTCAAGTTGGATATTTTAATATATTATACATTTCACATTAAGGGCAGATGGGGATAGAACAAAACGTATTTAGTGTGTAGTGCTTAAGAGCTGTGTTTTTTCTGTGTCTATGAATAAACCATTGACTTTGAAGAAGAGATGTTTCATATGCCATTATGACATTGAAGGGATGTTTTTATTCCCTTTCCCATTACCCCCATCCCACACTGCTCTTCTCCTCATCTCTTAGGTTTGACCTAATTAAGGGCTCTACTCAATCCGTATCGCAAAAGTTCGAAGTTACAGCGTGATTGAAATTTAAAGGTAATGGAGACTGCATTCATGGCAAACGCTGCATTTGTCGGCTCAATCGGAAATTACCTTTACATTTCTATTGTGCAATCTGCAACGCTTCAGCGATACACAGATTGAATCGAACCCGAGGTCTGTCGTTTGGTTGTTGGCACACACTGAATGTTTTGGGTCAAAACAATGGGAGCAACTTCTCTTTACTGTATGCAGACAGAGCACAATAACATACAATCTTTGACCTTCCAAGACAAGAGAGGACTGCACTTTGGTTGAAAATACTTTATTAGAAATTACACTGTAGAAAATCTATCAAAGTATATGATTTTTATCATCCCTTTAGTCAACAATCTCAGTATCTCAGTCCTGTTTCTCAGTTTACAAGGCTGCCAGCTTATAGGTGTTCTACCCAAGCCTGAAACCCATAAAATAATACTGAACAGGTCTGAAATGCCTTGCCTGGCCAACACAATCCGTTTTAGATTAGTATATATAGTTTGTTGTAAACTGTTTACAGAGATTGAAGTTCAAAGGCGACATTTTTATAAATGTTTTTGTTTACTGCCCGCTTTGGTCCATTTCAATTACTTTTTTGTCACTATATCTATTATAAAAACGTTGTCTGTGTCTTTGGCTGGCTGAGATCAACTCGTAGTGTATAAATGCATAAGTTATATATTTATCATATAAAAAGAAATATAACATTGACTTGTATACTTCAATCTAACAAACGCACAGCGTTCGTGACTCAGAAAAACAATAATACAAAATTGGCACTTCGTAAAATCTCTTCAGCTGAACTGGGAGTTTCTGTGGTAAGGCACTGGTCAAGAAAACCACTCCTTCCTTCTAAAAAGATTTGAAATCACACATAACATTTTACGAATCTTATTTCCAGTTTTTCTCAATTTCCAAAACACTGATGAATTGTTTTCAAGAATAACAATCAAGTAAAAAAAAAAGTTCCTTTACGTTCAATAATGCCATATGCACTACCATATAGTATAATAATACTGATAAGACATAAGGCTGTTAATATCCAAAGGAATAATACTTCATTTTTCACATATTTCATTGTCTTTTGATGATCCGCCATCCTCTCTGATGTTTCCCCACCCTTGGTCACAAACAGTCTGTGAGTCCATCCATGGTCATATGACATGACCATCTAGCACAAGTCTACCCAAGGTGTTTCCTGCTGGTGCTCATTTCACAGTTTACTACAGCCAAGTTTAGTACTCCTCCCTACTTCCTCTGTGTACTCTAAAGTACACACTCATTTGCAACACCACACCCCTCACCTCCCTTACATCTCACTTACCTTGCCTAATCTGTACGGTCTTTGATATGTTTACTTCTTTAAATAAAGTAGTTTAATAGTTTAAAAAAATAATATATAATAAGCAACTGTTCATGCAGATATGGTATTTTTGGGGTATATTTATCGCCCTTCATAAAAAGGACATGATCATGTTAAATAGTCCACTGATAACTCCCTTTTATGTCTACTCAAAGACTTGTCTTTCACTGTTCTCAGAAACTACACGTCGCACAATGCCCTTGGTCATAGCAACATCCTCTATTGCCCTTTTTACAGTGTGCCCTCCTATATCGTCTTATAGCGACATGTCTGTAGCCCTCCTCTCAAACCTTTAAAAAACCTTGAGTTCCTTCACCTGCTCATGCCCTAGAATTACACCAGTAATTCTAGGGCATGAAACCCTACCTCTACCTCATACACCCTACCTCTACATTATTCCTTTATTATTGATCCTGCCCGTTTTCATTTGATTCCTAAACTGCCCTTTGTGTTTGCCGGTTTATTCCCGTTTCCTCCCCCAGTTTTAGAGTTGTGAGACGACCTCCCCCTGGCAGGTCTAATAGTAAGTCCCCAGGTGGGAGGGCATGTGAGTGGCTGGGTGCCGGGTGTTGGGGTAGATACCGCCGGTGGGGGAATTCCAGTAGGGGTTGGGGGCAGCAAAGAAGCTGGAGGAGGTGACAGGTAGCGCTTGGGGGTGAGGCGTGACAAAGTTGACCTTCTGCTGGTGTGTATGATAGGTGCTCATGTAGGATAAGTCGGAGGGGTATTTGTACATGGAGGACTCTGGAGGGTGGGGCTGCAGGGCCTGGGCGATGCCGTGGAAGTCAAACTTGTAGGCGTAGCGCTTGCCGTGCACCTTGGTCATGATGTTCTTGTCGTAGTAGTAGCGCAGGGCGCGGCTCAGCTTGTCGTAGTTCATGTTGGGCTTGCTCTTCCTCTCACCCCAGCGCCTCGCCACCTCATCAGGGTCGGTCATCTTGAACTCACCATTAGTGCCCTCCCAAGTGATGCAGCCAGAGTTGGCGCTGTCTGACAGGAGCTCCAGCAGGAACTGCCACAGCTGGATCTGTCCCGAGCCTGCAGGCAGAAAGGGTGTCAGCACAGTCACAATTACTAATACTGGCTGGGATTCAAACCGCACTGTGCCGACATCACACTGCACTTCACTTTCAAAGGCAATTTCCTTGAAGTTCACGATCGCATTCAGGGTAAATGCTACGGATGTCAGCTCAAACGTAAATTACCTTTAAAGCTCAAGAGTAGTGCGATGTCAGCAGATTGTGGTTTGTTTGAGTCCCGGCCACAGTCTGGACAGAGACATGGAATCAATATCGTAACAATTATAATACAGTCTGGACAGAGACATGGAATCAACACATAAAAAATGTATAATACAGTCTGGAGATAGACAGGTGGTCATCACCATAACAACTACAAAAAGATGTGTTACAGTCAACACCAGAATAACTACTCATAGCAAGAGTCACTAACAAACAACTATTTATATAAATGGTGCCTTTGTTGTAATATGAATATCTAAAATCCTTAATCTTGTCTAATGAAGTGATAATCACTTCCACCCACCCTAAAACTCACCGGGGTTTGCCAGCCTGCTGCTTGTGGGCCCCAGGATCTGGTAAGGATCTAAGAAGTGAAAAACATTCACATTAGTAGGATAAATATATTTTTTCAGCTCAGTCAACATCTATTTCAGAGTACTGTTCAAGCTTATATTTTACCTAGCTGAGGCCTCTGCTCCTCTGTTTTGGTGACAATGGTTGGGGAGGGCTGGGAACCTTGAGGGATAAAGTTCCCAAAATATTAACAGGGGGTTTCCCTGAGTGCAAAGGTCCAAGTGTATACAGTGGAGAAATAGCTTCTTATCTTGAGGTATCCAAATTCCTGTTTTCTGATTGTGCCTGACCTGTTTTGTTTATGTTTAGTCTACAGGCTTGTAAAGGTGTAGGCCTAATCTTTTAAATTCATTGTAATATACTTTTACACAATTCCCAATAGATGAAAAGCAAAGGGAGTGCCATGTTTTGACAAAGGACCGATGTGCAGTACATTGTGACTCCTTACCTTTGGTGGAAGACACAGCTTGAGGAGCCCAGCCAGATCTTCTGGCTGCTTCATAAGCCAGGTCTGTAAAATATCATAAATGACAAATGAACCTGCTGCCTGCAGCTATGAACCTTAACCCCAGAGGGCGCTATGATAAAAACAAAAACATGCTGATAGGTGAGTGCATTTCTGTGGTTCACCTCATCAGTCTGAGGCAAGAGTTGTGGATTGCCAGAAACTTCCCATAATACAAGCGGCCCAAACACAGAGACACAACTACTGCAGTCTGGAGTATTATTTTAAGGGCAAGGGATGCTTGAGTTGAAATAAATAAATTAAACCTCTAAAACATTTTTTCCACAAACTTCTAAATACATCTTTGTTTTGTGTATTTGTACATGGGCATTGGGCAATTTGGAAAATGTAGTACTTTGTCTCCAAGGTATGTGGTTCCTTGTTTCTCCTTTACCCCTGTACCTTGCTCCTCTACAAGTGTAATTGGATGTGCTTACAGTATGCTCTTATGCCTCATCTACATAAACTTATAGGAGTGATGAATCACCCACCTGGCCTACTGGAGAATCTGGGGGAGTTGTCAGTGGGATAAACAGGAGTGTTGGGGAAAATAAAACTCGCACCTCCTGCAGAGAGTGAAAGAGATGATCATTAATAAATTATGTAAATGATTACATACCCGTAATGACAACTTCTCATGACACAAATGTTCCAATTTAATTGCTTTGACGAATATCCATGTGGGGAGGGATTTCGTGCAGCACAGGGACAATTACAGCAGTATGCATCAACATTAGACTTTAGCACATGCTTTCCTCTGCGCTCTACAGCCACAATGCATAACTGCAGCAGCATACAATAACTTCTGCACCACATAACAAAAACACAAAGACAAATAATAACAACAAAAGATACAATTTGATAACTTGATGCATAATCTGATAATCATATGAATACAAAAAAGCAGTGTGAATGTATATAAAGAGTACACTGTATATACATAGGTGGGCACTGTGTGAGTGTGAGGATACTGTGGTGGCGGGAGCAAAGCCAGAGGTAGAGAAGGGGGGCAGGGGACTCCTTACCTGAGTTGCGAGCATGCATTAACCGCGGGGAGTTTTGTAAGGCTTTGTCAACATCATCGGAAGTCAAGTGAGGAAGTGGAGCTGAGAAATAAAACATTCTTTTGAAAAAGAGATGAACCAAAAAAATAGAACAGCTCAAAACAACCTATGATGTGCAAGGAGTGATGCGTTGGGGGGGAGGGGGGAGGGGGCAGCCATAACACAAACCATTAGCGATGCACTAAGGTAGGGGCTGCTCTCTGAACTGCCATAGAGGCAACATTCAACAGGCAAGGAGCGATACAGGGAGATAGATTGGTGAGGAAATGGGGGGAGAGAGAGAGAGAGAGAGAGAGAGAGAGAGAGAGAGAGAGAGAGAGAGAGCTTGTAAGACAATGGTAGGGAGGGCCAATCCAAATAAACAGTTAATCACTCGTGCCCACATTCGTCCGTGAGAATCCATCGGTTTTCCCTCCTCCAGAGTAAATTCGGCGAGCGTGTGTACACATGAGGGGGAAAGAGAAGCAGCAGCCATTGCCAAAAACAAAAGGAGGAGAGGGGGATGAAAGGAAAGCTTATGAGGGCCTTCTTCTCCCCCCCCACTAGTGTATTTTCCAGTCAAGCAGACCTCAAAGCTAAATCCAGCAACTATTTTTAATATAGGGCCAGCAAAAAAAGTCTTTGGAGTGACGCTAAGTATGCCTATTGGCAATTCTCTCTTATCTTATCAATTTCAAACTGCCCACAGTATTTCAATGAGGGTGTGGGAACTGGTGATTACACTAAAAGTAATGTATAAGAAAAGGCCTTTCAAAAGATTTTCCTGAGACTCATGCATATCAAGAGCGCTTCAAGCACAGGATTGTGGAATAATGCAATGTGGGCGATATTTTGTGTATTTCATATGGTTCTGGAAATTTCTACATAGAAACACCATCAGGAGGAAGGATGAAAGTGGCCTGTTTAGGCCCTTGCCTCCTGTAAGACCCTATGATCTGTGAACAGTACATGATACAGACAACATCTTGGTGTCATTATACTCCTTATAGCATGCTCTAACATATGGAGTATTTCAAGATACTAAAAGAAAAATGTTAACATTAATTTATTCAACATTCAACATATTAATAAAAGTGCCCTTTCTGATTTTGTTCATTTTAAAACAATGTTTGCAACAATATACTCTAAAATTACATCAAATTTCCAGAGTGGGATCTCTCCTAGTTTTGAACATTTTATGAGCGCCACCAACACAGTGAATGGGAAAATGGATTCAAAGGGAACTCCCTCTGCTGGTGATTTGCTGAATGTGCAATCCTAAAGGAGGGCTGTGATTGGTTAATGACCTATAACGTCAATGTATAAAATTGGTCTTCATATGAATATATTTTATGTTGAATATATGAATGTGTAAATTTCAGAATCTAGACATACTTCATATTTGAGAGCACACAGTACAATGGCAAAAATATGTTGTCTGTATCGTACGGTTCATGGATCATAGGGTCTTACAGGAGGCATGTATACAGCGGTCTAAAAAGGGCCTAAATCGGCCACTTTCATTATACAAATGTAAAAGGCATGTCAAACATCCTTCCTCCCTCTTTCTGGCATGGAATCACCCAGTGTTATACTGTACCTACATTTAGTCTGAATGGTGACAGTTTTTGGCACATAATGATGACACACAAAAATTAACAACACCCCTGTTCAGAAGGTGGTGGTACACATCACTAAACTGAACTCCTCAAGCTATCTGGCTTTCTCATTTCTCTGTCTGGCTGGCTCTATCTGTTTGGTTCTCCTCTTTCTCCCATCACTCACCACCTCTGCACATCTGTGGGTGAAGCCTACCGAAACCGACACTGATATCAAACAAACAAACGCACAAGCAGTCACTATGAGAAGAGTAATGGTTCATTGGAAAGTTCTCTGAACAATCAAATGGAACTTGGACTCAGAGAGAGCAGAGAGAGAGAGTGTCAAAGATAAACATAATCTCAAGAGTCTGACAAACCTTCTCCAATGACTATAAACAGATATGCTTCTTAAGATGGTTGCCAATGATGACTTTATTGATGTAGTGTACCTATTCCTCTTTAAAAACATATTATTAATTATTTTATTATTGTTACACTACTGCCACCATTACTCCTACTACTACTACACAGCTACCACTGTAACATCTACTGTTAACAACTTAAAACTAGAATGTGTGTGTGTATGCATGTGAAGACGCATGTGGACGGCATGCACCAATGCATGTGTTGTAGAGAGGAGGTGAGGTGTCAGTGGACAGGAAAGCAGGTCTTGGAGCAGTGAGTCATTCAGCCAAAGCAGCAGAAGCAGCAACAGCAGGGAATCCTTCACCAGGTTTCATTCTAATCTGCAGTCAAGCAAAGTAGCTGAGGCCCTCTGGAGAACGTCAGTTGGATGCAGACCATACAGAGACAGGACTACTGAGGCCCGCTACAGGAAGGCTACATGATCTGCCCTAACTTTGGCAAGCTATGAGAACTTCAATAAGTGCATCTCATACTCCACTTTCTCCTTAATCTAGGTAAGTCGGATCCTAGAGAGCCATAGTGTGTGCAGGCCGTAAGACCAATATTTAAAGGCCATTAAGCCTGCTTAACTTATAACCCACCAGGACAAGTTCTCTAACCTTACCCCGGTATAGAGGTATAAAAAGATGGACCACCAGACCACAGCAGCCCTTCAATAGTACCCCTTTGTAGCCTCTTTCTTTACTGCCTGCCATTGCATTGTGTTGGCCAGCTAGGGAAGGGGGGCAGAAGGCGGGAGCATGTAGAGGGAGGAGAGAGGGATGATGATGATGAAGAGGAGAATGAAGATACTAGACTCACTCTCTCTGAGGTAGTGCAGATGGGAGAGCAGGATGTCTGCGTTGTAGCTGAGCGTGAGCCTCTGGAAGTCCTCCTTGCACATCTTGCACAGGTCTTTGCCGTCCACGTTGTGGAAGAGAGCCATATCCACGTCCAGCAGGCCATACTCCTTTACTGCCCATTCCAGCCACTGGCGCACATGCTCCGTGGACCACAGCGTGGGATCTGCCAGGCCATGGACACAACATAGGAGGGGGGGGATTTGTGTTATCACCATGCAGGAGAGCTGGAGCAGGGAACTAGAGCAGTGGAAAAATGTATCCCACTCACAGAGAAAGGAGAATGGAGCTCACAGCAAACTCTTACCTTAATTCTTACTTATTTTCTTACAGTTCATACTTACTCCCATTCTTTATATGATAGGTTTGAGTGTACATTTGCAATGAAATTGGTTTTATTAACCAACATTTTCTAAATTAATTTAACATTTTTCAATTAAAATTGTCCAATGAAATGACTGCTGAGAACTGTGTTTAGAACGTTGACGCTCTCTTTCCCAGAGATCATACAACGGGTACCAAACATCCCACTCACTCACAGGAACCCACCAGTTTGGCACACCTTCTTTTGGCACGCACATAACAGGATCCAAAAACAGCTGACACATACAGAAACAAACCACACTGTCGTCTGACCCTCCTTTCCAGCCATATTTAGCAGCACCGGCCCAGTGTCCCAAATGGTACCCTATTCCCTCCATAGTGCACTATTTTTTAACAGAGGCCTATGGAGTAAACGGGATAACTTACACTGGCTCAGAGAGCAAGGAGCAAGAGGCAACGGTAACTCCGTGAGCATCCATCTCTACAGCGCCACGAGGCAAGGATCAGTGGGTCGAAAGGGGAGGCTGGCTGTCTGGCACTCGCAGTGTTTCCCCTTTATTCATTTAGCAACAGCGGGCCACTAATCCTTTTTTTTATGGTAAAATGTTTTCAGTGTAAACCTAAACGACTAACATCAGATATAAAGTATGTAGAGAAAATAATGAACCTATATATTTTTTAATAACATCATCTTTGAGAACAGAAAATCACCAACATATTAACTAGACAGTCAGGGATAATCTAACATTCAAAAAATGTCATGGCATGGGGCCTCCATTGATTTTGTTATAATGTTTGAGTCACTCAGATAGCATAAGAACATGGCATAAGCCAATGCAAAATGTGTAGAATTTTTGAACATTTGCTATAAAACAGCATTTTTTTCTCTCAGCCCCATGACAAAATATAGTAGAAATGCAGGAAATGTAACTAAAAGTTAAACGTTGTCTCTGCAGCCAGGAGGAGGGTCTCTAAAATGTTTGGTTGGAGACCACGCCATTGGCCATGTCCATTACCACGCCCCAACCACGCCCACCACCAAAGCCCCATTTTGTTCCAGAAAAAAACCCTGGGGTGACATGTTACAACGTACAGTATATTTGTTGCAGTGGAGGCCCCTCAGAGGAGGAAGCGGAGGACCATCCTCTTCAGTGAATTTCATTACATTTTTATAGTAAAACATTAAAAAAGTTATCCTTTTAAATAAAACTATACTAAATGTATTCATGTAACCAAATAATAGATTAAAACACACTGTTTTGCAATGAAGGTCTATAGTAGCCTCAACAGCACTCTGTAGGGCACCATGGTGTAGCCGGAGGACAGTTAGCTTCCGTCCTCTTCTGGGTACATTGACTTCAATACAAAACCTAGGAGGCTCTTGGTTCTCACCCCCTTCCATAGACTTACACAGTAATTATGAGAACTTCCGGAGGATGTCCTCCAACCTATCAGAGCTCTTGTAGCATGAACTGACATGTTGTCCACCCAGTCAAAGGGTCAGAGAATGAATCTAGTACTGAATGCATAAGCTACAGCTAGCTAGCACTGCAGTGCATAAAATGTGGTGAGCAGTTGACTCAAAGAGAGAAAAAGGCAATAGTTAAACAGTTTTGAACAAATAAATATATTCAAAAATGAAGGAGAACCAAGAGAGAGAGACAGAGAGAGAGAGAGACTTTCACTTAGCTACTTAGCTAGTAAATGAAGCTAGCTAGCTAGTTTAGCCTACACAAACACTCGGCTCAAACAGAGGAATGCTATGTTAGCTATGACTATCCAACACAACACTGGAACTCTTCCAAGTCAAGGTAAGCTTTTGGGTTGACACATTTATTGCCACCAAGGCCCGCCGGTGTAACTGCTAATCTGCTTATTGAACTGCACACTGTAACGTTAATGCATGATTGTAGCAGGTTTACTAACACGTTAGTTCTTCATTATTATATTTTTTTGCCCCCTTTTTCTCCCAATTTCAATTATGATCTTGTCTCATAGCTGCAACTCCCCAACAGGCTCGGGACCGGAGAAGTTCGAGTCATAAGTCCAAACCGCGCTCCTTAACACCCGCCCACTTAACTCAGAAGCCAGCTGCCCTAATGCGTTGGAGGAAACACTGTTCAACTGAAGACCGAAGTCAGCCAGCTGGCACCCGGCCCGTCACAAGGATTCACTAGAGCACGATGAGCCAAGTAAAGCCACCCCAACCAAACCCTTCCCTAACCCGGACGACACTGGGCCAATTGTGCGCCGCCCTATGGGACACCCGGTTACAGCCGGTTGTGATACAGCTTGGGATCGAACCCGGGTCTGTAGTGACGCCTCAAGCACTGCGAGGCAGTGCCTTAGACCACTACACCACTCGGGAAGCCAGACTAAGGCGTTAGTTCTATTAGCTATGTTGACTATGACATTACTTTAGTGGCACTATGACATTACTTTATGGTGATAACGATGTAGGCTGTGTGTAGCGGTTATGATACGGTTTGGAAAGGTTTTTTCACCTAGTCATGTCTGATGTGTTGTGCATTGAAGTCCATCAGTGAAGAATCTCAAATATTAACGACCGTTCCACAGGTGCATGTTCATTAATTGTTTATGGTTCATTGAACAAGCATGGAAAACAGTGTTTAAACCCTTTACAATGAAGATCTGTGAAGTTATTTGGATTTTTACGAATTATCTTTGAAAGACAGGGTCCTGAAAAAGGGACGTTTCTTTTTTTGCTGAGTTTAGTCAAAATAAAGAAAAACCCTTGAATGAGTAGGTGTGTCCAACCTTTTCATTGGTACTGACCTGTGCACCTACATTGTAAACTTTAATTCATAGGCTAGGTTGTAGCAACCTCATGATGGGTATAGGGAAAATATGAGTATCATGTAGTAGCCTAAACCTATCGATGTTGCATTGAACTGGGTGAATGGGACATGAATGACACCCATCCAATAGGCTTTAATAGAAATAAGGCCATGGTCATGAGAATAATAAAAATTGTCCTTCCTGATCTTAAACAGCACTGACTGATTTGTAGCATTTGATGCATTGAGTCTTTGGGGGGTTTTCAATTAGGTATATGCAGATGGGCAACCCCATGCTTTAGCCTATTATTTAAAGCCGATATGTTGCATCAGTTTTGCCTGACAACTCAAACTGAATTCTTCCGCTGCTTTATCTTTTGCGACATACTTCAGTCTGAGACTGCCATCGTTGAAGTTGTTTGTGGTGAGGTCAAAATGAGGGGTGTAGTACAAAACAAGTATCAAATCCAATGGCAAACTTTCAAATAACCGCTTTACCCAAGTGTGTTCTGACTCTGGCACAACGTATCAGTTTCTGGGACCAATCAGAACGTTTAGAATGTGTGTGCTTTCTCGAAATCGCCGGGGAAGTACTCAGATACAGACTCATTGCGGAGAAGAAACAAACGTACGTGGGCGTTTGGCTGGAGCAAGGAGTGTGGGTAGCCAGGCAAGCATCAGTTGGGCTACAGGTTATAATGTTTTAAAAGGGGAAATTATATTTCAGATGGCGTCAACACCCTTTAGTTTTGGAGTATAATGCCTTTATAAAAAGTAACCAGAGTGACCTTCTCACAACACAATATTTTCCTATATGGCAGAGATTGTGGGTCGGGGACGGGGGGCGGGGGTTGAGGCTTCTTAAAATGCCCTAAGGGATGCAATGTGCATCATATAGGAACAGCTCTGTATGTATTTGAAGTTGAAATGATCTCCCCGATCTCCCCTAAGTCCCTATACCAAAATATCAGGAATGTGTTTCCTATACGTAGAGCAGAAAAGCCAGTTGAATGATGACCTCCCATTATATTCCATGAAGCAGTGTGTGCCTATTGTCCTCCTCTAACTAAACAGCAAAAACAGGATGTTCTTAACATGCCGTGTCATTGTCCTTGTCAGCTTCAGTTGAAGAGGAAGTTGCGCTACGCCAGAAAAACTGTGATGCACAACCCCCAGATAGAGAATACAGTGCTGCGTGCCCTCAATGGACAGGTTTTTCTGTGGGGAAATTACTCTAAATAAGTTACTCTATGGTGTTTTTCCATTGGAAACATTTCTGTGACAAAGGCTAACATGGAGCATGATCTAGTGTGATCTTTGGTTTACCGGATGGAGAATGATCTAGTGTGATCTTTGGTTTACCGGATGGAGAATGATCTAGTGTGATCTTTGGTTTACCGGATGGAGAATGATCTAGTGTGATCTTTGGTTTACCGGATGGAGAATGATCTAGTGTGATCTTTGGTTTACCGGATGGAGAATGATCTAGTGTGATCTTTGGTTTGCGCTTCATGTAATTCACAAAAGTGGAGTCCTCAAAACCCTGATGCACATAGGCCAGAAATAAAAAAAAATGTATACATCAAGTGACTATGTATTGTCGATCGCTGACTTTAAATCAAAGAAAACCCTTAGTATGTCAATTTCATTCTGGAAAATATCTACTGTCATCTAATTTCAAAGGTTTTGGCTTTATTTTGGCTGCTTTACAGCCTTATGTGTGTTCCAGTCAGGATTCAGTTATTGTATTCTAGGTGTGTGAATGGGGAACTGATAATAATACCGTACTCCAGTTTGGCAGGGACTCACAGCCCCCTCCTTCACCCTGATCCTTACTCCACCCCTTTGGACCAGAACCATAGGAAACGGTCTAGACAATGAACAGCACACTCGGCAGCAAAATGCTGGGGCTTCTGTGCTGCAGATCATAGGAAGTCTCTCCTTGTGACAGATGAATGCACTGTACGTGAGAGACATGAGGTCCCCTTATCAAAGGCAGTGAGGGACCACATACTGGACCTGACTGACTGGGACTGGAATTGAAGGCTTCTTTAACCAGAGATGGCAACGTCCTGCTTCTCATTCCAAAGCGCGTCCTCTTAAGCTATGTTTACATGTGCATATTGATTATCATCTCAATTGAAGACAGGCGAGTCGACCCAATGTAATTGAGCAGATCCAACTAAGAGTTTCAGCTATCTATAGAAAAGTGTTCTGGTGTTCAGATCACTGTGGTGTAATTTGGGGTGTTGAGCTGTTCTGTTACCTGCGGGAACAATGACGCGTCGCTCATTGGTGGTCATGTTGGGGGGAGCGATGAGCTTGTCCTCCAGGTAGCTACTGTATGTGACGGGGGCAGCGCCCTCACCTCCGCTGGACAATTTTCTGTTCTTCCCCACACTGCAGTCATCAGGAGAGTTCCTGTCAGGACAGAACACAGAGTGATGGGGTCAGTCAAAAAGAGGCAGTCACCCATATATGGGCAGAGTCAATCCCAGAGGGGTGAAATCAACCACCCTTGCAATGCTCATCAAGAAATAGAATTAGAATAACTTTATTTTTCCAGTGAAGGAACTTCTTGTTTGGAGTGGTTCAAAAAGACTAAGGTTACAACAAAAAACACAGACATATCAGGCTACGCAGTAGACCCACTAGGCACAAATCATAGTCTCACCAGACATTCTAGCCTGAGGACAAAGTTACACAAATAACAAACATCTAGGACAGTACAATACAATATTGTGAACATCCATGTGTATTAGCCAGGAGTTCCGTTGGTTAGCGTTCTCAGGCTACCAAAACCAAAGAGTTTTGATTGCTGATTTTGTAGCAGTCTCAGATGATCAGACTCGCCGTCCGTTCATCATACTCACGGCAGCATTCTCTGAGACCTAGGTCCTAACTGATAACACTACATTGGAACATCTGTTTATCAACTGTTTGTTAACCATTAGTAAACTGTTTGTTGATGATTATTATCTGTTGTTCATGTATTTATCACATGCATTCATGTTTACCCCAAAATCTCCCCATAACAACGCTAGAATGTGCCTCAATGCCCAAACAGAGGAGACAGTGTAATTGTGATTTCAACTCTCCTCCCACCACAGACTGCGAAACAAAGCAGTCTCAGATTTTTCATCTATACCAGCTATGGCTGCAACCTATGCCCGGCAGCTCTCCTGAAGCCACATAAAAAGAGAGGGATCTCCACTAAAATAACGTAGAGGGGAGGGAGTAGTGCCAGAGGCCCTGGACCCCATAAATGACCCCATTCTAAATTACTCTTCTCCCCTTATTATAGCTGCTGATTCCCCCAGGGCGCGGTCAACAGATGGGACAGATTACCCATGGAATGTCATATAATTCATATCAACCTCCCTTGGCCAAGATATTAACCATTTTGCGACCATTTATTGGAATCAAAGTCATGTGTCAACCAACTGTTGGCCTCTACCGACCCAGCCTTGATGGAGAGGCTGTCCTGCCACGGGTACAGGCCAGATGCATGTGATTTGGTAATAGCTGTTTCAAAGTTAAGAAAAACACAAAAGTGATTTATTGTCAGATCTGGTGTCAGAGGGATTTTTTAATCCAGTCTTATTTCAATAGCGTGAATGCTAACGATTAATGTTAGTCCTACATTTTACAGTAACTATTCTACAGCACCTTCATCGAGAGAGGTTTTATATTTATTCTCAGGATTAACTGCCTGTAGTGCTGGTAGTCCCAAAGACTGTCCATTGACAACATGTCCATTTCTTTTGATCCAGTTTCCAGATTGGAATTTTAACATGAGACTTTCAACTGAAATTACCACATTGCTGCTGCAACATAGACCGTCTTAAATACCTTCTGTTTTTTTTACTTGGCAGAAATGCGGCCTGACAAAGGGGGTCTCTCTTACATGTGTACATAAACGTTAGCAACTAGGCTGCAGACTCTAGAGTCAATGGGGTTCAGAGGGTCAACATATAAAAAAATTAGGTGAATGCTTCACTACGAATATTTCAGGTGGAAGAAAATGGTCACCATCAGACAAATAGCACAACCTGAGTGATTGCCTTCCCGGAATATGGAACTCTCATCGTTAGGGAATCCATCATTAAGCCATAAGGATGTGATATCTGGATCTATGAGTTGAACAAGAGGTGAGAGATGTCCAAGGTGTGACTTGGGACTAAAAAGTCTCTCGAAATTCGCCTGATTGAAAAACATTCTACTAGTTTGAGTTTAACTAAAAAATGTGATAATATCATATTGGGGAGTATTAGGAGTGAATTTTCAAGCTGTTGCAAAAGAACGCCTGATATTAAACTAGGCCAAAATAAAACTTCCAATACGAAAATGAAGTTGGGGAGAATTCAGATGGCCCAAATTACTATAAAAGGTACGCACAAAAAATATATTCTATCGCAACCATGTTTTCACGATCAAACAAGCCTAAAACAATTAGTTTTATAGAACATTTGCACACAAATCATAGTTCACATGCATTCCCAAACTGTAACGCTCATAGCCCATACTTCAAGATTTCTAATCATATTTCATATCAGTCAATGCAGCATTTTTTTCAACTGGAGAGGTAGACAACCAAATTGTCTTTCTGTGATCAATTTACACTTGATTGAGTTTAACAGTTTGGCCAGAAGATCATACTGCTGCAGCCTTCCCTAATTAATTGTGAAAGTAGGCCTATCTGCAGTGGCATGTATTCATGAATGCCATGGGAAGCCAGGCGTCACCAAATATTTGACCAATAAAAAAATAAAACTGTCTGTGTTTCGTCTGTGTTTTCATCATTTTACTTCAATTTGCAAATCATCTGAGTGAGGGAAACAACACCCTTCTGTCTCAGTACGTGTAGCCCAATTATCTGATGCAGTCTGGAACAAAAGATGCCGCTGTAGCATTTGATTGATTGATGCCAGCAAGTATTTGGCCTCACTTTATAAAAACAATTGCAATCAGTGTTGAGCTGAGGTCAACTGTGGGTTGTCCTGGCGCAGCAAAACACCCCCAAGGGAGGCCAGTATGGAAATGGATTCACACCAACCAAATCACATCCTGAGCAAAACATCATCATTGTCAGAAAAATGTGTCTGTTTTTGGTCTGCCTGTGTTGATGTCCTGGGGTACTAAATTCTGTAGTATACTGTAGAATACTATACTAAACAATGTAGTATTCCTCGATCAGGTGTAGTTCTTACTACAGAATGTTGTAGTATACTGTAGAATACTATAGTAAATACTACAGTATTATCCGCAAAAAAACTATGACGTAAATACTACAGTAATGTCTGCAAAAACACTACAGTCCGCAAAAACACCCTGCCTATTCCCCTCCCCATATCCCAATTTTTGCCACCCATAAGTAAGAAACTTACATGCCAAGTTTAGACCACATATTGTGTTCTGAACTATCCGGTCAGACCCCAGTCCTACCTACCTACCTACCTACCTACCTACCTACCTACAGGTTATGGAAAATGTGCTCTTTTAATATTTCTCCAGTAGGTTTCCTCAAGGAGAAGCCTCCAATGCTATGTGAAAGATCATTTAAAAAAGGACTATAGTAAATACTACAGTAATGTTCTCAAAAACCCACCATTAAATACTACAGTATAATACAAACTGAAAAAAACACTACATTAATTACTATTGTATTAAAATGACGCCGAAGAGGATGGCTGTCATTTTACATGTCGGTAACCAATTGTGCTATTTTCTTAGTTTTTTTGCTTTGTTTGTAACTTATTTTTTTACTTATTTTGTACATAATGTTGCTGCTACTGTCTCCTATGACCGAAAATAACTTCTGGACATCAGAACTGGGATTACTCACCACGAACTGGAAGAAGGTTTTTCCTTTAACGATTCTGACGAGAAAGATATACTGCTCTCCCTGGAAAAGGCCCAGATCCCCGTCATTTGCGTGAAGAAAAGATGGAGGAAAACAGGACACTGATCGGGCTGCCTTTTGAGAATCCGTACGCAAGCGAGTAAACTCCCATTGCCATCAATTCTACTTGCTAACATGCAATCATTGGAAGATAAAATTGATGACCTACGATTATGACTATCCTACCAACGGGACATTAAGAACTGTAATACCTTATGTTTCACCGAGTCGTGGCTGTACGACGACACGGATAATATAGAGCTGGAGGGATTTTCAATGCCCCCGGCAGAACAGAGAAGCTACGTCTGGTAAGACGAAGGGTGGGGGTGTGTGTCTTTTTGTCAATATCAGGTATTGCTTGCCTGAGGTAGAGTTCCTTATGATAAACTGTAGACCACACTATCTACCAAGAGAGTTCTCATCTATATTATTCATAGCCGTCTAATTATCACCACAGACCGATGCTGGCACTAAGACCTCACTCAACCAACTCTATAAGGCCATAAGCAAATAAGAAAATGCTCACCCAGAAGTGGCGCTCCTAGTGGCCGGGGACTGTAATGCAGGCACATTTAAATCAGTTTTACCAAATCTTTACCAGCATGTCACATGTGCAACCAGAGGGGAAAACAACTCTAGACCACCTTTACTCCACACACAGAGATGTATACAAAGCTCTCCCCCGCCCTCCATTTGACAAATCTGACCATAATTCTATCCTCCTGATCCCTGCTTATGAGCAAAAACTAAAGCAGGAAGTACCAGTGACTCGTTCAATACGGAAGTGGTCAGATGACACGGATGCTACGCTACAGGACTGTTTTGCTAGCACAGACTGGAATATGTCCCCGGGATTCATCCAATGGCATTGAGGAGTATACCACCTCAGTCATCAGCTTCATCAATAAGTGCATCGATGACGTCGTCCCCACAGCGACCGTACCTACATATCCCAACCAGAAGCCATGGATTACACGCAACATCCACATCGAGCTAAAGGCTCGAGCTGCAGCTTTCAAGGAGTGGGACACTAATCCGGACGCTGACAAGATATCCCGCTATACCCTCAGACGAACCATCAAACAAGCAAAGCGTCAATACAGGATTAAGATTGAACCTTACTACACCGGCTCTGTTGCTCGTGGAATGTGGCAGGGCTTGAAAACTATTACGGACTACAAAGGGAAACCCAGACGCGAGCTGCCCAGTGACGCGAGCCTACCAGAAGAGCTAAATGCCTTTTATGCTCGCTTCGAGGCAAGCAACACTGAAGCATGCACAAGAGCACCAGCTGTTCTGGATGACTGTGTGATAATGCTCTCGGTAGCCGATGTGAGCAAGACCTTTAAACAGGTCAACATTCACAAAGCCGCGGGGCCAGATGGATGACCAGGACGTGCACTCAAAATAGGTGCGGACCAACTGGCAAGTGTCTTCACTGACATTTTCAACCTCTCCCTGACTGAGTCTGTAATACCTGCATATTTCAAGCAGACCACCATAGTCCCTGTGCCCAAGGAAGCCAAGGTAACCTGCCTAAATGATTACCGTCCGTAGCACTCATGTCGGTAGTCATTAAGTGCTTTGAAAGGCTAGCCATGGCTCACATCAACAGCATCCTCCCGGATACCCTAGACCCACTCCAATTCGCAAACCGCCCCAACAGATCCAAAGATGACGCAATCACAATCGCACTCCACACTGCCCTTTCCCACCTCGAGAAAAGGAACATGCTGTTCATTGACTACAGCTCAGCGTTCAACACCATAGTGCCTACGAAGCTCATCACTAAGCTAAGGACCCTGGGACTAAACACCTCCCTCTGCAATCCTGGACTTCCTGACGGGCCGCCCCCAGGTGGTAAGAGTAGGCAGCAACACATATGCCACGCTGATCCTCAACACGGGGGCCCCTCAGGGGTGTGTACTTAGTCCCCTCCTGCACTCCCTGTTCACCCACGACTGCATGGACAAACACGACTCCAACACCATCATTAAGTTTGCTGACGACACAACAGTGGTGGGCCTGATCACCAACAACGATGAGACACCCTATAGGGAAGAGGTCAGAGAACTGGCAATGTGGTGCTAGGACAACAACCTCTCCCTCAACGTGAGCAAGACAAAGAAGCTGATCGTGGACTACAGGAAAAGGCGGGCCGAACAGGCCCCCATTAACATCAACAGGGCTGTACAGGGCTGGGGACAAGCTTCCTGCAATCTAGGACCTATATAATAGGCGGTGTCAGAGGAAAGCCCATAAAATTGTCACAGACTCCAGTCACCCAAGTCATAGACTGTTTTCTCTGCTACCTCACGGCAAGCTGTACCGGAGCGCCAAGTCTAGGACCAAAAGCCATAAGCCTGCTGAACAATGAATCAACTCCACCGGACTATTACATTGACCCCCCCCCCCTCCATTTGTTTTCTACACTGCTGCTACTCGCTGTTTATTATCTATGCATAGTCACTTCACTCCTACCTACAAGTACCAATGACCTCTAACCTGTACCCCCACACACTGACTCGGTACCGGTACCCCCTGTATATAGCCTCGTTACTGTTATGTTATTGTGTTACGTTTTTATAATTTTTTACTTTACTTTATTTGGTAAATATTTCCTTAACTCTTCTTGAACTGCACTACTGGTTAAGGGCTTGTAAGTAAGCATTTCACGTTAAGGTCTACACTTGTTGTATTCGGCGCATGTGACAAATAAAGTTTTATTTGATTTGACTACCATTTTATTTTACTACAGTATTTATACTATAGTTAACTGTAAATACTACAGTATACTACAGTAAAAACTACAGTATTCACTGTAGTGTTTTTTAGATTTTAGTCCGCATAAACACTACTGTGAATATTACAGTATTTATACCATAGTATACTATAGTATTTTTTAATGTAGGCAGCGCACTTTCTCTATTGCCTCCCACCCAATATGAGTCACCATCAGAGGCAACTTTAAACTACTGTCCACAGGGCCCAGACACATGCTAAAACACATTCAACCCACTCTATCACTATATAGAGAGAGAGAGAGAGAGACAGGGATAGAGATATAATAATGAGAGGGAGAAAGAAACAGGGTGAGCTAGATAGTGTGTGAGAGAGACAGACAAAGACAAAGAACAAACAATCCAAGGCAAACCTAGTGTAGAAGAGTGCAGGCGTCCCATCGGCCCTGTCTTGAATCTAACATTGTTCATTCTTCTACAAGTTTGGGTCGGCTAATTCATCTGCCAAGAGGTTGGGCTCCTGGGCCCACTTCACTTCCCATAAACCCTGCTGCTGCTCACTGAGGGTACTGGAGAGGGGGAGCAATGGAGGGGGGCATGGGAGTGGTGGTCCACACACCCATTAAATCCAGATAATGAGGGTTGTCTCAGGATCCCCGCTAGCCCCCACATCAACATTCCCCGCAATAATTTCCATCGCTGAGGCTATCTGTCACCCAGCTGTACCCTTACACCTCCCATTTTGAAGCCATAACTCAGGCTGAAGAACCCCATTGCCATTGCATGTAACGGGATCTTTAAAATGATCCACTCTAGAAACTGGACCAAACTCCTGGGATGCTTTGGAACACTCCGGGTTGAGCTTTGGGTCCCCAGATGCACGCACACACACGCACGCCTTCACACAGACATACGGGTGTGCACACACATGCACCACGCACGCATGCGAGCACACACACACACAGCTCCCGGCGTGCAAACACCTGCAGTGTTCCTCCCTCCAAACACACACATGCTGTATCTTTATTTGGCAGTGCAGTAGGCCTCCTTCTAGTAACCTAGTGAATACAGGGGAGGATGGTGGTGTGTGCAGGAGAAGCAGTGCTGTCTAAGTGTTGATCTCTGCTGTAAATCTTCCTCTGATCCCTGACTCGTCATTAATTGGAACAATCTTTCCCGTGTCTCACCGCCAGATAAATAAGGCACTCTGCCGGGGTGTCTGTGGAGATGCCTGCTCCAAGGATTGGGGATGGCTGTGTAGGGATGGGAGGGCTGGATGGATGGATGGATGGAGGGGGGGGGGTTCTTGCGCGTGTGAGACGTTATAAATATTACTGTCGGCCCTTTTTTTGGAGGGGTACAGCTGTTTTGAGTTTGGGATTCAAACAGCAGCAACTCTGTCTTGGATTGGGACTCAGGCGGCTCTGCCTGTTGTTTTTTTCCCTCTGCTTCCTTCCCTCCTCTGAAAACGTCATTCAAGTTCCTCGTCTGTTTGGCAAGTAGTTCGGCTGCTGGCTGTCACTGTGTAGGCCAAGCAAGACTCTTTACTATTGATGGGCGGCTTTGGGTTTAAACAACAGACGTCCCTTTAACTGACTCTATACCACCGCATTACATTTTCTGCCCCCGTAATTCTAAATATTTACACTGCGAGTTTCGATTTCAGGCCGCAGCGACCCGCCTGTTTAAAGAACATTCATAGAAATGCAGACAATAGACAGGAAATCAAGGCCACAGGCAGTGCGGCTGCAGCACAGTGCACAGTGGACCCCAGGGTGTAGCACTGTGACCCTTAGGACGAGGTGGTTCTTTGTTACTACACCCCTTGTAATGCTAGCACTCTCCAGAGCACACAGGATATGGGCCAGACATGTCCTACGGTATCATGTAGCTCAGTTGGATTACACTGTCCAGACAGATAAGTATATGTTAGGGTAGAACCTTAGGCAGGCCATCCTTCATTCTAAATGATATAGAATTTGCACGTAAGTGGGATCTTAGTTAGCAGATTGTAACAGGCTAATGTGATGCTCCATTAGCAGTTACAGGATAGGTACTGTTTGGTGTAGCACAGAGAATTTTTGACCAACATTAAATTGGATACTATCTTCATTCTTGATTTGGCCAAACATGTGTCTTCTAAAATGTCCATGTCCAGTTGCAGGTGGTTCGTTTTGAATTGAGAAAATGCTCCTGAAAAAAACTGTTTCCGGTGAGACCTAGTACCATGAAAAAAACAGCTAGCTGGAGCTCGTCTGAGCGGTCGTCCTGCTATTAACTTAAGCTGATTGCTTAGGTTCTGCTCACTACAGTGTTGTCCGGTTAGAACACCATGTTGAGGCCCATTACTGTCTTAATTGTCACTACCACACACACACACACACACACATATGCTGACACAGCTGCTTCCATTGAAGGGTTTTAAATAGATGTGGTTCTGCAAAAGGCGGAGTAAACTATCATTAGGATCCATGCAGAGCAATACACAATAATGTAGGCCTACACCATTGTAATAATATACAAAGTCTACATGCAAGTCAAGGAGATGTATAAACATAATGCATGATATTATACCAACAAATGACTGCTGTAATATAGCATGCAATACACGGATATGTGACCCGATTCAGGAAACTAGGCATATGTCACAAGTCACAACTTCACAGGAGAGCCGTTTGAAATGCGTTTTTTGGCAGAAATGCCTTCTCGAACATGTGAACTTTCATGTGCCTTATCCTCTCTAGGCTAGGGGGCGGTATTTTCACATCCGGATGAAAAGCGTGCCCAAAGTAAACTGCCTGCTACTCGGGTCCAGAAGCTAGGATACGCATAGTATTAGTAGATTTGGATAGAAAACACTCTGAAGTTACTAAAACTGTTTGAATGATGTCTGTGAGTATAACAGAACTTATTTGGCAGGCGAAACCCAGAGGACAAACCAACCAGGAAAACATTTTTTGAGGTCACTCTCTTTTCAATGGGTTTTTTATGGAGATCTAGATTTCTAAGGCACTTGCTTGCAGTTCCTATTGCTTCCACTGGATATCAACAGTCTTTAGAAATTGGTTGATGGTTTTCCTTTGTGTAATGAAGAAGTATTGCTGTTCAGAACGAGGGTCGAGTGAAGTGTACTGTTTGTTAGAGGTGTGTAACCTGAAAGCACTCTCCACTTTGTTTTCGTCCGGTATTGAACGCAGTCTATCCCGTCTTAAATTTTATTGATTATTTACGTAAAAAAATACCTAAAGTTGTATTAGGAAAGTTGTTTGAAATGTTTGGACAAAGATTACAGGTAACTTATGAGATATTTTGTAGTCATGTTGGGCGAGTTGGAACCGGTGTTTTTCTGGATCAAACGCGCCAAATAAATTGACATTTTGGAGATATAACGATGGAATTAATCGAACAAAAGGACCATTTGTGATGTTTATGGGACATATTGGAGTGCCAACTAAAGAAGATCTTCAAAGGTAAGGCATTAATTATATCGTTATTTCTGAGTTTTGTTTCACGCCTGGCTGGATGAAATATGATTGTTTGTTTGATGGGGTGCTATCCTCAGATAATAGTATGGTTTGCTTTCGCCGTAAAGCCTTTTTGAAATCTGACACAGCGGCTGGATTAACAAGAAGTTTATCTTTAAACCTATGTATAACACTTGTATCTTTCATCAATGTTTATGATGAGTATTTCTGTAATTTGATTTGGCTCTCTGCAATTTCACCGGATGTTATTTGAGACAATACATTACTGAACATAACGCGGCAATTTAAACTGAGGTTTTTGGACATAAAGAGGGACTTTATTGAACAAAACAAACATTTATTGTGTAACATGGAGTCCTGGGAGTGCCACCAGATGAAGATCATCAAAGGTTAGTGATTAATTTAATCGCTATTTCTGACTTTTGTGAGCCCTCTCCTTGGCTGGAAAATGTCTATATGGTTTTTTGTGGCTAGGCGCTGTCCTAACATAATCGCATGGTGTGCTTTCGCCGTAAAGCCTTTTTGAAATTGGACACTGTGGTTGGATTAACAAGAAGTTTATCTTTAAAATGGTGTATAATACTTGTATGTTTGAGGAATTTTAATTATGATATTTCTGTTGTTTGAATTTGGCGCCCTGCAATTTCACTGGCTGTTGTCGAGGTGGGACGCTAGCTCTACACACCTAGAGAAGCAGATAACTCTGAGCCTAGCGAGATGGAAGACACAGGGCCAGGAGCTAGGGCAGGAGGTTTGGTGTGTAGCACTGGGGGAGCTGACTGTTTACTGACTGAGGCTGACTCTAACTTGAGATGTGCGGGGCAGAGCCCTGAAGTGCGTCCAAGCACCCTGATTGGTTGGATGAACAGAGGTGTGAAGGGTGATTGACAGGGTTGCAGGCCAATCGGATTGAGTTGGCCGGCCTTTTGTACAGCTCCATTCATAAAATGAATACATTTCTTGCTCCATGAAGTAATCCAACAATGTGTTTACCGCCATCTTGTCTATTTAAAATCTCTCATTGATCGAGACAGGTGAGTGTCATAATGACATGACTTTGGGGCGGACCCACCTGTCTCAATCAATGAGAGAAGATTTGAAATAGACAAGATGGTAGTGTATACATTGTTGGATTACTTCATGGTAAATTGTATTCATTTATTTTAATAACGGAGCATTTATTTAATTCAAACGAACCACCTGCAACTGGACACGGACATTTTGTTTGGCCGAATCAAGAACGAAGACAGTATCGCCAAGTTAAGGTTGGCCGAAAATTCTCTGTGCTATGCCAAAACAGTAACGGCTAATGGATCTGTCATGTAAAGCAGGTCCTTTTGTATTGGCTCACTGAGCAGATATTTCTGCAGTTGCTCAGCACTCCTGATATTTTACTGTAAAAACACTTTCTTCAATGACTTGACCAAACAGACTCATAAGTAAGTAGTTAGGTTTCAAACAAATTCAATTTTAATACAATTTGAAATATCTATCCAAAGAAACTATTAGTTTCGCATTAAACCAACATGAAAGTCAATGTAGAAGTAAAGTTAATGGTGGACTGCTGTACCTTTTGCCATTGACCTGTCCACTGTTGCACTCCATCTTGATGGTGACGCGGGCGGGTGGCTGGGACAGCCAGTCCTGCTGGTGCACCCTGGGGCTCATCTTGGCCGTCTGGCCGTACTCGCTGGCCGACGCTGCCGTCATCTCCGCCTTGGCGTGGTGGGGAGTTCCGTAGGCACACTCAAACAGCGACTGGTCCTCACTCACCACTGACAATGCTTCCTGTACGCAGAAAGAAAAAACACAGACACATCCCTCTTAGATCTCCATTACAATCAAAGCTTCATTAACTTAGTTTACAATCAACTGGTTCAGATTCATTAAGTGTGGATATTGGCATTAACCAAGTACAATTGATTGATTTGGGATCCTAGAGGCTTTGCAAACATTACAGGTAATGTGTGACCAGTCTGTGATTTAAACATTAAGCTCTACACACATAATGTGGTGGATATAATAGTACATTGCAGTCTGATGAATACCTCCTTGTGCGCTCATTGTTTTGTTGGTAAAATGGCAGACAGAATGACCCCTGGAAAGTGCACCTGAAAACTAGGCCCCCTAATTAGGGAGAGATTACCATGGCCAGTAAAAGTGTTCTAGTTTCACTCACATCTACCTGGGTTGAATTCGAGCACAGCACAGAAGTATACGTTATGATTAAACCAGCAGGGTGTCTACCAGTCCTTATAATACATAAAGTTCTCATTATACATTAATAATATCCACAAATGATCGCGAACATGGGCAAAGACCACCAATAATAACCAATATTAACCAATCTGACCCTCTTAACTTAGCCTCCACATGCTAACCCTAGTAATCACTAACATTTCAGAGGCATTATGTCCAACCTTTCGTCTTCCTCACAGGACAATAGCTACATCTTGGCATCACAAAGCTGAGGTAACATTCACCCACAGCCAACCAGATGTGGATAGGCCTCCTTAAGAGTATGGCTTCTTCCAAGGTAACTTCCTGTTCTTTCTTTTTTTGGTGCCCCTGCTGGCCACTTTCAGTCTGTCGCCCAATGACTGCTTTAGGGGGTTTACACTTCTGACTTCACATTAAGTAGTCTGCACCAATGGCATTGAATTCAGTATGAATTGAATTAAACTTTTCAGGCTATCATAAAATGTTCCGAATCTCCAAAGACTCTCACCCGATTTAGCTGTGAAAATAACTCAAGGCAAAGCAGGATAGTGTGGTAATGCACTGACACAGATTGAGAGAGAATCAGGTTTTGTGCCCAGGTATTTTTTAGGCTATTGGGTTGGATCAGGACATAGAAAGGATATTCTGTATTCATCTCATACACTTTGACTGGTACAACTGCAGAGGAGTTTTAGTATACCGCTCCATGTTCTTACATACTGACAGAGACAGTGAAAGCGTCAGGAGTTTGTTGTGATGTTAGGAGACCACAGTCCTACTAATATCTCATCACTGGGTATCCTCCCTGAAATCACAATGGACGCATCTTGCTCCAAGAAAGATTGAATCACATACAGCCCAAAACACAAACCATTGGAAAATGCCTGCCTAAAATATAACAACTATGTTTACAGTGCACAGTAAATCTTTAGTATTTTTTTCCACATTCAAAGACTAAATGCATGTTCTATCTGAGGGACTCTTAATTTGAAAATCATAAATGTTGATTTGTCTACTGTTTATACACTGCTCCAAAAAATAAAGGGAACACTTAAACAACACAATGTACCTCCAAGTCAATCATACTTCTGTGAAATCAAACTGTCCACTTAGGAAGCAACACTGATTGACAATACATTTCACATGCTGTTGTGCAAATGGAATAGACAACAGGTGGAAATTATAGGCAATTAGAAAGACACCCCCAATAAAGGAGTGGTTCTGCAGGTGGGGACCACAGACCACTTCTCAGTTCCTATGCTTCCTGGCTGATGTTGTGGTCACTTTTGAATGCTGGCAGTGCTTTCACTCTAGTGGTAGCATGAGACAGAGTCTACAACCCACACAAGTGGCTCAGGTAGTGCAGCTCATCCAGGATGGCACATCAATGCGAGCTGTGGCAAGAAGGTTTGCTGTGTCTGTCAGCGTAGTGTCCAGAGCATGGAGGCGCTACCAGGAGACAGGCCAGTACATCAGGAGACGTGGAGGAGGTCGTAGGAGGGCAACAACCCAGCAGCAGGACCGCTACCTCCGCCTTTGTGCAAGGAGGAGCAGGAGGGGCACTGCCAGAGCCCTGCAAAATGACCTCCAGCAGGCCACAAATGTGCATGTGTCTGCACAAACGGTCAGAAACAGACTCCATGAGGGTGGTATGAGGGTCTGACGTCCACAGGTGGGGGTTGTGCTTACAGCCCAACACCGTGCAGGACGTTTGGCATTTGCCAGAGAACACCAAGATTGGCAAATTCGCCACTGGCACCCTGTGCTCTTCACAGATGAAAGCAGGTTCACACTGAGCACGTGACAGACGTGACAGAGTCTGGAGACGCCGTGGAGAACGTTCTGCTGCCTGCAACATCCTGCAGCATGACCACCGGTTTGGCGGTGGGTCAGTCATGGTGTGGGGTGGCATTTCTTTGGGGGGCCGCACAGCCCTCCTTGTGCTCGCCAGAGGTAGCCTGACTGCCATTAGGTACTGAGATGAGATCCTCAGACCCCTTGTGAGACCATATGCTGGTGCGGTTGGCCCTGGGTCCCTCCTAATGCAAGGCAATGCTAGACCTCATGTGGCTGGAGTGTGTCAGCAGTTCCTGCAAGAGGAAGGCATTGATGCTATGGACTGGCCCACCCGTTCCCCAGACCTGAATCCAATTGAGCACATCTGGGACATCATGTCTCGCTCCATCCACCAACGCCACGTTGCACCACAGACTGTCCAGGAGTTGGCGGATGCTTTAGTCTAGGTCTGGGAGGAGATCTCTCAGGAGACCATCCGCCACCTCATCAGGAGCATGCCCAGGCGTTGTAGGGAGGTCATACAGGCAAGTGGAGGCCACACACACTACTGAGCCTCATTTTGACTTGTTTTAAGGACATTACATCAAAGTTGGATCAGCCTGTAGTGTGGTTTTCCACTTTAATTTTGAGTGTGACTCCAAGTCCAGACCTCCATGGGTTGATAAATTGGATTTCCATTGATTATTTTTGTGTGATTTTGTTGTCAGCACATTCAACTATGTAAAGAAAAAAGTATGTAATAACATTATTTCTTTCATTCAGATCTAGGATGTGTTGTTTAAGTGTTCCCTTTATTTTTTGAGCAGTATATTTCAAAGTTCTTGCTGTTTCTTCTCGTCCATAACAAATCAATGGGACCCCACAGTTACCAAGTCCATTAAACACCTATGACTAACACAAGCATACACCTTTTCCCACAAATGCCATGACGTGGCAACCTGTCTCTAATTTTCCCAGTATTGTTGTTAAATCCCTTTTGCCAAAACACTGTATTTTGGTTACAGTCCCACCGTTTCCTTAGTTCCTTCCTCTGTGCTCCTTAGCCCTCCTTAACCTGCCCCTCCTCTCTCTCTATTGCGGAAGGAGTGCCCCTTGAACATCTCGGAGTAAGTGACCCGCCCTGATCTGGTGACAGGTCAAGAAGCTGGCCTCAAATCAGTTAGGAGGAAAAGGAAGCCTTCTCGGAAAGCAGATTATTCTAGTGGGGACTGGTCTTCCCTGATATGTCAGCTGCAAACCACATTACAGAGCAGAGCAGGCCAGGCACATTGACCCTCACCTGAGAGAGGAAGGAGAGACGGGGGCAGAGAGAGAGAGAGATGGAAAGGGATAGCAACATAGAAAGAGAGAAAGAAAAATAGAGAAAGAGGGTCCAGTGGTTAGAGATAGAGGACAGCAGAACATGATATACATGAGGTGACCCCAGCCAGCATGAACAAGGGGCACACACACACACAGCTTTTGTTCATCCAACACAAACAGAACAAAACTAAATCCACTCACAGCTTACAGTATGTTCAGCCATTATCCTATGTAAAAGACTATAAAGCCAGGAACCAACCAAAAAGCAACCAACTGACAGGCTAACTGAGAAATCTGTCATCAATCACAGCTGGGATTTTTGATAAACGTGTGGGTTAAAACCAATGAGTGGCATTTTAATGCAGTCAGTTTACATTGTGTCTGGGAAACAAGTTACGGAAAACACTGGAAAGTAGTTATTGGAAAATATTTGGCCGTCATGAAGCCAACGGGAATATGTGAGAAAACAACATGACTAAACTAGTGGAGAGCACAACAGCACAAGAGTCTGTCTTGCCCCAAACTCAGTACAGTGCATTCCTCTATGGCCCATTATCCCTCTTCTGAGGAAAGTGAGAGATTGTTTCACAACCTTAGTGTCCCGGGCCAAAGAAAATGAACATCGAATTAGGCAGTGAAGAAACAGGCTGCTCTAAGCCCAGTGTTCCAACTGAACACTGAATCCACCAGAAAATAAGTCATATAATGTATACATTCAGGGAGGTCCTCTATGCTAGCATGTAGTGGAGTTCCATGGGCTGACACTCAAATGGGCAGCAACATGGCCTTCTGGGTAGGGAAATGAACTGGTGACCAGAGGGCAGCTGGTTCAAATCAGAACTTGAGCCCCTCCAAGGCATTTATAGTAGATTATACTCCATAAATATTGAGCTTTATAAGTGGAAAATTGGTGTAGTACACTGTTAATTTCACCTCATATAATGCTGTGCAAATCACATTTAGTAACAGTCAAAATAATGTTAGCCTGAGCTGGTTTACAGTACTTTTTGGTGGCCATTTTGTTGTAAAACATTCCTTCCAAAACCTGTCCCTTTAGCTCCAGTGTCTCCTGGGTAATTCTGACCATATAAAGTAACATACAGAGCCATAGCCACAGTGTATTAGTCCCTCTAGTCCTGTAGTCCCTCTCAATAAGGCAATTGGATTGGACTCATTCATGCAGAATGTCCCAGGAAGCCTTCCCAATGAGATATGGTGTGGTGTGGCTGCTCACAGGAAGCTCCCCTTCTCCCAGCATTTCCTGCATTGAAAGTTTCTGATAGTGCAGGAGGGGTATCAGGAGGTGGGGAGTGCACAAGAGGAAGTGCTCGTCCATCGGCATTTTGATTGTGGCCGAAAGACTTGAAACACTAATGGAGTTGATGGGCGGATGAAGAGAGGGAGAAATAGAGAGAAAAAGGGAGGGAGTGGAAGGGAGTACCTCCTACCATTTTTACACAGCAGGACAATGGGCAGTCAACCTTTCCGTAACGTCAGTAGTGCAGGTTAAGGCCTCACACTTCCCCCTCCTGCCATCGGGCGCATCAGTGATGTAGTGGAGGGTATATGCCGTATACCCGCTTAGTTTTCAGTGGGCATTGGGTATACTCACTTCCTAATCCCCACGATGCGTATCAAAATACTGAGCATAAATGTGCACCCGGCAGTAGGCTTACATGCAAATGTTCCAAAATAATGATGCTAATGATAGGCCTAACCTAGGGCTGTTGCGGTGACCGTATTACCGCCACACAGTGGTCACAAGTCATGAAGGCAGTCAAATTCAACGTGACCATTTATTCACGGTAATTAGGCTTCTCCAAGCTCTGATGCTGCTGATGGTCATTAGTAGCCTAACAAACTTGCTAACTGCCTGGTACTCAGCACTCTATTGTCCCTCAAATCACTCTGACATCAATGCAAATGTATTCAAAAATCAAAAACAGAGTGATAGCTTCTATTGATCCCATCAGCTTTCTATAGGCTAGGCCTACTATACTTATTTCTCAACTTTCATAATATTAAGCACATTGCTTATCTTTACAACAGAAGTATAGCCTACCTGACTGGCACAGGAAAAGTGTCCTCCATTTGCTGTTTAACCTGTTGGGGCTAGGGGGCAGTATTTTCACGGCTGGATAAAAAAACGTACCCGATTTAATCTGGTTACTAATCCTACCCAGTAACTAGAATATGCATATACTTATTATATATGGATAGAAAACACCCTAAAGTTTCTAAAACTGTTTGAATGGTGTCTGTGAGTATAACAGAACTCATATGGCAGGCAAAAACCTGAGAAGATTCCTTACAGGAAGTGCCCTCTCTGACAAGATCTTGTTCTTCTTGTCTCTGTTTATTGAAGACTGAGGATCTTTGCTGTAACGTGACACTTCCTACGGCTCCCATAGGCTCTCAGAGCCCGGGAAAAAGCTGAATGATATCGAGGCAGCACCAGGCTGAAACACATTATCGCGTTTGGATAGTGGCCGGTCAGAGTACTCTGAGACTCAGGCTCGTGCACGAGGGCACGAGATGTTTTTATTTTCTCTCTCTTTGTACGTATACACGCTTTCCCGGTCGGAATATTATCGCTTTTTTTGCGAGAAAAATGGCATAAAAATTGATTTTAAGCAGCGGTTGACATGCTTCGAAGTACGGTAATGGAATATTTAGAATTTTTTTGTCACGAAATGCGCCATGCTCGTCACCCTTACTTACCCTTTCGGATAGTGTCTTGAACGCACAAACAAAACGCCGCTATTTGGATATAACAATGGATTATTTGGGACCAAACCAACATTTGTTATTGAAGTAGAAGTCCTGGGAGTGCATTCTGTGGCTCAGTTGGTAGAGCATGGTGTGTGCAACGCCAGGGTTGTGGGTTCGATTCCCACGGGGGGCCAGTACAAAAAAAAAAAAAATGCATGAAATCAAAATGAAATGTATGTATTCACTACTGTAAGTCGCTCTGGATAAGAGCGTCTGCTAAATGACTAAAATGTAAATGTAAAATGAAGAACAGCAAAGGTAATAACATTTTTCTTATAGTAAATCTGACTTTGGTGAGTGCTAAACTTGCTGGGTGTCTAAATAGCTAGCCCTGTGATGCCGGGCTATCTACTGAGAATATTGCAAAATGTGCTTTCACCGAAAAGCTATTTTAAAATCGGACATATCGAGTGCATAGAGGAGTTCTGTATCTATAATTCTTAAAATAATTGTTATGCTTTTTGTGAACGTTTATCGTGAGTAATTTAGTAAATTCACCGGCAGTGTTCGGTGGGAATGCTAGTCACATGCTAGTCACATGCTAGTCACATGCTAATGTAAAAAGCTGGTTTTTGATATAAATATGAACTTGATTGAACAAAACATGCATGTATTGTATAACATAATGTCCTAGGGTTGTCATCTGATGAAGATCATCAAAGGTTAGTGCTGCATTTAGCTGTGGTTTGGGTTTATGTGACATTATATGCTAGCTTGAAAAATGGGTGTCTGATTATTTCTGGCTGGGTACTCTGCTGACATAATCTAATGTTTTGCTTTCATTGTAAAGCCTTTTTGAAATCGGACAGTGTGGTTAGATTAACGAGAGTCTTGTCTTTAAAATGGTGTAAAATAGTCATATGTTTGAAAAATTGAAGTTTTTGCATTTTTGAGGTTTTTGAATAACGCGCCACGGGATTACACTGGCTGTTACGTAGGTGGGACGATTTGGTGCCACCTACCCTAGAGAGGTTAACCACTCAACACAGAACGGCCGCATGTGCGCACTCCCTCAAATCGTTTGGAGAAAATATCCTTTCTATTTTATTCAGCTTTGTTTAATTGTTTTCTTCATATTATAAAATAATATAAATGAATGCCACAGAATCCTAAGCAAATCTTGTCTGCTAAATGAGCTAGTGTAGCCCACAGCCATTTGGCATAGCCAGATAAGGACCTAACATAAAGACAACTCAGAGTATGCTATTCTGTTCTTCTGAAATAGACTACATTTTCTTTATATCATGTTTATTTAGACCTGTCTAAAATAAATAATGTATTTATTGTGAAGGTGTAGGCTATATTACATGGATTTATTAGACTTTTCAAAATGTAGATGTTCCAAGGTCTGCATCAGTGGCTTGTAGGCTATGTGTGGAAGCTAGGAGATGCTAAATGTGTTTATGTTAATAAACGGTCAATTACCGTGAGACTGACAGTTATTTGCTTGAAAATCACCACCTTACGAAATTTCGTGACAGCCCTAGCCTAACCATCTTCTGTTAGATGGAAAGGCTTTCCCAAAAACCTCAATTAAATGTTAACTAGCTTCAAAGTAGCCTATGCTTTTAATTAGCTGTTTTATGATTTTGATATTCTCTTGTGAAATCTATGGTTTTTTACTAGATTTCCTGTAGTTGTTCATGTTGTCTGTCTAATTGTGTAATGGCTTGGTGCTGTCTATCTTGGCCAGGACGCTCTTGAAAAAGAGATTCCAAATCTTAATGAGTCCTCCCTGGATAAATATAGGTTAAATAAAAAATAAATAAAATATGCATACCTGGCAGAATGATATCATGATTATTTGCGTCAATCAAATAACAACACAATGTCAAATGCTGGTAGCCTTGTAAAATAATTAGCATCCAATCACATTAACCGTTACTCTCTCACAGGAATTCCACTAACGGTCCGTATATAGCCAAACGTAGCTGCTGCTCATTCTGTTTGCTCGATTAATGGTTAAAAAAAGTAAGGCCCGTGTCCATAGAGACACATACCAGCTCTACTGGTAGTACTGCTACTACCAGCAATACTACTGTACATCTGCACCTGTCGACGACACAAGTTGTTCTGCTTCCACGAGCACATCCAATGCTAGCATCAGTAATTCTACATTTGTTGTTAGCCCAGCTAGCATGGACACTGACAGTTGTGAATCTGATGCAGCCGAAGAGCTACTGCCTCCTTACCTGGGAAAGCACCGAACAACAGACAGGGACATTGGACCATCGAAGAGGCGCAAATATGATGAGAACTACATTGATTTGAGGTTCACTTATGTTGGGAGTAGTGCATTTCCTCAGCCACAGTGTGTTATATGTGATAAAGTACTATCTCACAACTTGATGAAACCTTCACTCTTGAGCAGACATTTAGAAACAAAACATGCCAATTTGAAAAATAAGCCCTAGGAGTTTTTTGAGTGAGAATTAAGACGACTTTCGAGTAGTAAGACATGTATAAAAGAAACAGATACCATTAATAAGAAGGGGCTAGAAGCGTCTTATATGGTGAGCTACCGAATGGCTAGGATAGGCAAGCCCCATACTATTGTGGAGGACTTCATTCTTCCTGCTGCTGCGGATATGACTGGGACAATGCTGGGGGAAAAGGCAAAAAAAAACTATACAGACAATTGCTTCATCAAACAACTGTTTCATGACGCATCAGTGACATGACAGGAGATGTTTTTAACAATGACTGCTTTGCATACAAGCCAGTGAATTATATGTGTTACAGCTGGATGAGTCAACAGACGTGGCGGGCCTGGCACAGCTCCTGGTATATGTCCGTTACGTTTATGGGGGGTTAATTAAGGAAGACATCCTCTTCTGCAAACCACTGGAAACCAGGACAACAGGAGAGGATATTTTTAAAGTACTGGACAGCTTTGTGACATCAAATTGACGTTGGTGGTCAAGATGTGTTGGTATCTGTACTGATGGCGCAAAAGCCATGACAGGGACACATAGTGGAGTGGTAACGTACGTGCAAGCAGTTGCTCCCAACGCCACTTGGGTACACTGCAGCATCCACCGAGAGGCTCTTGCTGCCAAAAGAATGCCTGACAGCTTGAAAGACGTTTTGGACACTACAGTGAAAATGGTTAACTTTGTTAATGCAAGGCCCCTGAACGCTATTTTCTGCACTATGCAATGATATGGGCAGCGAACCTATGAATTTCTGACTCTGTTGACAGCCTCATTTAACTGTTTCAATAGTGATGACCTTTGCAACCACGTACCTATGTGAGAGTGGATTCTCGGCCCTCACTAGCATGACAATTCAATACAGGCACAGACCTGTGTCTGCAGAGTTATGTGCATCCTTTCAAGCACACCCTTCTCATTAACCAGTGGTGAGTTATTCACAATTTTCAATGAACAAATAAGGTTTTATATGTAAGATGGTTAAATAAAGAGCAAAATTATTGATTTTATTATATTATTATTTGTGCCCTGGTCCTATAAGAGCTCTTTGTCACTTCCCACGAGCCGGGTTGTGACAATAACTCACACTCATTCTTATGTTTAATAAATGTATCGTATAGTGTATGTGTGGCAGGCTTACAATGATGGTAAAAAACAACATTTCAGAGTGCACTGACCCTGGTGCTAGAGGGGATACGCAGCTGGAGGTTGAATGTTTGAAGGGGTACGGGACTATAAAAAGTTTGGGAACCACTGCTCTACACTATACTTGCTTGTTTTCTCACATAAACTGAAATTATGCGAACTATTAGAATCTTAGCAGCCAGGAAATGGAGGAGGGATTTCTGCATATTGTTATGGACTTAGAAGATCAAATGTTGTTGTTTTTCTATTAAAAAAGTGTGACTTTGAGGGCAAACCTATGAATTTCTGACTCTGTTGACATCCTCATTCATCTCTTTCAATAGTAGGCATACTATTAGCCTACTTGCACAGTACAGCTTGGGTTGGCCTGACTATGAAAGACCAATACGGGAATGATAATTTTTTTGTCATTCAGAGTGTATGTCACTGTTTCTCATATAATTTTTTTTAAAGGGCTCCTTTCCTTTGCCGGGTGGGCCCTTTTAAAAAAATGTTTTATTAGAGTATACCCATATCTCCAGGCAACACTACACCACTGGGGGGCAACCATTCTGGATGTTGTTTTAGCAACCCCCACCCTGATTCCACCAAAGATGGTGGATGAATGAAGATGTCCAACTCAGGCTGCTTACCATTGAAAATAAATATCAGTTCTGGTCTACTTAACAAGGTGAGTCTCCCATAGGCACCAGTGCCTTAGCAGCTGTGTCTGGTCTGCTTAGTTCATTGACCGTATATGAACCCTACTATGACTTGACAGAGACAAACCTTACTAGTCCAAAACACAAGATACATTCTTCTTAAAACAGGAAGATCTCCTGTGTTACATTTCCACAAAAGCCATAGAAAAGCAGTATGGTCTGTACATTACTGCTGGAAAGAGTGTTTTGTTTCAGAACAGAATGAATGTTGTTGCATCGTCGATGTCCTATGATGAATAATTTTCAGAGGTCTTGATTTTATTTATTTTTTATTTCACCTTTATTTAACCAGGTAGGCAAGTTGAGAACAAGTTCTCATTTACAATTGCGACCTGGCGATTTGGCAGAAACACATGTTATTGAGAAAGAGACGGAGCTGTTGCGTGTGGGACAGGCCACTTGTGATGTGTGAAACTATAATACAGTGTGAAACTTGGCTGTGGCCCACAATAAGCTTGGAAAGCTGGTTTGAAAAATTATGGGTGCATTTATTTCCATAGGTCAGTGACAAAGTTTGGCCACAGCCTCAGACACAAAGCCACAGTGCTACAGAGATTGGTTGGCCACAACTTCCTGTATTCCCCTCTGGTATGTGCATTACACACACACATACACGGCATCTGCATTGTTTGTCTCAGTTCTGTCCGCAGGCGGGCATGATAATCTGTTTTGTTTGTGTCCTGATATCCTGTGGTTGACTCAATGAATCGATGACATACTTTTCATTTTGAAATCTTGTACAATGTATGAAGTTAGTTCTTATTTATATTTGTACATTGAGGACTAAAGAAGCGGCTATGGACTAACACATTTTGAACCATTTTTCTTTTTTTTTCTTTTCAAACAATAACAACCATGCAAAGTTAACAGGTAGGTCTACCATGAACATTTCTGATTGGTTAGGGATAAGATCTGTTATCTGAATGATATAAAAAATGGCCCTTCAAAAATGTTCCCTTATGTTCTGTGAACATTTCTTACTAGCTGTGTACTACATACTATTAGATACTAGAGGCCCCAACTCACTGGCCTCAGAAAAAACACTGTTTAAGACTATAGACTGTCCACTAAGGTTGGGTGGTATACCGTATATGCTATATATACTGTATATACCGTATCCTGGGGTATTTCGAAATTCCCTAGGTATGATTTTCCAATAGTGTCAATACGTTTTTTTAAAGTATTATATATATATATATATATATATATATATATATATATATATATATATATATATAATATATATATGTATATAATATATATATATTTATGTATATATATATAATAATATTTATATTATTATATATATATATTATAAATATATATATTTATACTTTTTAAATAAATAAATTGTTGCAGTTAACCTGTTTAGGATAGGGGGCAGTATTTTCATGGCCGGATAAAAAACGTATCCGATTTAATCTGGTTATTACTCCTGCCCAGAAACTAGAATATGCATATAATTATTTGATTTGGATAGAAAACACCCTAAAGTTTCTAAAACTGTTTGAGTGGTGTCTGTGAGTATAACAGAATTCATATGGCAGGCCAAAACCTGAGAAGATTCTATATGGGAAGTGCCCTGTCTGACCATTTCTTGTCCTTCTATAGCCTCTTTATCAAAAATAGAGGATCTCTGCAATAACGTGACCTTTTCTAAGGCTCCCATAGGCTCTCAGAAGGCGTCAGAACATGGAATGATGACTCTGCAGTCCATGGGCGAAAAACAGTAGGGGTTTTGGAAAGTGGTCGTTCTGAGAACAATGACACTGGCGCGCGCGTGCATGTGAAGACTCCATTTTCTATTTTCAGTGTTTGAACGAAAACGAGGTCTCCCGGTTGGAATATTATCGCTATTTTACGAGACAAATCGCATAAAAATTGATTTTAAACAGCGGTTGACATGCTTCGAAGTACGGTAATGGAATATTATGACATTTTTTGTCACGATACACACCCTTCGGATAGTGTCTTGAACGCAAGAACAAAACGCAGCTATTTGGATATAACTATGGATTATTTGGAACCAAAACAACATTGGGTGTTGAAGTAGAAATCCTGGGAGTGCATTCTGACGAAGAACAGCAAAGGTAATAACATTTTTCTTATAGTAAATCTGACTTTGGTGAGTGCTAAACTTGATGGGTGTCTAAATAGCTAGCCCTGTGATGCCGGGCTATCTACTGAGAATATTGCAAAATGTGCTTTCACCGAAAAGCTATTTTAAAAGCTATATCCAAATAGCGGCGTTTTGTTCGTGCGTTCAAGACACTATCCGAAAGGGTAAATAAGGGTGACGAGCATGGCGCATTACGTGACAAAACATTTCTAAATATTCCATTACCGTACTTCGAAGCATGTCAACCGCTGTTTAAAATCAATTTTTATGCAATTTTTCTCGTAAAAAAGCGATAATATTCCGACCGGGAATCTGCGTTTAGGTAAACAGACGAAAGAAAATAAAGCATGGGGTCGACTCGGGCACGCGCCTAAGCCCATAGTACTCTGATCGGCCACTTGCCAAACGCGATAATGTGTTATGGGATGTATGGGAGCCGTAGGAAGTGTCACGTTATCGCAAAGATCCTCAGTCTTCAATAAAAAGAGCCAAGATGAACAACAACTTGTCAGACAGGCCACTTCCTGCATGGAATCTTCTCAGGTTTTGGCCTGCCATATGAGTTCTGTTATACTCACAGACACCATTCAAACCGTTTTAGAAACTTTAGGGTGTTTTCTATCCAAAGCCAATAATTATATGCATATTCTAGTTACTGGGCAGGAGTAGTAACCAGATTAAATCGGGTACGTTTTTTTATCCGGCCGTGTCAATACTGCCCCCTAGCCCTAACAGGTTAACAAAGAAATTAGTTGTTCTACAAACGTTGGGCTATATGTTTAGATTTTTAATACGTTGTAAGGCTGCTTGATGCGACTCTAATGATGATTTGAAAAAAGGTGCTTGAAAGGCATAGTCAATTTACCTACATGTACATATTATATGAATTACCTCGACTAACCTGTGCCCCCACACATTGACTCAGTACCGGTACCCCCGTATATAGCCTCATTACTGTTATTTTATTGTTGCTCTTTAATTATTTGTTATTTTTCTAGTTTCTTCTTTTATTAGAATTTTTTCATTATCTTAACACTTATTTTTCTTAAAACTGCATGGTTGGTTAAGGGCTTGTAAGTAAACTGTAAGGTCTACACCTGTTGTATTCGGCACATCTGAGAAATACAATTTGATTTGATTGGAATCTTTTTTATAGCAATCCATAAAATATGATGTATCTCCATCAGGTACAAACCAGAAGAAGCATTGATAACTGGAATTAACCCTGCCAAAGTTAACAGGGGGAGGTCGACGACAAAGCAGCCTGCTTTAGAACTGTTTTAACAATGTTTTAACATTTCTAAATCAGTTCCACACAAAGCCAGCCAAAGCACCAAGAAGGAGTTTATAAACAGCGGTCACACTCCTTTCTCCCTGGGACCTCAACTGAACCGCAGAACCAGTGCCACAATATAACAGGTCACAAAGGAACAAGCTCCCTCTCCAAACATTTGGATTCTACTCCCAAACTGCAACTGTTTACATCCAATGCCAGCAAGACAGCTGATTATGCAATTATTGCTTCCCTGCCTTTGTTTTATTGTTCACACTGTGTTTAGGATCAGGTTGTAAACATCTTTGTGCTGACACTGGCAGATGCACTAGAGATTGGAAAGCTTAGATGCCGTGTTTAATTAAGTTTCCAGGTGACTTAGACACCCTAGCCAGTTTGTTCAGTATGTGGTTGAGACATCAATTGCTGCTTTCCTCCTCTGTCCATTGTCTTATAAGTCTTCTTACAGTAACTACACAAAGCTAGTTACTTGATAGACTAGGATAGCCATATCAAAGTATTAACTATTTACTACTACAGTATTTACAACTATTTACAATTAATTTAGATTTTGATGTGAACATAGGCATTAATGCAACAATAGCATGACAAAGTCTTCAGAAAATGTAAACCTCCAATAATTTTCAGTTTCTTCAGAACGGGATTGCATTTTTCAGTTCAAAGCATCATTTTCTTAGATGGTTCTTTGTACGAAAATGTGCAAATCTCAGAAAACATAGGACATATCAAACTGCATGACTTCGCTGAAACAAAATAGAGAACAATACAAATTATTTGATTTTCTTTGGTAAAAATATCACATCAAAAATATTTTAACTTAAATAGTGGTGTCCCTCTAAATAATAATGGATAAAAATGTAAAGTCTGCTTCATTTGTTTAAAAGACAAGCCAGCTCAAATCACCTTAGTATCCGAAAGAATGAAATCGCAGATTCTGTCATTACCCTAAAGATTTTTTTAAACAGTGCAGGCCAGCCGAATAGGAAAAAGGACATTTGCAAAGAAATCTTGTCGTACCACTATGGCAGAAGGGTGTTACCCCTGCCTGTTTGGTAAATATTTCTGTACAGTGCCACACAAACTAAAGACAATGCCCAAGCATTACAGAAAATGACCAATAAAATCCCAAAAGTTTGCGAAAGCGTTCTAAAATGGATTTACCTTGATGGTGCTGGCCATATTTGTTCAGGACCTTTCAATCCTGGTAAAACACAATGGTATAAATTGGAATATAATTTTTTTCTGGACAGCAAGCTAGTTAAGGTTCCACTAAGCGTCGCTTGGGGCGGATGAGATTGTGCTAACGTTGGGAAGTGAAGTCAGCCAATAGCAGGAAGAGGTTTCTATTGGTTCTGGCCACCGCAACTCGAAGAAACAGGATATTTGGGAGTGAGGAGATAAGAAGTATTAAAAAAAGTTGTTATTCTTGATGATGTGTGTTTAGAAGTTTTATTTTTTAGTAAGGAGGGGTAAGGTTGTAGGGGGGAACTAGCCAAGAAGGCTGATCTGAGGGGGTCTCTACTGACACAGGCAGGTGCGAAGTGTGTGTCTGTGTGTGTCTCAGACAGACATAAACCCATGACAGGATGCAGATGTCTGATCCTACGGTCCATACTTGACACGCTTGCCTGCCATGAGCCTCTCTAGAGGCCTAACAGTTGAGGATAGCTACATTGAGGACGTCACTAACCTTGGCACAGAGCACTCAACACTTTCGAGAAGCTCATTTCACCACTTTTGAACAAGGGACATTTCAACATTACTACACACTTTTTTAAATCAGGTTTTTATATATTCTACTTACATAAACTCAATTGAGTAGCATGTCAGGTCACATTTATGCCTCAATTTAGTAGACTACCTGCATAATAAACAGAACAACTGAACATCCTCACAATGAATTCAAATCGAATCAAATCAAATGTTATTTGTCACATGCTTCGTAAACAACAGGTGTGGACTAACAGTGAAATTATTACATATGGGCCCTTCCCAACAATGCAGAGAGAAAGAAAATAGTGAAATAATAGAAAAGTAAAACATAATAAAAGTAATAATAAATACTCAATGAGTAACGATAACTTGGCTATATACATGGGGTACCAGTACCATGTCGATGTGCAGGGGTACAAGGTAACTAAGAATAATAAATTACAGATAATAAACAGTAGCAGCAGCATATGTGATGAGTAAAAAAAGAGGTTTGTGCAATTAAATGCCCAGTGCAGTCAAAAACATGATGTTCTTATTTTTTATATATATTTCCACACTATGAGGTTGGAATAATACTGTGAAATAATGAAAATTATGATAATGCCCTTTCAGTGTAAGAACTGTTTGAAAATACCTGTTTTGATGGGATGGAGTTTTGGCCTGAATGGGGACATCACCAGGTAGTAAATTAGTTAATAGATCGATACAAAACAGAGTTACAAACCTTTCTGCCAATAACAGCTAGTTTCCAGTTTCCAGTTTTTCCCCACTCAGACCACTCCCAGAAAGTCCTAGCAAAATTCTTGCTTGAGAAATGTATCTCTGCTAAGAAGCTATTTGTTTATTTTTGACTATTTTAATTGAAAACAGTCACAGTAGGGTTCTTAATTGTAACACAGAAATGATTTGATATTTTACCTTTAATGGTAATTGAATAGAGAAAGGGATGTGAGCGGCTCAGCCCCTCCTTTCTTCAGGAGGGTCTGGTTGGGTCTGAAGACTAGAGGTGAGAAAGCAGCAAAGCTGAGCAGCCCTGATAAGGAGGTGGAGTCAAGGAGCAAGTAAAGGAGAGGAAATCAGAGCGCAGCCTGACATCCTGCTGCCGACCTCTGTCAAAACACTTGTGACTAACCACCCCTGGTCCTGTACGCTGATTACACGCACACACACACACACACAAAACAGGCGGGGGCATACCCAGCTGCACTGTGACCTCTGACCTGAGACCACTCTCAGGTGTGCGGTAGAACCACGGTTCAAACCTGCAAGCCCTACACTCAGTAGGACTCCATTCTACTGACCGCAGTGGTTCTGTGGTCCGAGACAGCACGACAAGAGTTCACATTGCATTGTAAACCGACTGTGGCTTTGCATCATATCAGTTACAAAGAGAGGAAGTGGCTATGACAAGAACAGTGTTTTCTCTATTTTGAAAGAAATTTAGTAATTTAACACCTGATATGTGACCACTATCTGCTATTGAATACAAGTCTGTTGTTTTTGCAACAAATTGAGTTTGGGAGGGGGCAAAATACATTAACTGTATTATTTTGTACCAAAACCAACAAACACATGATTGCACTTTTAACTTGTGATTTCAAGTATTATTGATGGGTGTGCATTTTGTAAGACTTTGAAATGTTGCAAATATTTTGCATTGTCTTTCAACAGATGATCACAAGATAACATTACATCAAAGAAGAGCAGGAAGAGAAAAATCCATCAAAAGATCAGAAAATGTGCTAGTTATCAAAAAGTTTCTGCTTCTCTCTCTCTCCCTTAATCTCTCCTGTTGTCTGACTAGTTTAATGGCCTTCTGCAGGAAGTCTGTAGGATATAACCCCTGTTCCCCTCTCCCACTAAATCTGGGCCGCCCAACACTGCCGACACACAAACACACACACACAAAATGTTTGATTTCATCTAATTTTAACATTCTGTCATAAAGAACACATGTTCAACTTCATTAAAAATATATTTTTCCCATCTCAAATACTGTTGTTAGTGCCTATTAAGTGCCCAAATGTATCTTAAATCAGCCATAAATCCCCTGGGAAATGGAAGCTTGGTGTGCAAGCTTCCACTCCCCCTCCCCCCCCATCACACACACACACACACACGCACACGCACACACAAGCACACACCTCAACCATCCCAACCCTCCAAACTCACCAAATCAAAGTCATCCTACCTCCATTACTCCCCACCCCCCACCCACTACCACCAGACCCCCTCACTCCCCTTCACCATATCCCTTTCCACTATATTAATCTCTAACATATCCCCCTCCTCACCCCATCTCCATCTCATCTCCCTCACCCCATCTTTAGCATACCCCCCAGCCACCCTCCTACTCCCCTACCCTCCACCCCATCTCCAACAGCTCTTGCCTGGAAGCACAACCTCCACGGGGGCTGGGAAGCCGGGCTGCTCCCTCTCATAGGAATATCCTGTGTACTGTGATTAACCAACATTTCGGGGGAGTTTCGCTTATTAAACAACTATTGATCGACGTCGGTTCAATTACTGGAATTGCATCTAATTATGTTTTTTTTGTGAGCTCAACGCACCGTTTCTCTAGAGAGAAATCAAATCATTCATGAGAGAAATTCATGCCACATTCACGTGCTAGTTGGAACTAGGAAACTCTGAAATGTCTGTCTTGCTAACTGGTTGAACACGTGTATAACTACAACCAGTTAGTGACATTTTCGACTAGCATGTGAATGTGGCCAAAGTCTTGAACTATGAGGGATGCTGGGCTGAAGGGAGTTGTAGTTTTCATTAGGCAAATATTCAACCTAGTGCAGTGCAGAAACGTGGTAATTAACTACAATGACCATAATCCACTGCGCCGGTTCTTCCCATGTGGGGTCGCCTGATATGAAAATGGGATCATGGGAGAATTTCCAAAATCTTGAAGAAAAAAATATATATAAACTCAGCAAAAAAAAGAATCATCCTCTCACTGTCAACTGCGTTTATTTTCAGCAAACTTAACATGTGTAAATATTTGTATGAACAAAACAAGATTCAACAACTGACACATAAACTGAACAAGTTCCACAGACATGTGACTAACAGAAATTGAATAATGTGTCCCTGAACAAAGGGGGGGGGGGTCAAAATCAAAAGTAACAGTCATTAACTGGTGTGGCCACCAGCTGCATTAAGTACTGCAGTGCATATCCTCCTCATGGACTGCACCAGATACGCCAGTTCTTGCTGTGAGATGTTACCCCACTCTTCCACCAAAGCACCTGCAAGTTCCCGGACATTTCTGGGGGGAATGGCCCTAGGCCTCACCCTCCGATCCAACAGGTCCCAGACTTGCTCAATGGGATTGAGATCCGGGCTCTTCGCAGGCCATGGCAGAATACTGACATTCCTGTCTTGCAGGATATCACGCACAGAATGAGAAGTATGGCTGGTGGCATTGTCATGCTGGAGGGTCATGTCAGGATGAGCCTGCAGGAAGGGTACCACATGAGGGAGGAGGATGTCTTCCCTGTAATGCACAGTGTTGAGATTGCCTGCAATGACAACAAGCTCAGTCCGATGATGCTGTGACACACCGCCCCAGACTATGAAGGACCATCCAACACCTCCAGCGTACAAGCCTCGGTGTAACGCTTATTCATTCGACGATGAACGCGAATCCAACCATCAGCCCTGGTGAGACAAAACCGCGACTCGTCAGTGAAGAGCACTTTTTGCCAGTCCTGTCTGGTCCAGCAACAGTGGGTTTGTGCCCATAGGCGACGTTGTTGCCAGTGATGTCTGGTGAGGACCTGCCTCACAACAGGCCTACAAGCCCTCAGTCCAGCCTCTCTCAGCCTATTGCAGACAGTCTGAGCACTGATGGGGGGATTGTGCATTCCTGGTGTAACTCGGGCAGTTGTTGTTGCCATCCTGTACCTGTCCCGCAGGTGTGATGTTCGGATGTACCGATCCTGTGCAAGTGTTGTTACACGTGGTCTGCCACTGCGAGGATGATCAGCTGTCCGCCCTGTCTCCCTGTAGCGCTGTCTTAGGCGTCTCACAGTACGGACATTGCAATTTATTGCCCTGGCCACATCTGCAGTCCTCATGCCTCCTTGCAGCATGCCTAAGGCACGTTCACACAGATGAGCAGGGACCTTGGGCATCTTTCTTTTGGTGTTTTTCAGAGTCAGTAGAAAGGCCTCTTTTGTATCCTAAGTTTTCATAACTGTGACCTTAATAGCCTACCGTCTGTAAGCTGTTAGTGTCTTAATGACCGTTCCACAGGTGCATGTTCATTAGTTTATGGTTCATTGAACAAGCATGGGAAACAGTGTTTAACCCTTTACAATGAAGATCTGTGAAGTTATTTAGATTTTTACGAATTATCTTTGAAAGACAGGGTCCTGAAAAAGGGAAGTTTCTTTTTTTGCTGAGTTTATATACAAAAAAGAATATGTATTATAATATCGTCTTTGTATCTCAAAATCATTGTAATGTTGTTAACCTTTAAAATCTAAATGAAAATTCAACCAGAGAGCACCCTTAGATCATGGGATAAGGCGGCACTTGACCGTTGCACTTGAATCTTTTCTACAGTGAATCGCTCGGCCCGCTACGCTATGAAACCACACACTATTGTAGAGACTTTGATATTACCGGCTGCAATTACAATGGTGAAAACAATGTGTGGAGAGGCAAAGGCACAGAAACTCACATCAATATCTTTGTCAGATATTTTTTTTTTTAAGTATGATATTGCTAGCAATCAAGAAGAAACTCAGACTAAACAACTCAAAAACTCCCCAGCTCATGATCTCCAAATGGATGTTAGCTGTGAGGGCAGAGATTTTGACTTTTGTTCGCTATACATGTCGGGGGATGCTATTCACGAGGACATGTTGTTCTGTCTCATGATTCTCAAGCATGAAACGGAACAGGGGATGTTCAGTGTGCTGCAGGCTATATTGTTGAAAAACTGATTCCACGGGATTGAATGGTGGGCTTTTGCACAGATGGGGCTTCATCTATGGCGGGACGGCAGGCAGGCCTCTGCACTCTAGTTATGAATGTGTTTCCCTCTGTCATATGGACGCATTGTATGATAAACCGAGAGCAACTGGCGGCAAAAGAGCTGAGCACAGAACTCTGAGATATACTGCAGCAGGTAACTTTGATTATAAACTACATCAAACCACATCCACTGCGCACACTCCTGTTCGCAAAACTATGTGGAGATATGGGATTAGAGCATAACAACATTCTATTTCACACTGAGGCTTGGTGGTTATCGAGGGGGAGTGTTTGAAAGAGGAACTGTTGTCAGAGGAAATGTGTCTCCGTGCCTATGTAAGACACAATTTGGGAAACTGAACAAACTGAACGCAAGTGTGCAGGGGAAATACAAAAACATTCTACAGGTGAGTGACAGAATCAGTGGATTCAGAGGAAATAATTATTATAGGAGAGAGTCTTTTAAAAGTGAACCATGCCCCCTTCCCTTGGCTGTGCATGTTTCTAACAGAAAACAGCATCAGTAAGTGTCCCCACACGAGTGATGAATGCCCACCTACAATGCTTCGAAGAGCACTTTGGGACCTACTCTCCAATCCATTTGACTGTGATCCAGGCTCAGTTGACATGCTGGTAAGTGAAATCGAACAGCTGATTGAGCTGTCATGTGATCTAATGCATTCACGGGACACTGTGGACAAGTTTTGGTTCCTGACTCAAAGTGAATACCCTGCTGTCTCCCTCTGAGCATTAATGCCGCGTTCAAAACAACTGGGAACTTGGAAATCTCCGACTTCCAACTTCAGTGCATTCAAAACAACTGGGAACTCAGGAAAAAAAAAATTGAACTCGGGAACTCTGTTCAACTCGAGAACTCTGGCCTCTTTCTAGAGCTCCGACTTTCCGACCTAATGATCACTGATATCATGATTTGACCTTGCATTCCCAGTTGTCGTGAAAGCACCATCAGTGCTCTCGTCTACATTAAACCCAAATATCGATCCAGGTTGGATGTGACAGCAGAGATGAGGTGCGCACAGTCGACCACATCCCCTGACTTTGAGAAGCTCCATTAACATGCAACAAGCACACCCATTTCATTAGTGGTGTTGAGATAAGATACATTATGTCAGACTAATTTGCAATTGACTGTCATAGCCCCACATTAAAGTTCAAGTGCTAGTTAAGTGTTTTTATTTATTGAAGAAAAAAACATTTGGGGGGGGGGGTCGAGGTGAAGAGGAGTATTATTTAAGCTACTTTTTGAATAGGTAGGGTTCCAGATGTTTTCGGAAGATGGTCAGGGGGAAGCCATTGGGGCGCCAGGACAGAGAAGAGCATAGCCTGAAGGTAGGGAGGGGCAGTTCCTCTTGCTTTCCGTAGGTAAGCATCATGGTGTTGTAGTGGATGAGAACTTCGACTGGAAGCCAGTGGAGTGTGCAGAGGAGCAGGGTGACATGAGAGAACTTGGGAAGGTTGAAAACCAGGTGGGCTGCTTCATTCTGGATAAGTTGCAGAGGTTTGATGGCACAAGCGGGGAGCCCAGCCAACAGGAAGTTGCAGTAGTCCAGAAGGGAGAGGATAAGTGCCTGGATTAGGACCTGCACCGCTTCCTGTGTGAGGTAGGGTCATACTCTACGGATGTTGTAGAGCATGAACCTGCAGGAGCGAGTCACTGCTATGATGTTTGCAGAGAAGGACAGGGTGTTGTCCAGGGTCACGCCAAGGTTCTTTGCACTCTGGGAGGGCGACACTGTGGAGTTGTCAACCATGATGGAGAGGTCTTTGAGCGGGCAAGCCTTTCCTTGGAGGAAGAGCAGCTACGTCTTGTCGAGGTTGAGCTTGAGGTGGTGTATGGGGAGCACTGAGATAATGTTAGATGATTGTCTGGCTGGTTGGCTGAGCAAAGATCAGATGATGACTTTAAGGAATGAAAAATAATTAAGTAATCAAATAAAAACTAAGTAATATACACAACTGAAATATTGTATTTAATGTATATTAATTTCCTTTTTTTCTATTGATCTCTACCCAATGTGGACCTGACAGTGGCAATTAAATGTTTTTAATGTTTTGGCAATTGACTGTTCACTATTTCATAGAATGTTCACTATATCTGGCTTTGGAATTGCCATAAAAAAGCTCTAGTATTTTTTTGGGATGTCATTATTTCATAATTATTTCACGAAAACCATGACCTCAAAAAGCACTAATTGCTCAGCACTAACACAAACATGCACACACGCACAAACGCACGCGCACACACACACACACACACACACACACACACACACACACACACACACACACACACACACACACACACACACACACACACACACACACACACACACACACACACACACACACACACACACACACACACACACACACACACTTTCACTTGGCCCGTTTATAAATACAGCAGCCCTCCTCCACGCAGCACATCCTCAACTTCAGGGGCTCCAGAAGAGGAGGAAGCTCCACTATAGACTTGTGTGCGTAAAAAGCCATATTGATGATCTTGGGCAAAATGCTTGGTGTCACAAGTGAATGTCTGTTTGTATGGGCTAGTGTGTTTGGAGTTGAACAATAAAGGAAGAGTGTGAAGGGCTCGGTCACATGCTGGGTACAGTATGTGTGGACTGTGGAGCACTTGGGCACACGGCTAATGCTAATGGAAATCCTCTGTTAATCCCAGTACAAGGGCAGGCCATTGGCAGATAGCCTACTGCAGGTAAAAGTGGAAGTGTTCCTAAGATGTGTCTCAATGGTACGTGACTCTGACAAGTCCTCCATGTAAGTAGGTGAGGCAGAAGTGTTACCTGAAAGAAAAATATTGACATAGCAGACCAAGTTAAGGCTCTAACGATCAATCTACATTTCTCTCCCTCTCCCTCCATCAATGAATGACTCACACTCTGCGCTGTCTGATGTCTACATGACTTGTTCGTGTTCAGCTCCTAGTGGAGTAAAGGGCCTCAACAGAGATTCTCCATCGAACACCCTCTGACGTAAACTACTGTAAACAACCAAACGTTGCTCTCTACGTTCAGCCTAATGACCAGGTATGTGTGCCTCCTGTGGCACAGGGCTCATAAACTCCATTAACATTTGGCTGACGGCTAGAGCTCCTCCATTACCGTCTGAGAGCAGAGGGTTCAACAGATCCCAGTCTGTGTGCTGGTGGTCTGCTTGTTGGTCTGCCTGTGGTAGCCCTGTGGGGAGGCAGGGTGGTCACGAGAGAGAAAGCAGGAAACCAGCATCCCTCTGCCATCCGACATACACTATATGCCTGGCTGCCACAGACATTTATGGAGACTTACAGCGTGAGTAGTAGTACACCCATTCTGAGGCTTTATAAGCATGGTTATGACCTATTGTTAATGTTAGTAAGGCTCCTAAGTGGCGTAACGTGCATAAAAGATTTGTAGGTTAGATTACAGTTCATGACGAGTATTATAATTCTGGGTTGGTTATATCATGTTAGCCTGCCTTCTCTGCGTATCAAATTGTATTGGTCACATACACTTATTTAGCAGATGTTATTGCGTGTGTAGCAAAATGCTTGTGTTCCTAGCTCCAACAGTGCAGTAGTATCTAACAATACACAACAATACACACTAATCTAAAAGTAAAAGAATGGAATTAAGAAGTATATAAATATTAGATTGAGCAATGTCGGAGTGCAATTGACTAAAATACAGTAGAATAGAATACAGTATGTACATATGAGATGAGTAAAGCAGTATGTAAATAATATTTAAACATTATTAAAGTGACTAGTGTTCCATTATTAAAGTGGCCAGTGATTCCAAGTCTATGTATATAGGGCAGCTGTCACGTCCTGACCAGTAAAGGGGTTATTTGTTATTGTAGTTTGGTCAGGATGTGGCAGGGGGTGTTTGTTTTATGTGTTTTGGGGTTTTTTGGTTAATGTTCTATGTTAGTATATTTCTATGTTCGTTCTAGTTTTTCTGTTTCTATGTTTAGTTTATTGGGTTGACCTTCAATTGGAGGCAGCTGTTCCTCGTTGCCTCTAATTGAAGGTCCTATTTAGTAGGGGTGTTTTTCCATGGGTTTTTGTGGGTAGTTGTTCCGTGTGTAGCTGTGTGCCTCACAGGACTGTTTTTTGTTGTTGTTTTTGATTAAGTGTTTATTTGGGTTTTTTTCTAAATAAAGAAGATGAGCATACACATTCCCGCTGCGCCTTGGTCCCATCTTTACGACGAATGTGACAGCAGCAGCCTCTAAGGTGCAGGGTTACGTAATCAGGTGGAAGCCGGCTAGTGATGGCTATTTAACAGTCTGATGGCCTGATGGCTATTTTTCAGTCTCTAGGTCCCAGCTGTGATGCATCTGTACTGACCTCACCTTCTGGATGATAGCGGGGTGAACAGGCCGTGGCTCGGGTGGTTGATGTGCTTGATGATCTTTTTGGCCTTCCTGTGACATCAGGTGCTGTACGTGTCCTGGAGGGCAGGTAGTTTGCCCCCAGTGATGCGTTGGGCAGAACGCACCACCCTCTGGAGAGCCCTGCGGTTGCGGGCGGTGCAGTTGCCGTACCAGATGGTGATACAGCCCGACAGGATGCTCTCAATTGTGCATTTGTAAAAGTTGTGAGGGTTTTAGGGCCACATTTCCTCAGCCTCCTGAGGTTGAAGAGGTGCTGTTGCACCTTCTTCACCACACTGTCTGTGTGGTTATCAGCCTTTTATTTTGATTATGCACTTCACTAGAATTTTTTCTTCTTTACCCCCTAATTCACCATGTTTTCCTTCTTCTTTGTGTAAATCTCCAATCATTTGTTTATCTCTCTTAAAAATCTAATTATGTTATTTATTATGGTTTTGTTCTATAAACATTGAAAGGGGAAGGTGATTACAAGCAAGATCAAGGTTTCTTACCTCTCCTGCTCATGTTCTTTTTGTTGACCTTTTAAACCTTTAATCATACATTTTTGGGGGTATTTTCTTGTGTGCAAATAAATAAATACAAATAAATAAAATAATTGGTTTCTTATTCACTGTGAGTATTACTTCAGTAGTCCCATTAAAAAAATAAAGACTTAAAAGTTTCTGCCCACAATCCAGATAGACAACATTTCAAAGAATGTGCATTGGATTTAACAGCTGCTCATCTCTCTCGAAAGCCACTGCGTGAAAGCTTTGAGCTCAATGTATGAAAATGACTTTGTAAATAAAGTTAGCAAAATTACTCGCTATTAGGTATAAAACAAAACTGATGGGTATGTATTGTTTCCATTTAAGAACAGTAGCATATACAAATTAATTCAAACTTTTAGTTTCCCTCAGCCCAGCTCTATCTCGGTTCCTAAGCGCTGTAAAACACTGACTGAGCACGTTCATCCCACCAGCCCAGAAGAGATCCTGTTGAGACTGAAGGAGTGAAGGGGGACATTTAAGGATCACTTACACCTAAACACAGCCTGCAGTATCCTGCAGCAGCACTGCATGGACGCTCATTTAGCATTCCACAGCCTCCTGTAGCATTGTATTCATACAGGAGGAGGGAGAGAGAGAGGGAGAGAGAGAACACCATATTATTTGAATTAATCACTGTGGCCAGACAGTTATATTAAAAATAACATTAATGTTTTACTCTTCGGTCATGATGGCTCGTCTGTTGCTTGACAAAACACTGGCCTGAAGCTGACGGTATAAGGGGCTGTGGGCGCTCTCTGGCTCTTTCTGGCAAGCCACATGACCGTCATGTGTTTTCTATTTGACAGGAGCCATCCAATCTCGCTACGCAACATCATCACAATGATATATGACAGGATTGGACGGCACAGGGCACCAGTCAAAGCACAGGCTCTATGGAACCTGACCCTGAAGTGATGGGATACAGTTTTAGACACAACATCATGCCACTCATTCATAATACAAAGAAGGTTTTGTCCACAGTGTGTGTGATCGACTCATAATACATCGAAGCACGTGTCTACACTGATTTCAATGGGAGATATTAAACCATATCAAAATAAGCACAGATCAGGCTTTACTGTGTTCCACATTTGGCCTTGCAAGTTACAGTGTAGGCATGATGTGTGCAGTCGAGGAGTAATCTCACCCTAGATGTGTAGGGGTGAACCAGGAAGTGGTAAACCACACAACCTGCCTCTGTACAGTCCGGGAGGAGAGGCGGTTGAAAGTTTGGAAAAAGTTAACTCAGAGAGGTCGTTTGGAGCCCAGCCCAGCATGTTCACTTTCTAGCTACACAATCTATTTGTATTGATTCTACAGTGATGAGATTAAAGACAAGCAAACAAACTGGAAACTATCCTAAAAGAAAACCTTGGGTTAAAGTAGGGTATATGTCACGTCTGTCGGAAGGATTGGACCAAGGCGCAGCGTGTAAAGTGCTCATCTTCTTTTATTAACGTGAACACTTAACCAAAATCAACAATACGACAAAACAGTTCCGTAAGGTGCACAGACTATACGGAAAACAACCACCCACAAACCCAAAGGAAAAAAGGGCTGCCTAAGTATGGCTTCCAATCAGAGACAACGAAAGACACATACTCGGCCACACAATAAAAACGAACATAGAAAATGAAAACTAGAACAAATCCCCTCTAAATAAACCAACCCCAAAACACAAAAACAACACCCCCTGCCACGCCCTGACCATACTACAATGACAAATGACCCCTTTACTGGTCAGGACGTGACAGTATAACTGTTAGGATGAGAAAAGCCAAAGTTTTACAGATATACAGTACCAGTCAAAAGTTTGGACCCACCTACTCATTCAAGGGTTTTTCTTTATTTTTACTATTTTCTACATTGTAGAATAATAGTGATGACATCAAAACTATGAAATAACACATGGAATCATGTAGAAACCAAAAAAGTGTTAAACAAATCAAAATATATTTTATATTTGAGATTCTTCCAAGTAGCCACCCTTTGCCTTGATGACAGCTTTGCACACTCTAGGCAAGCTCTCAACCAGCTTCAGCTGGAATGCTTTTCCAACAGTCTTGAAAGAGTTCCCACATATGCTGAGCACTTATTGGCTGCTTTTCCATCACTCTGCGGTCCAACTCTTCCCAAACCATCTCAATTGGGTTGAGGTCCGGTGATTGTGGATCTGATACAGCACTCCATCGCTCTCCTTCTTGGTCAAATAGCCCTTACAAGGAGGTGTGTTGGGTCATTGTCCTGTTGAAAAACAAATGATAGTCCCACTAAGTGCAAACCAGATGGGATGGCCCATCGCTGCAGAGTGCTATGGTAGCCATGCTGGTTAAGTATGCCTTAAATTCTAAATATATCACTGAAAGTGTCACCAGCAAAGCACCCCCACACCATCATGCCTCCTCCTCCATGCTTCATGGTGGAAATCACACATGCAGAGATCATCTGTTCACCTACTCTGTGTCTCACAAAGACATGGTGGTTGGAACCAAAAATCTCAAATTTGGACTCATCAGACCAAAGGACAGATTTCCACCGGTATAATGTCCATTGCTCATGTTTCTTGGACAAAGCAAGTCTCTTCTTCTTATTGGTGTCCTTTAGAAGTTGTTTCTTTGCAGCAATTCGACCATGAAGGCCTGATTCACGTCTCCTCTAAACAGTTGATGTTGATGTGTCTCTTACTTGAACTCTGTGAAGCATTTATTTGGGCTGCAATTTCTGAGGCTGGTAACTCTAATGAACTTATCCTCTGCAGCAGAGGTAACTCTGGGTCTTCCTTTTCCTGATGTTTTTTGCGACTGCACTTTAAGACATGACTGACCATCATGTCTTAAACTGTCTTTTCTCTTTGCTTATTTGACCTGTTATTGGTATTTTACCAAATAGGGCTGTCTTCTGTATACCTGTGACGAGATTGTGTAGAGGTAGGTGAAAGAGTCAAGCGCAGGAGAGCAGAGATGTCCGAGATGCGTATTTAATAGGCAAGTCCCATAAACATACAGGTCAGGTACAATACCAAAACAAACGCTCTTAACTACAGAGAAAACCAGTAACTCACGGAAGGAGGGAAACAAAAAAACAACACTCCTAAACTTATACCTACTATGAAAAATACGTGAGAACCAATAAGGCACAACCTTAGCGAACAACATCACAATGAACTATCCCGCACAAACCTAGGCAGGCAAACAGGGGTAATTATACAAACAGAAATTAAGGCAAATGAAAAACAGGTGTGAAAGAACCACAGACAAAACAAACAGAAAAGGAAAAAGGGATCAGTGATGACTAGTAGGCCGGCAACGCGCCGGCCGAACAGGGAGAGGAACCACCTTCGATGGAAGTCGTGACAATACCACTCCTACCTTGTCACAACACAACTGATTGGCTCAAATGCATTAAGAAGGAATGAAATTCCACAAATGTACTTTTAACAAGGCACACCTATTAATTGAAATGCATTCCAGGTGACTACCTCATGAAGCTGGTTGAGAGAATGCCAAGAGTGTGCAAAGCTGTCATCAAGGCAAAGGGTGTCTACTTTGAAGAATCTCAAATATATAAAAAAAAACACTTTTTTGGTTACTACATGATTCCATATATGTTATTTCATAGTTTTGATGTTTTCGCTATTATTCTACAATGTCGAAAAATTAAGAAAAATCCTTGAATGATTAGGGGTGTTCAAACTTTTGACTGGTACTGTACATTCCTCTCCAGCTAAACTCCTTTAAGTTGATTAAGGAAGAGTGCTGTTCTTCCTCCATAATTCATTATTCTCTATACACCAATGGAAGGTACCGTATTCTTGAAGGGGACCCGTTCTTCTCTTCTAGCCATCCAGGTTGAAGTAGCTACCTATAAGTCTACCTGTGTTATCACAAGGGCAGAGACCCAGGGAGACTGCCTGCCACTCTGACATATTTCATTCGGCTAGACACAGACCACTGGCACGCCAGCCCTCCATGAGTCTCGCCACAAGACTGGCGGGGTGAAGCCACGAAGCAGGAAAGAATGTCCATGGCCAGGAGGGGAGAGGGACAGAATTCCTGCCTTCTCACGTCACCTTGCCAATTTATACTGTATATTCAGCCAGGACCAAGTCAACAATAAACAATGGATGTAGTCCTCCTGTATTGCTTTGTATCATGCTGAGCAGGTTATGAAATATTATATTATAAATGGGGCATGATGGTGAAAGCATCAATGGTCTATTGTCATGCTTCTTTTGAATTCATATCTCAAGAGATGCTTTTACATTATTTGGCAACCTGCAGGTAACTGCCAAAATAATGGAAACACTTGAGTAAATGACCGATACAAAGTATATTGAAAGCAGATGTTTCCACACAGGTGTGGTTCCTGAGAAATTAAGCAATTAACATCCCATCATGCTAAGGGTTCAGGCATAAAAATACTGGGCAGGCTATTATTTTGGCTACCATGGCTATAGGATGACAATGCCCCCATCCACAGGGCACGAATGGTCACTGAATGATTTAATTGTCACGGGTACTTAGGGCAGGAGGAAGGAGTAGAGTCAAATGCAGGAGATATCGTCCAGTAGCTCGAAGTTTATTCACACCCAAACACTAGGTGATCAAAAGGCACTGGGAGTGTACAATACCCAAAAGGGAAACAGGTAATCCTCAAAGGGAAAATCACGCACGGGGCGCAGCCCGGCGAGAAAATAAATCCTCCAATATAAAAACGATAGAGAAGAAACGGCCACAGCGTAAACCCGCTGACAAACAAACAATCCCGCACAACACACAACCCCAAAGGAACAAACTAAATACCCCCCCACTAATGACAGAAATGACAACAGGTGCGGACCTAGACAGACAAAACACAATGAACACAGAAACACAGATCGGCGGCAGCTAGTAGACCGGCGACGACGACCGGCGAGCGCCGCCCGGCCGAGGAGGGGCACCATTTTCTGTGGATACTGTGACATTAATAAGCATGAAAACGATGTAAACCGTATACCATGGCCGTCTCAGTCACCAGATCTCAACCCAATTGAACACTTATGGGGGATTCTGGAGTGGCGCCTGAGACAGCGTTTTCCTCCACCATCAACAAAACACCAAATTATGGAATTTATCATGGAAGTATGGTGTCGCATCCCTCCAATAGAGTTCCAGACACTTGTAGAATATATGCCAAGGTGCATTTAAGATTTTCAGGCTCGTGGTGGCCCAACGCCCTATTAAGACACTTTATGTTGGTGTTTCCTTTATTTTGGCAGTTACCTGTACATATGCCAAATGTGAGAACAGACAGTCATGCCACCAATACCAAATGATCAATACATAATGAGTGCATGTCATACATCCTTCCTTTATAATTGTGATTTATTATTAAGAAAGTACTATTCATAAAGCAGATGCATATTTATTAACTACTTCAAATCGAATCAAATTTTATTTGTCACATACACATGGTTAGCAGATGTTAATGTGAGTGTAGCGAAATGCTTGTGCTTCTAGTTCCAACAATGCAGTAATATCTAACAAGTAATCTAACAATTCCCCAACAACTACCTAATACACACAAATCTAAAGGGGTGATGAGAATATGTACATGTAAGTATATGGATGAGCGGCACAGGCAAAGTGCAATAGATGGTATAAAATACATTATATACATGTGATATGAGTAATGTAAGATATGTAACATTATTAAAGTGCCATTATTTAGAGTGCATTGTATAAAGTGACTAGTGATCCATTTACTAAAGTGGGTAGTGATTGGGTCTCAATGTAGGCAGCAGCCTCTCTGAGTTAGTGATTGCTGTTTAGCAGTCTGAAGGCCTTGAGATAGAAGCTGTTTTTCAGTCTCTCGATCCCAGCTTTGATGCCCCTGTACTGACCTCGCCTTCTGGATGGTAGCGGTGTGAACAAGCAGTGGCTCAGGTGGTTGATGTCCTTGATGATCTTTTTGGCCTTCCTGTGACATCGGGTCCCGTAGGTGTCCTGGAGAGAAGGTAGTTTGCCCCCAGTGATGGGGGCAGACTGCACCACCCTCTGGAGAGCCTTGCGGTTGAGGGCATTGCAGTTGTCGTACCAGGCTGGCGCTGTTGCGCCTTCTTCACCACACTGTCTATGTGAGTGGACCATTTCAGTTTGTCTGTGATATGCACGTCGAGGAACTTAAAACTTTCCACCTTCTCCACTGCTGTCCCTTCGATGTGGATAGGGGGTGCTCCCTCTGCTGTTTCCTGAAGACCACGATCATCTCTTTTGTTTTGTTGATGTTGAGTGAGGTTGTTTTCCTGAGACCACACTCCGACTGCCCTCACCTCCTCCCTATAGGCTGCCTCGTCGTTGTTGGTAATCAAGCCCACTAATGTTGTGCCGTCTGCAAACTTGATGATTGAGTTGGAGGCGTGCATGGCCACGCACTCGTGGGTGAACAGGGAGTACAGGAGGGGCTGAGCACACACCCTTGTGGGGCCCCAGTGTTGAGGGTCAGCGAAGTGGAGATGTTGTTACCTACCTTCACCACCTGGGGGCAGCCTGTCAAAGTCCAGGACCTAATTGCACAGGGCGGGGTTGAGACCCAGGGCCTCCAGCTTGATGATGAGCTTGGAGAGTACTATGGTGTTGAATGCTGAGCTGTTGTCAATGAACAGCATTCTTACATTGGTATTCCTTTTGTCCAGATGGGATAGGGCAGTGTGCAGTGAGATGGCGATTGCGTCGTCTCTGGACCTGTTGGAGCGGTATGCAAACTGAAGTGGGTCTATGGTTGCTGGTAAGGTGGAGGTGATATGATCCTTGACTTGTCACGTTCGTCGTAATAATTGGACCAAGGTGCAGCGCGATATGGTTTCCACATATTTAATATTAGAAACGCACAAAACAACAAAGAAAGAATGAAACAAACAACGAACCGTAACTAAGAGGTGCTACGTGCACTAACTCAAAATAATATCCCATAAAACACAGGTGGAAAAAATGCGTCTTAAATATGATCCCCAATTAGGGACAACGATAACCATCTGCCTCTAATTGGAAACCATATCAAGCACACAACCTAGAAATATGAAAACTAGAATACCCACATAGAAACAGTAACCTAGAACCTCACATAGAAATAATAAACTAGAATACCCCTCAGTCACGCCCTGACCTACTTCACCATAGAGAAACAATGGCTCTCTATGGTCAGGGCGTGACATGACTAGTCTCTCGAAGCACTTCATGATGACAGAAGTGAGTGCTACGGGGCGGTAGTCATTTAGTTCAGTTATCTTTGCCTTCTTGGGTACAAGAACAATGGTAGCCATCTTGAAGCATGTGGGGACAACAGACTGGGATAGGGAGCGATTGAATATGTCCGTAAACACACCAGCCAGCTGGCCTGCACATGCTTCGAGGATGTGGTTCGGGATCCCGTCTGTGCCAGTAGCCTTGCGAGGGTTAACACGTTTAAATGTTTTACTCACGACAGCCACGGAGAAGGAGGGGGGGGGGGGGCAGTCCTTGTTAGCAGGACCGCAACTGTGGCATTGTACAGTCGTGGTCAAAAGTTTTGAGAAAATATTAATTTCCACAAAGTTTGCTGCTTCAGTGTCTTTAGATATTTTTGTCAGATGTTACTATGGAATACTGAAGTACAATTATAAGCATTTCATAAGTGTCAAAGGCTTTTATTGACAATTACATGAAGTTGATGCAAAGAGTCAATATTTGCAGTGTTGACCCTTCTTTTTCAAGACCTCTGCAATCCGCCCTGGCATGCTGTCAATTAACTTCTGGGCCACATCCTGACTGATTGCAGTCCATTCTTGCATAATCAATGATTGGAGTTTGTCAGAATTTGTGGGTTTTTGTTTGTACACACGCCTCTTGAGGATTGACCACAAATTCTCAATGGGATTAAGGTCTGGGGAGTTTCCTGGGCATGGACCCAAAATATCGGTGTTTTGTTCCCCGAGCCATTTAGTTATCACTTTTGCCTTATGACAAGGTGATCCATCATGCTGGAAAAGGCATTGTTCGTCACCAAACTGTTCCTGGATGGTTGGGAGAAGTTGCTCTCGGAGGATGTGTTGGTACCATTCTTTATTCATGGCTGTGTTATTAGGCAAATTGTGAGTGAGCCCACTCCCTTGGCTGAGAAGCAACCCCACACATGAATGGTCTCAGGATGCTTTACTGTTGGCATGACACAGGACTGATGGTAGCGCTCACCTTGTCTTCTCAGGACAAGCTTTTTTCCGGATGTCCCAAACAAACGGAAAGGGGATTCATCAGAGACAATGACTTTACCCTAGTCCTCAGCATTCCAATCCATGTACCTTTTGCAGAATATCAGTTTGTCCCTGATGTTTTTCCTGGAGAGAAGTGGCTTCTTTGCTGCCCTTCTTGACACCAGGCCATCCTCCAAAAGTCTTCGCCTCACTGTGCGTGCAGATGCACTCACACCTGCCTGCTGCCATTCCTGAGCAAGCTCTGTACTGGTGGTGCCCCGATCCCGCAGCTGAATCAACTTTAGGAGACGGTCCTGGCGCTTGCTGGACTTTCTCGGGCGCCCTGAAGCCTTCTTCACAACAATTGAACCGCTCTCCTTGAAGTTCTTGATGATCCGATAAATGGTTGATTTAGGTGCAATCTTACTGGCAGCAATATCCTTGCCTGTGAAGCCCTTTTTGCACAAAGCAATGATGACGGCACGTGTTTCCTTGCAGGTAACCATGTTTGACAGAGGAAGAACAATGATTCCAAGCAACACCCTCCTTTTGAAGCTTCCAGTCTGTTATTCGAACTCAATCAGCATGACAGAGTGATCTCCAGCCTTGTCCTCGTCAACACTCACACCTGTGTTAACGAGAGAATCACTGACATGATGTCAGATGGTCCTTTTGTGGCAGGGCTGAAATGCAGTGGAAATGTTTTATGGGGATTCAGTTCATTTGCATGGCAAAGAGGGATTTTGCAATTAATTGCAATTCATCTGATCACTCTTCATAACATTCTGGAGTATATGCAAATTGCCATCACACAAACTGAGGCAGCAGACTTTGTGAAAATTAATTAAAATTTGTGTCATTCTCAAAACTTTTGGCCACGACTGTACTATCCTCAATGTGGGCAAAGAAGGTGTTTAGTTTGTCTGCAAGCATGACGTCGGTGTCTGTGACATGGCTGGATTTTTTTTTGTAGTAGGTGATTTCCTGTAGACCCTGCCACATACATCTTGTGTCTGAGCCGTTCAATTGCGACTCCACCTTGTCCCTGTACTGGCATTTCGCTTGTTTGATTGCCTTGTGGAGGGAATAGGTACACTGTTGATATTCAGACATATTCCCAGACCTCTTTCCATGGTTAAATGCAGTGGATGGCGCTTTCAGTTTTGCACGAATGCCGCCATCCATCCACCCAGCAGTAGCAGTATGGCGCCGACAGAGATGGTCGCCTCGCTTCAAATTCTTAGGAAACTATGCAGTATTTTGTTTTTTTATGTATTATTTCTTACATTGTTACCCCAGGAAATCTTAAGTCTTATTACATACAGCCGGGAAGAACTATTGGATATAAGAGCAACGTCAACTTACCAATATTACAACCAGGAATACGACTTTCCCGAAGCGGATCCTCTGTTTGGACCACCACCCAGGACAATGGAGCTAATTCCAGTAGGCGACCCAAAACAACAGCGCTGCAGAAGGAGCAGACAAAGCGGCCACCTGGCCAGGCTCCGTAGACATGCACATCGCACACCGCTCCCACGTATACTACTAGCCAATGTCCAGTCTCTTGAGAACAAGGTATACGAAATTTGAGCAAGGGTTGCCTTCCAGAGAGACATTGTAACATTCTCTGTTTCATGGAAACATGGCTCTCTTGGGATATGTTGTCGGAATCGGTTCAGCCACCGGGCTACTCCATGCATTGCGCTGACAGAGATAAACACCTCTCTGGGAAAAGGAAGGGCGGGGGTGTATGCTTTATGATTAACGACTAACGGTGTAATCATAACAACATACAGGAACTCAAGTCCTTCTGCTCACCCTATCTAGAATTCCTTACAATCTTGTGCCGGCCGTTTTACCTCCAAGAGAATTCTCGTCAGTTATAGTCACAGCTGTGTACATTCCCCCTCAATCAGACACCAAAACGGCCATCAAGGAACTTCACTGGACTATATGCAAACTGAAAACCATACATCCTGAGGCTGCATTTATTGTAGCTGGGGATTTTAACAAAGCAAATTTGAGAACAAGTCTTTCCTAAATTCTTCCAGCATATTGATTGCGAGCGCAACACCCTCGACCACTGCTACTCTAACTTCCGCGATGCATACAATGCCCTCCCCTACCCTCCCCTTCGGCAAATCCGACCACGACGCCATCTTGCCCCTTCCGTCTTATAGGCAAAAACTCAAACAGGATGTACCAGTGAAGAGAACCATTCAACGCTGGTCCGACCAATCGAAAGCCACGCTTCAAGATTGTTTTGATCACGCGGACTGGAATATGTTTCGATCACCCTCAGAGAACAGCATCGACCTATAAGCTGACTCGGTGAGTGCGTTTATAAAAAAGTGCATTGGAGATGTTGTACCCACTGTGACTTAAAACCTACCCTAACCAGAAACATAACACCTTTATAAACCCATTATAGACCGTGCCTGAACAGAGAGTGTAACCAAAATGTATTGATGGTATGATTTGACGTTTTAAGAGCACACTGTGAAAAGCTCCAACACAGGGTCATGAGCCTACAAACAAACAATCCATGCTAGAGGAAAAACAGCAACATAGCGTAACCCTTCTTCCCAACCCCAACTAAACCCAACCAGTGGAATTTCCCAGAACCTCCAGTCCAACCCTCTAGCTGTCTGTTCGGGTCACTCTACCAGACACTCCAATAGAGTCCTTTGGCACCTTGCAAAGTGGTCCTTTTGAGAGCAACCTGCTGCAGGCTGGTTTCCAGACAGGGCCTCTGCCTTTGTCCCTCGCTCCATGCCAGGAATGGAGGACTTAATGTTTTTAGCTGAGCAGGGCTGGCGGGGCCGGGGCCCTGAGACACTACACGCAGTGTGCTGAAAACTTGGAGTCCTCAGTGGGATAGCATCAGTCATCCTGATGGTGGAAATAAACAGTCATTCCTGACTGCTGCTGTTGCTGCTTCTGGAGCTAAGACTGGCCCAGCCTGTGACAGAGCCTGGACACAGAGCCTGCACATTGAGCCTAGAGAGACTCTGAGGTTTATTTATGCTCCTCACATCCATGAACCCAGAGGCTTGTGCTGCCAATTAGGCAGAAAATGACTAGGAATTGCAATTGTATGGATGATGGAACAGTTACACTCTTAGAAAAAAGGATTTCAAAAGGGTTCTTTGGCTGTCCCTATAGGAGAACCCTTCATGGTTCCAAGTAGAACCCTTTTTGGTTCCAGGTAGAACACTTTTGGATTCCATGTAGAACCCTCTAGGATTATACCTGGAACCAAAAGTGTTCTACCTGGAACTAAAAAGGGTTCTTCAAAGGGTTCTCCTATGGGGACAGCCGAAGAACCCTTTTAGGTTCTAGAAAGCACCTTTTTTTCTAAGAGTGTACATCTGGTTGTTTTTACGTACAGTGAGGGAAAAAAGTATTTGATCCCCTGCTGATTTTGTACGTTTGCCCACTGACAAAGAAATGATCAGTCTATAATTTTAATGGTAGGTGAGAGATAGAATAACAACAAAAAAATCCAGAAAAACGCATGTCAAAAATGTTATAAATTGATTAGCATTTTAATGAGGGAAATAAGTATTTGAGCCCTCTCAATCAGAAAGATTTCTGGCTCACAGGTGTCTTTTATACAGGTAACGAGCTGAGATTAGGAGCACACTCTTAAAGGGAGTGCTCCTAATCTCAGTTTGTTACCTGTATAAAAGACACCTGTCCACAGAAGCAATCAATCAGATTCCAAACTCTTTGGCCAAGACCAAAGAGCTCTCCAAGGATGTCAGGGACAAGATTGTAGACCTACACAAGGCTGGAATGGGCTACAAGACCATTGCCAAACAGCTTGGTGAGAAGGTGGCAACAGATGGTGCGATTATTCGCAAATGGAAGAAACCCAAAAGAACTGTCAATCTCCCTCGGCCTGGGGCTCCATGCAAGATCTCACCTCATGGAGTTGCAATGATCATGAGAACGGTGAGGAATCAGCCCAGAACTACACGGGAGGATCTAGTCAATGATTTCAAGGCAGCTGGTGACCATAGTCACCAAGAAAACAATTGGTAACACACTACGCCGTGAAGGACTGAAATCCTGCAGCGCCCGCAAGGTCCCCCTGCTCAAGAAAGCACATATACATGCCCGTCTGAAGTTTGCCAATGAACATTTGAATGATTCAGAGGACAACTGGGTGAAAGTGTTGTGGTCAGATGAGACCAAAATGGAGCTCTTTGGCATCAACTCAACTCGCCGTGTTTGGAGGAGGAGGAATGCTGCCTATGACCCCAAGAACACCATCTCCACCGTCAAACATGGAGGTGGAAACATTATGCTTTGGGGGTGTTTTTCTGCTAAGGGGACAGGACAACTTCACCGCATGAAAGGGACGATGGACGGGGCCATGTACCGTCAAATCTTGGGTGAGAACCTCCTTCCCTTAACCAGGGCACTGAAAATGGCTTGTGGATGGGTATTCCAGCATGACAATGACCCAAAGCACACGGCCAGGGCAACAAAGGAGTGGCTCAAGAAGAAGCACATTAAGGTCCTGGAGTGGCCTAGCCAGTCTCCAGACCTTAATCCCATAGAAAATCTGTGGAGGTTCGAGTTGCCAAACGTCAGCCTCGAAACCTTAATGACTTGGAGAAGATCTGCAAAGAGGAGTGGGACTAAACTTGAACCTTCAGCTCCCTCCACAGATTTTCGGGACAAGTCTCTAGATGTCCTTGAGTGGCCCAGCCAGAGCCCGGACTTGAACCAGATCTAACATCCTGGAGAGACCTGAAAATAGCTGTGCAGCGACTCTCCCATCCAACCTGACAGAGCTTGAGAGGATCTGCAGAAAAAAATTGGAGAAACTCCCCAAATAGAGACGTGCCAAGCTTGTCGCGTCATATCCAAGAAGACGCTGTAATCGTGGCCAAAGGTGCTTCAACAAAGTACTGAGTAAAGGTTCTGAAAACGTATGTAAACATAATATTTTCGAATGCACTGTATAACCCAAACTTTCGCACACAACTATCCCACTGACACAAAAATGCATGCCTTTGTAGACTACATGATAAGATCTATTTCAGAGAAGAAAAAGCAATTGCCCACTGGAGAACTGTAGCATTTATTTTGGACTTTTTATATAGGCAGCTGAAAATAGCACAGGAAGCCAGAGATTGCCTCCCAGACCCCCCCACTCACACAGGAACACATAAAACAACCTGTGGTCTCTAACCCAGAGCCTTACACAGGATACACAGACTGAGAACCGGAGAAGCCAAAGAGTCAGAGAAACAGAAACAGGGTGAGAGACAAAAGATGAGAGAAGAATACTAAGAGAGAACAGAGAGGAGATGAGAGACAGGAAAAGAGAGGAGATAAAGAAGAAAAGACATGACAGAGGAAGGAAAGAGTGGGCACAAGAGAGTAAACTATGTCAACAGGAGAGTGTAGACACAACAGAGGAGAGATAGAATATAGGAGAGGAGGAGTGCGGGATGGATTACCTCTGTGTGCTGCGGAGCACTGTCTGTCTATCTCTCTCTCTAGCTGCCACGCTTAGCAGCACATCTGGCCTGGCTGACTGACTGCCTGCAGCCGGGGCCGTGCACAGATGTGAGCGCGTGTCAGCGTCTTGGTCACAACTTGGCAACCGCTCCGGCCCCGCACCGAGGCTGCCGGGTAACAAATGACTGAAATATCTACCCAGGTTTGCTCCACATGCCGGGCCTGCACATAATTGAATCGAAACGTGACCAGACCGCAAGTTTGTCTCCCTCTACCCCACACTCCCCCTCCTTGGTCTTAAAAAACACACACGACCAAAGAATCCAAAGAAAGAAAAAAGAGAGAGAGAGAGAGAGAGAAAAGGGCTATGGTCTGATCCCCGCGCAAATAAAATTCCTGAATTCTCAGATTCTCAGTGTCTCAGATTTCCTGGAACGACGGGCGAGAAGTCTAACCTGCTCCTCTTTGTCAGACTTGGAATTGTGAGGAATTGACGTGTGGGAATAGCACTTATAGACACGCTTATAGACCCGCAAAACACAGGATCAACCAGTCAGTGAGGATCTATGGTTTCCACAAGGTAGCAGTCCATTCAACTCAATGGTGACTGGATAGTCCCTGGAAATGTGTACAATGTTCCCATTTAGAATATACTTCTACAGAAGAAGCAGATCCCCTAAAGAGAAAAGAGAGGTGGATATGACACACAGATCATTGAGTCTCTGTATCCACAGTCTCTCCCAGTCTGTCCCCTACTCCCACAACTCACCAGTCCTCCACTCATACACAGACTTTGAGGTCTTTCACAGGGATATTAGATAGGACTGGGCCCCTCGATACAATATTACAATGATACTTAGGTGTCGATACGATATGTATTGCGATTCTCACAATTCTATATGTATGAAGCTCATTCCTGACTGCTGCTGTTGCTGCTTCTGGTGCTAAGAATGGACCAGCTCAGTGTACAAAACATTAGGAAAACCTGCTCTTTCCATGACCAGGTGATTCCAGGTGAAAGCTGTGATCCCTTATTGATGTCACTTGCTAAATCCACTTCAATCAGTGTCGATGAAGGGGAGTTGACAAGTTAAACGAGGATTTTAAAGCCTTGAGTGAATTGAGACATGAATGTGTGCCATTCAGAGGGTGAATGGGAAATACTAAATATTTAAGTGCCTTTGAACGGGGTATGGTAGTAGGTGCTGGGTTTTTCACACTCAACAGTATCCCGTGTGTATCAAGAATGGTCCACCACCCAAAGGACATCCAGCCAACTTGACATAACTGTGGGAAGCCTTCGAGTCAACATGGGCCAGCATCCCTGTGGAACGCTTTCGATACCTTGTAGAGTCCATGCCCCAACGAATTGAGGCTGTTCTGAGGGTGTTGCAACTCAATATTAGGAAGGTGTTCCTAATGTTCAGTACACTCATTGTATGTCTGCTGCAGAGAGACAAGAGAGAGCATGAGAAATAACCTACTTTTTAAAACCTACTGTTACCCGTCATTCAGCACCATTTGGAAGCACGACCTATGGAGGACATCAAATCACACATAACTTATTAATGTCATAACTGACTTATGTCATATGACACAGTCTCATGACTGTTGGCATTAAATTGTCACTTTTTACGACCAAATGCTGGGACATGCAGACTTGTTAATGGTATGTCAGATGCAGTACATGTAGACAACGACGTAGACTGCAATCTGCAGACTCCACGGTCCCGGGCCTGCAGCCAAACCAAATAGGAGTGATCACACACTGGAGCCATCCACAATGGCCCTATTGCTTCCCTCAAAAGACACAATCTCCCTATCATCCACTTGAGTCAACCCAATGCATTCACATATCTACTAACCTAAAATGTTAAAAGGTGAAATAATGCTACGATAACATCACAAAAGCACTACACACAGGTGCGAGGCTAACAAGGAGCCCAGACCTGCAGACAATACCACAAGGGAAACGTAAACCTCAGGTTTCATTGTCCAATACTGGACAATGAATAGCTACAATCCTGGACTATTTCCTTTTGGAAAAGTATTCTCCAGGCTGATATGAAACCCTATCCTGTGAATAGGATCCTTGGGGGACCCCCATCTGGTCGTCCTCTGTATTACTGAGGAGAGAAGGGGAATTTATGGAGATAAAAAGCGGCTCTGCAGCCAGTAAAATTAACGCCCAGCAGTCACACAGTACACTGTCATGGCTTTAGAATAAACAGACATAACACTGGTGGAGTCAATTGGCCCACTCTAATCCACTGGTATATGGAGAGAAAGGAAGAGGATGGGAAAAGCAGTCCAGCTCAATCATTCCCAGAAGAGGCCATGAAGGTTCTCACTCACACACATACCGGTCACTCACACACTTACACACGTGTGGCATGCATGTGCAGTGCGCACCACGTGCACATAAGCACGCATGCACACACACACACGGTGTATACTGCTTCCAAACTCTACTTCTCTGCATTGATACACTTGTGCATCTCCTCCATTCACAGTATCCAAATGGACTGAGGAGACTCTTTCAGTCACAGAATATGTCCAACAATGTACTCTCTCTGACTAATAAGTGACAAGCAATCCATTGACTAAAATCTAAAATGTTATCTACGTAATCCCCAAATGTAGTTATTTATCATGAGGGCCATAAACAATAACTAGTAATGATGCACACTCCAAGAAAGGTTAACTTCTCACCTTTCTGTTAAAAATAATTATACATTGCTGAGGTGTAGTCACTTTTAAGGACACAAGCTCAAGTACACAGTACAAATACGATCAGAATATGAAAATAGGAAATCATTTATATGATGTATTTTCTTTTTTTTTGTGATTAAGAGGCAAAGGTCGAGTCATGCGTCCTCTGAAACATGACCCGCCAAGCCGCGCTTCTAAACACTGGCTCACTTAACCCGGAAGCCAGCTGCACCAATGTGTCAGAGGAAACACCGTTTAACTGATGACCGTAGTCTGCCTTCAGGTGCCCGGCCCGCCACAAGGAGCCAAGTAAAGCCCCCCTGCCAAACCCTCCCCTAACCTGGATAACACTGGGCCAATTGTGCACCGCCCTATGGGACTCCCCGTCACGGCCGGTTGTGACATTGCAACAGCAGCGACGCCGCAACACTGTGATGCGCCTTAGACCGCTGCACCACTCGGGAGGCCACATGATGTATTTCCTATTCAACAAAACTGTATGAATAAGGCCTGAAATGACTTATATTTGTCTAAATATACTATAATCAATTTATAAAATAACACGATAAGATTTCACCTTCCTTATAACTGTAAAATACATCTTTGTATAATTAGTGTTAGAAAAAATGTGCATATTTTCTAAAGGTCTCTCATGATCAAAATGTCTTCCCCCATCGCTGTGAACGTCTCACAGAGCTCTATCTTGGCTTCCTGAACTCGTTAGGAACTTCCCTTTCACCTCGGATTAATATTGTCCGTCTATGACAAACAGAAAAAGGTTTTTGTTTCAAATCTATTGATTTTAGATTACTGGCTATAAATCAATCTCTGCATGTGCTACAGAGACAAAACCACTCTCTCCTGCTGCATTACCATGTAAGGATTCTAGGCATATGCGTTGTTAGTGGCTGTGATGTAGGGTTCAGCCAGGAGTTAATGGACAGTCGGAAGAGCGAATTAAATGGTAGGAGGGACATCCCAGCTTCAAATGGTGTCAGATTTCACATCCTGTTTCACACAGGCAGAAGCGACATACTCGTGTGCCCGTGAGAATCAGGGCTACTGCTCAATGCAAGCCATTTCGATATATGATGTCCACATGTCGATTTATAAGCGGAAATGTCGGTCAGAACCGGTACCAGAACCATGCAGCTCCCCAAAACAGGGGACTTTACGTCTGAGAGGTTTTAATGGTACAGCTGATCCAATGCAGTATGGACAAGGTTAAGTGTAGAGATGTTGTCTGGACCAGTGGACTTACTTTGGTGGGGCCTGCAGGATCTGCTCCAGTCTGAATCATGACCCCCGGCTGACATCAGAGACACGAGCAGCATACACAGCCTTCTACGAGAGGAGAGAGAGAGAGAGAGAGAGAGAGAGAGAGAGAGAGAGAGAGAGAGAGAGAGAGAGAGAGAGAGAGAGAGAGAGAGAGAGAGGAGACATTCAATATCAATAATATTGTGAAATCATTACTCATATATTTCTGTGTGTACTGTATTATAGGGACTGTACTAATCATGTTGGTAATGGCCTGTGTCCACTAGCCACTGGGGGACACCCATCGGTTAACAAGGGTGTCTAGCCTTGGCAGGACCCACATAGACGACACAATACCGTGGATGAGCATTAACCCGGGCATGGGGAAACGACTCTAGACAGAGACCTCCATTTAGCGTGACGGGGCAATCCCCCCAGTTCCATAAATAAATGTACGGTCACGGCCGACTGTCGCTGTGAATGTCAGGCACATAAAAGCTCCATTGGGTCATAATATGTGGCCCATTAGGGTTAACCAGTGAGGCTGGAGAGGTAGGCACGTCTCCCACTCGCCCTGGGCTCTCCTCGCCTCTCTTCCGTCCCACCAGCCACATCTGGGAGCCATCAGGGCACAGACAGCAAGCAGCCCCCCGGCCACTGGGAGCTGAACCGGCTATAATTACTTACGCATGATTACGCATGTTAATCATAGGCTGGGCCCAGACGCCACCGCCACGCTTGTTTATTATTTATACTTCGTTAAGCAACGGGACGCTCTGATTATCCCGTGTCATTGCTTCATTATCACTGTCATGGAGAGCATGGAGAGGAGGGGAGTGTGTGGAGGGGTGGGGCGAGGGGAGAGTGTGTCTGTGTGTGTATGTGTCTGTGTGTGACTGTGTGTGTGACTGTGTGTGTGTGACTGTGTGTGTGTGTGTAGGAGAAGGAGGCACGCAGTGTAAGCAGCTCTTGAACAGCCCACACTTTAACCACGATGGGCCGTATGTACAGGCCACTGACCTCTAACAATTACACTCCATATTATTTATAGAAAAAAACATCTTGCCCAAAGAGTGTCTGCTTCCGTTTTCTTTCTCTGAGGGACACTGGTATCCAGCAGGTACCAGTGAAGCGTGGGTTCAAGTTAGGCATTGCTACGGTGATGGTCAACAGGCCAGGTGACATCATACCCTGAGGATGTCATAATGGGTGCCCTTTTGGCCCAACATAGTGTTCTCCCACTCACTCTGTCGCCCTACTGCCTGCAGTACTCTGATACCCTGTGGGGAACCAAAGGCAACCAGGAGGGCCAATTTATCATGACACACATACATGCCAGAGCACACACACTTATCATAACAGCACACACAGAGCAGGGAGCCACGACACACAGAACACCCCAACATATTCCAGAACACCCATGGAGGCCAGCCACCACAGCAAACGGAGCACACATGCGCACACACACAAAATATACCAGGGAAAGGTACTCCTGCAACTCAAATAAAGCAAGAAAATGATACCACATAATAAGAACTCTTTGTGCAATATGCCACATTCATAATTGGTTGGTGTTGTCCTATAAGAAACATGATATTGGTATCTGCCAATAATCTCTTTCATGGCCAGTTAGACGTAGTGTTAGTCACTCTCACTTAGATATCATATTTAAAAACTGCACACATTTCTCTCCACCTCATGAAATTAGTTATAAAATTGCTAAATCTTCTCTCCGCCCCATTGCAAAAATGTGTAGAATTGCAGGAAATTCACTTTCTCACCGCTGCCATGACGGATGGCGCTAAAATGTTTTGCTCAACAAAATTTCACGTAGGGACCCCAAAAGGATATGAATGTGGGTACGCAGACCCGCGAGTCACTGCCGCCCCACATGAAGAATTCTGATTTTTTTTTATGGCCCCCAACCCCATCAAAGTTGCCCATCCCTGGTGTAGAGTGGGTGACAGGCATACCCAGCCAGGGATAGAGTTATGCTGCTGCTGCTGCTGCTGCAGCAGCCAGTGGCATGTCATTTCAGCCAGAGCACTTATAATTATGCCCTGTTTTCTTTGACAGAAATAAAACTTTCCAGAGAGTAAAAATGCTCCAGGCAAGGAAAAAAGTGGCGAGTGACATCACAGCCAAGTAATTCATTTTAAAGTGGCTCAGATTAAGATTAAGCACTAAATTGAAAAGGTATGGCGGTAAGAAAAATTTGAACAAGCCTAATGCAATGGTAAATCTAAGCTCTGACGGTAGCGCTATAGGTCCAGGGGTGTGTCGCAAATATTTTTGCTATTTTCACTGCCTTTATTATGAGCGCAATGGCTTGCGGTGGCGTGAAAGGGCTGGGTTTTGATGAATAAACAAGTTCTAGACTTGACGAGGGCTTGGCCATTCACTGGCCAATCAAGACGTTCCATGGTTTAATACTGCATGCGTTTGTCTCAAATTCTGTAGGTTATTGACGGTCTTTGCGTTGTCATCAACTACAATTTCGAAATATCCTCATTGTAGTCTATTGTGAATTGATAGTACAGTTTATTAAATAGCATAAACTACAGTAACAAGTGATAGCAACATCCATTGTTTGTTTTATGTTTGGAGTGTTGACAGCCAACATTGATGTAATTGGCTTCAACGTGTATAGTCCTTTACGCATCGCACTTCTCCTCAAATAAAACATACTAGGCTTCTGTATATTGTATTGTACAGTGCATTCAAAAATAATTCAGACCCCTTGACTTTTTACACATTTTGTTACGTTACAGTCTTATTCTAAAATGTATTAAATAGTTTTTTTCCCCCCTCATCAATCTACACACAATAACCCCATAATGACAAAGCAAAAACTGGTTTTTAGACATTTTTGCACATTTATTAATAATAAAAAACTGAAATCTAACATTTGCATAAGTATTCAGACCCTTTACTCAGTACTTTGTTGAAGAAACTTTGGCAGCAGTTACAGCCTTCGAGTCTTCTTGGGTATGACGCTACAAGCTTGGCACACCTATATTAGGGGAGTTTCTCCCATTCTCCCATCTGCAGATCCTCTCAAGCTCTGTCAGGTTGTATGGGGGAGCGTCGCTGCACAGCTATTTTCAGGTCTCTCCAGAGATATTCGATCTGGTTCAAGTCCGGGCTCTGGCTGGGCCACTCAAGGATGGTGAACCTTTGCACTCTGAAGTAGGTTTTCATCAAGAATCTCTCTGTACTTTGCTCCATTCATCTTTCCCTCGATCCTGACTAGTTTCCCAGTCCCTGCCGCTGAAAAACATCCCCACAGCATGATGCTGCCACCACCATGCTTCTCCAGACGTGACGCTTGGCACTCAGGCCAAAGAGTTCAATCTTGGTTTCATCAGACCAGAGAATCTTGTATCTCATGATTCTGAAAGTCCTTTAGGTGCCTTTTGGCAAACTCCAAGCGGGCTGTCATGCCTTTAACTGAGGAGTGGCTTCCGTCTGGCCACTCTACCATAAAGGCCTGATTGGTGGAGTGCTGCAGAGATGGTTGTCCTTCTGGAAGGTTCTCCCATCTCCACAGTAGAACTCTAGAGCTCTGTCAGTGTCACCTCCCTGACCAAGGCCCTTTTCCCCTCGATTGCTCAGTTTGGCAGGGCGGCCAGCTCTTGGAAGAGTCTTGGTGGTCGCAAACTTCTTCCATTTAAGAATGATGAAGGCCACTGTGTTCTTGGGGACCTTCAATGCTGCAGAAATGTTTTGGCACCCTTCCCCAGATCTGTGCTTCAACCCAATCCTGTCTTGGAGCTCTATAGACAATTCCTTCGACCTCATGGCTTGGTTTTTGCTCTAACATGCACTGTCAACTGTGGGACCTTATATAGACAGTTGTGTGCCTTTCCGAATCATGTCCAATCAATTGAATTTACCACAGGTGGACTCCAATCAAGTTGTAGAAACATCTCAATGATGATTTATGGAAACAGGATGCACCTGAGCTAAATTTCAAGTCTCAGCAATGGGTCTGACTACTTATATAAATTAGGCATTTCTGTTTTTTTTTTTTTTTATAAATATGCAAAAGTTTCTAAACACCTTTTTTGACTTTGTCATTATGGGGTATTGTGTGTAGATTGATGAGGAAAATGTTTTATTTAATCCATTTGACCTGTAACATAACAAAATATGGAAAAACTGAAGGGGTCTGAATACACTGTATGTGTGAGGCACGTTCTCAATAAGCACATGGTGGGTGTTTTTAGGCACATCCAAAATAATAACAGGATCTGGTTAAAATAATGTAATAGTCTACATAGTTATAGAGGGATGTTTGTTCACTGTTTTGCTGCAGCTAAACTTGATCTTTCAATAAAGCTTTGATGAGTAAGATATATTTCGAAGCGGTCTCATGTGCCAAACCATTTATCGATTGTCTTAACTACTTGGCTAATGTATTGGGAATGACAAAAAAACAGCCCTCATTGAGAGGAGGCTACGCTTGGTTTTTAATCAAATGAAACGAAATAGGAAAAAATATATATACTATATGTTTCTAAATGCGAGGTTTACGGACACAAAAACCACATCTCTCTTGATCCATGTGCATACGGGCACTGTGCGTCACAGCTGGATAGGCTGAGCTTCCGTTGTCAAAATTCATGCCAGAATTCGGTTGGTCTTAAATATCTCCACCAGCGCATAATGAAATTGGAACCCTGGCACACGTGTTTATGGACACACCTCAGATATTGCCACTCCTCCCACCTCAGCGCAAGCGAGCTCATATAAGACAGGTAAATTGCCAATTCTTGCGCTACGGTTTGAAAATAGAAGAGTGCCGGCTTTAACAGGTCGACATTTCAAACGAGCGAGAGTTTGACATTTGCGCTGGCTTAATGCAAGACGAAAATAGAGCTCAATATCATACGGATACTATATGTGAAGACGGGATACTTCTTGGTCAAAAAATTTACTTGGTTACTATGGCCTAATTTCTTCCATTTAGTTAAATGATAGGCCGGACTATTCTGACTACTCCGCCAAGTCCATATCAATGTCCACAATTTAGTATGACAACAGCTTTAATAGCTCATTTGTCCTTGACGTTGACAGACACGATAGATAAGCAATGTGGATAAAAATATTCCCAAATGGCCCGAAATGGAGTCCCACTGGACCCAGATGTCAATTCAATGTCTATTCCACGTTGGTTCAATGAAATTTCATGGAAACAACATTGATTCAACCAGTGTTTGTCACATCATATTTCTAATAGCTGTGGTGCTGCTGATGACAGTGTGTGTTGTAAATGTAAACTCAGAACCAGCCTGTTATATTAACAACCAAAGCCAAGGGGCATTGTGTGCTGGTCATACTGACATCATTGGCCCCAGTCAATCTCAGTGGTGCCATTATTAGGTTACAGAGACCATAAACTCCACCATTTAATGTCACATTAGTTGGAAAACAACAAAATGTGCCCGATCACCTCTCCCAGACTCCCACGCAACCTATCTTTAGCTATTTAAAAACACATTTAAAGGCATTTAGCGAGTCCTACTTAGAGGAAGCCACCCACATTCACATAAAATGCAATTTGCACAACCCTCTTTATTATTTATATGTCCTTTAAAAGAAAGGAAAAAAGCACACTGGACTGGATCAGAGATCTCGAGCGTTTTCAGTCATCTGTATCTCATTCATATTTTATCTAATTTGACTTCTCTAAAATTGCCCCATGATCTCAGTGTGGGGCTGTGCTGCATGGCTGACTGATGGTGTTGTTTTACAGTGAAACACACAAGATAATTAATTTAGAAAAAACACTGGTATATCTTGGAGACTGTATTGGGAAGTTGTAGGGTGTACTACTATGTCTTTGTGGGGTGAACTGTGTCTTTGATAGAGTAGTCAGCATATGCAAGCTCTGCAGGGGAAAGCCATCTAAAGCAATAAAGCGGTGGTCTTATCAGCCGTGCTCTAATAGTCCTTAAAGAATTTCACTACTTAGCATACAGTATTTTCAGCAAATTAGGCACATATGGTTGTGGAGAAAGGTTGGCCTGCACACACACTGACGCAGACAGACACAGACACAGAGACACACACAGGCACACTTTGGTCTCGTGATTCTGCAGTCAGAAATGTTGGCATGCTCCTCACTGTTGTGGTGTTGCATTGTTTTTGCCATAAGATGAAGGTGCTCTGTAAGTGCAAGGCTTCAACAGAACATTCCTCACAAATGCTATATGATTACTGTTTAGGAAAAGACACCATTCTACATTTTTGCTGCCAGAATGCTACTATGATATTCTTTAGAAAGATACAGTATATTATACAGTTGATATCTGTCTGTAGATGCCCATGTCACTCCATCTATCTCACTTTCCTCAAGCTATGGTCTGTCTCCACTTTTACGCTTAGAATAGCACATGCTATAGCACAAGAGGAACACCTATATGCGAATGATGTTCATTGACTACCGTTCAGCATTCAACACTATTGTTGATCCTGGACTTCCTGATGGGCAAACCACAGGCTGTGAGGATTGGCAACAACACCTCCACATTGGTGATTCTCACAAACTTGGTATTACTCTTGGTAAATTTTGAAAAGACAAAAACAATTTATTTTTATTTTGTTATGGATAAAAACCATCTCAAATTATTGTCCATGTTAAATTATCTTAACTGTTCAGATTTCCAAGACTGTGCACAGAACAATCTCATTACCTTAAACACTTGTAGAGTTTGAAAAGAACCATAGCAAGGTTACTACAACAATATTTCATAAAAGAATATGACATTTTGGTTTTAAGTATATTTTAATCAGTTCTCATTACTGTAACGTGTGGCATGTTCATAACCTGTTTTTTTATATTTATTTATGTTTATTAATATAAAAAAGTACACAAATGACCCATTTTATGCACAGCTTAAATATTTTTAATTATGTCATATTATTCAGGGAATATTTTATCATTGATGATACATTTCAGTAATGAGGTCCATGTTACGGTAGATGAGAGACCGCATTATGGTAATGATCAAATGAGCAAACGGTACTTTATAAAGAGCAAAGAATATCATTTTTAACCATATTAATTAATTCCCCACCACCACCCAGCACAGCTACCTGCCGCCCCAAATCGGCATGCTGTTTGTGCAACTGCATTTTCTGAATCAGATAGCCTATTCAAAAATGTTTGCCTAAATGCGATTCAAATGTGATTAAACACTGACCAACACTTTAGTTCCTACCCTGTCATAACACCTAATTGGCTTTTGAATTTGTTGTCATGCCAAACAACACCAACCATAGCATTAGAATAATCCTTCTATTTCTATGATTCCAACAGTTCATCCAAGTGTTTTGATCTATATTGCAAGTCAAATAATAATCTTTGGTATAAAAATCGCAAGTAGATTATTTACCCATATTGTGCAGCCATACTAACAACCTGGTAACTTTACCAGTATATGCCAACATTTGTTGGCACAGAAAGAAAGGAAAATTGATATCTTCTTCAGGAGAAGTGCTTCAAAAGTAAGTAGGATTCACATAGGCCTAATGTAGGCTATATCTCAATCAATTTAAACATCTAATATTATGTGGTGCTCCTAACTGTTCTACCAATGAAAACCACTGTTACCAATGAAAATGTGTAATTTAGAGCCCTGGTTACAACACAGGTATATAAAAGCAATGTAATGTGCATTGTTACCAAACCTTTCTGTAAGAGCGGCAGGTAGCTTAGTGGTTTGAGCGTTGGGCCAGTAACCGAAAGGTTGCTAGATCGAATGCCCGAGCTGACAAGGTAAAAATCTGTTGTTCTGCCCCTGAACATGGTAGTTAACCCACTGTTCCTAGGATGTCATTGTAAATAAGAATTTGTTCTTAACTGACTTGCCTAGTTAAATAAAAGGACTCAATAACACTCTTGTCTGCAACTTTCCTTTCTATATACCTCTCTTTCCTTTCTTCTGTACTCCTCAAGCAGCTCTGGATTTCTGTACAGTTGCTCTCTATGCTTCTCAACCTAAGCTTTTGATGCCGCCCTCTTTCTTTCCTTATCTGCCAATCTTAATAACACAAAGTTTAGATTAATCCAATTGTTCTGTTTATTAGACTACCTCATTATTACACAACCCCTAAAGGGGCATTACACTCAAATGTTATGTTTATTAGATCTTTCATACCTCAAAAGTAGTCTTATGGGGATAGGTCACCCGAATTACAAAATGACATTGGTACTGTACATTGGTTTCCTTACCCTGTAAGCAGTCGATGGACAAGATAAGACAGCAATCCATGCTTTCGTTTTATTTAGCATTTATTAAAGCACAAAACCAATGCAAGTGGATATCCCCGATATAAGCATTTCCACATTCCATCTCCAAATCATCCCAAAGTGTCAAAAATGTATTGTATAGCTCCTTTAAGATGATTTGTAAATGAAATGAGAAAAATGCTAATATCAGGGATATTCACTTACATTGGTTTCGTGCTATAAATGCAAAACATTTGGAGACAGTGACCAGCTAAAGAAAACCCAAGCATGAATTGCTGTCTTAACTCATTCATGGACTGCGTACAGGGTAAGGAAGCCAATATGTATTTTCTTAATTTCTGGGAACTACCCCTTTAAGTCCACATCCCAGGCCATTCATTGTGTAGATAAACATATGCAATAAAAAATAAATGAAAAGATAAGAACGAAATAAGATCTAGAAATTATATGGTGTTCATCTTTTCCTGTTGGTGTTGAGGCATACAGCTGGCTCTACACAATCAATGGCATGGGGTGTGTATTTATCTTGTGAAAAGCATGATCTATAGGCACACACACTAAAAGTTAGTACAGGTGCTGACTAACAGTGAGTAAGCTGTAGTTTATAAAAAATATATATACAGTATAACTCCCAGTAGTGTATTGTGTAAATCACCAAAGTTTCGGCATCATCTTGTATTCATCTTGACAATTCATCTTTGAATTGTTTTGTGTAATGCCCGTTTAACACAGTTTATATCAATGTTTGTAGTGTAAAAGTGAGCAGAAGACGAATGTGCAAGTAGAGATACTGGGGTGCAAAGGAGCAAAAAAATAAATAACAATATGGGGATGAGGTGGGCCAGGTGAGCCGGCACCATTCTCACCCAGAGCTCTCTGTTGCACACATGTTTTTGTATGTTACGTTTCCTGAGTTTTCCCCGCATTCCCAGCATAAGGCGCTCATCGATTCAGGCGCGGCTGGGAATTTTATAGACAGGTCATTCGCCCATAGTTTAGGGATCCCCATTGTTCCAGTGGCTATGCCCTTCCCAGTTCACGCCTTAGACAGTCGACCATTAGGGTCAGGGTTGATTAGGGGCCTCCGCTCCTCTGGGTATGGTGATGCAGGGGGGTCACAAGGAGAGAATCAGTCTCTCCTCATTGACTCTCCTGCGTTTCCCGTGGTGCTAGGCCTACCCTGGTTAGCTTGTCATGACCCCACTGTTTCATGGCAACGGAGGGCTCTCACGGGGTGGTCGCGAGAGTGCTCGGGGAGGTGTTTAGGGGTTTCTGTTGCTGCTATTACCGCTTATAGCCACAGCGATTGAGTCAATGCACGGGGCACGCTTCTTTACCAAACTAGACCTCAGGAGCGCTTACAACCTGGTGTGTATCCGGGAGGGAGACGAGTGGAAGACGGTGTTCAGTACTACCTTGGGGCATTATGAGTACCTCGTCATGCCGTACGGGTTGATGAATGCTCCATCAGTCTTCAAAGCCTTTGTAGACAAGATTTTCAGGGACTTGCACGGGCAGGGTGTAGTGGTGTGTATTGATGACATTCTGATATACTCTGCTACACGCGCTGAGCATGTGTCCCTGGTGCGCAGAGTGCTTGGTCGACTGTTGGAGCATGACCTGTACGTCAAGGCTGAGAAATGCCTGTTCTTCCAACAGTCCGTCTCCTTCCTAGGGTACTGCATTTCCACCTCAGGGGTGGCGATGGAGAGTGACCGCATTTCAGCCGTGCGTAATTGGTCGACTCCCACCATGGTAAAGGAGGTGCAGCGGTTTCTAGGGTTTGCCCATTACTACCGGAGGTTTATCTGGGGTTTTGGTCAGGTAGCGGCTCCCATTACCTCACTGCTGAAGGGGGAGCAGTACGTTTGCAGTGGTCGGCTGAGGCGGACAGGGCTTTTGGTCACCTGAGGGCTCTGTTTACCTCGGCTCCCGTGCTGGCCCATCCAGATCCCTCTTTGGCATTCATAGTGGAGGCATCCGAGGCTGGGATAGGAGCCATGCTCACTCAGCGCTCGGGTACGCCACCGAAGCTCCCCCCTGTGTCTTCTTTTCGAAGAAGCTCAGCCTGGCGGAGCGAAACTATGACGTGGGGGACCGGGAGCTGTTGGCTGTCATCAAGGCTTTGAAGGCGTGGCGACATTGGCTTGAGGGGGCTAAACACCCTTTTTTCAGATCGAGACTCCTGCGGTGGACAACTGGTTCAGGCGCGCGGAGGAGACATGGGACGCCGCTCATCTTCACCTTCAGCGGGCCGTGCTGCGCCAGAAAGCCAGCGCAGACCGTCACCGCAGTGAGGCCCCGGTGTTCGCACCGGGGCTGGCTCTAGACCCAAAACCTGCCCCTCCACCTGCCCTGCCGGAAGCTGGGGCAGCGGTTTGTGGGGCCATTTAAAGTCCTGAGGAGACTGAACAAGGTTAGATACAGGTTACAACTTCCCCCCGATTACCTTATTAACCCCTCGTTCCATGTGTCTCTCCGGTGCGGGAGGTTCCTCCACCCCCTCTGGACATCGAGGGGGCCCCGGCGTATTCCGTTCGCTCCATACTGGATTCGAGGTGTCGGGCGAGGGGCCTTCAGTACCTTGTGGAGTTGGAGGGGTACGGTCCGGAGGAGAGATGCTGGGTTCTGGTGGAGGACGTGTTGGACCCTTCAATGCTGCGGGAGATCCATCATCTCCGTCCGGATCGCCCTGCACCTCGCCCTACAGGTCGTCCCTGAGGCCGGTGTCGGCAGCTGGAGCTGGAGCTGCACGTCGGGGGGGTGGGGGGGGGGGGGGGGGGGTACTGTCACGACTTCCGCCGAAGTTGGTTCCTCTCCTTGTTCGGTCGGCAGTCGACGTCACCGGTCTTCTAGCCATCGCCGATCCACCTTTCATTTTCCATTTGTTTTGTCTTGTTTTCCCACACAGCTGGTTTACATTCCCTCATTTCTTGTCGTGTATATAACCCTCTGTTCCCCCCATGTCTGTGTGTTAAATTGTTTATTGTCAGGTTGGCACGCTTTCGGCTGGTGTGTGCCGGGTTTTGATTTGTACCCATGCTTTGTGGCAGCCGGTACTTTGTACTTGGTTATGTGTACTTTGTGCTGCCTCACTTGTTCTTTGGGCATTTGTTTTTGTGACGCGATTGCGTTCTGTTCAAATAATTGCCTCAGTAAAGTGCTTTGTCCACTCATCTCTGCTCTCCTGCGCCTGACTTCCATGCACCAGCTACACCCACCGTTTGACACCATCAGACTCTTGAACACTTGAACTGGACTGACCTCCTCCACTGAATCTCCACACCTTAACACACATGCCCTCCCCCCTTCACTGATACATGTGTAAATATTGTACTATAAATTATGCCTTCCTGTATTATACTGATGCTAAAATATGTATTCTATTCTACTGAGCCATTTACTTTCTTTGTATTCTTCTCTTTTATTATTTCTTATTGTTGTTATTTCTTATTGTTGAATTGTTGAGAAGGAACCTGCAAGTAAGCATTTTGTTGGAAGGTGTACCATGTGTATCCTGAACATACAACTAATAAAACTTGCAACTTAAAACTATGCTTATCTGGTGAACACAAGATCTAAACAAATGTATAATGAGCACCAATAACTTTGGGTTATTTTGGCTTTTCACAGTGCGTCATCTCATCTGGCTGCCTGGAGTCATAAAGCATAGCATTCTAACCCCATTCATGCCTGTGGCCCTCATGGTCTGTAGTCCTCTCCACATATAGGCTAAAAACAGACAGGGAATCCAGCCTTCTCACTCCCTGTGAACCGCTAACATTATGACAAGTTTCACTTAACAAACAAACTCTCTTTTTCTCTCTCAACTATAGGAAGAGCACTGCCAGGTAGAATTTGTCATGGTGGAAATGATTGATTTTGTATGCAATCTAATAAAGCTCACCATAAATCCATCCAACCATCTGGCTAGCTGGCTGGCTCTCTGTGTGTCTGTGAGTCTGTCAGTCTCTGTCTGTTTGTATGTCTGGCTGGCTGGCTGTCTATCTGGCTATCTGTTTGCCTGTCTATGTGCATAGCTTCACAGAAATTAAACCAATACATGGACAATCTGATCATGTGCAGAGAAGCTCGATCACTTCTATGAGTTTAGCAGGGATGGTTGAATTTAAGCCTGGGGCAAATAAATACATTTAAAGCTTCATGGAAAGCTGTAACAATAGCATTGCTTTGACTCCACCTACGCATGCATTGGATATTTGTAGAGCAGTGCGTCAAATTATTCAGCCTTTCCAGCTAACCACAAACCTCTTTCATTTGAAATGTAACAGTGTCAGTTTGCTGAGAGGGAAAAACAAGAATACAACTTAATGACTTAATACAGCTAAAAGGGAATCAGATGTCATACGAGGAAAAGCATGAACACTGACACTTTACATTGACAAATGGGCTTTGGAAAAACAAAAGTTATCTGAAGGGCTGATCACATGTAGGATCAAATCTGTGTTTATAATATAAGTCAAAGAGGCTTATGCAAAAAAAATGAAGCCAAATAAATATAGCCTACACACTAAACCACAATACAATGACTCAGTCAAATTGAAGTAAATAGAGAAACATATGCATGAGCCATACTATAGTCAGTGTATATTTACTTCTATGGGACAATCAAACAAATGGTACAGCACCAATACATTGACTGACTGGATATTCTCTGACATTATCTGACATACAGTGCATTCAGAAAGTATTCAGACACCTTGACTTTTTCCCCCCTCATCAATCTACGCACAATACCCCATAATAACAAAGCAAAAACATTTTTTTTGAAATTAAAAAATAAAACGAAACTGAAATATTACATTTACATAAGTATTCAGACCCTTTACTCGGTAATTTGTTGAAGCACCTTTAGCAGCGATTACAGCCTTGAATTTTCTTTGGTATGATGCTACAAGCATGGCACACATGTATGCAGATCCTGTAACTGGTGTGCAAAACAAACACTCAAATTTGGCGCCATATGTCAAAGTATTGTTGGCAAACGACATGCGCTCCATGACAGGGTCTGAATCATTTCCAAATGCACTGTAGCTGGTATCATTCTGCTACAAGACCATGGTGCTTGCCTACGGAGCTGTGAGGGGAACGGCACCTCCGTACCTTCAGGCTCTGATCAGTCCCTACACCCAAAGAAGGGCACTGCGTTCATCCACCTCTGGCCTGCTCGCCTCCCTACCTCTGCGGTAGCACAGTTCCCGCTCAGCCCAGTCAAAACTGTTCGCTGCTCTGGCACCCCAATGGTGGAACAAGCTCCCTCACGACGCCAGGACAGCGGAGTCAATCACCACCTTCCGAAGACACCTGAAACCCCACCTCTTTAAGGAATACCTGGGATAGGATTAAGTAATCCTTCTAACCCCCCCCCCCCCACCCTCCCCCCCAAAAAGATATAGATGTACTATTGTAAAGTGGTTGTTCCACTGGATATCATAAGGTGAATGCACCAATTTGTAAGTCGCTCTGGATAAGAGCGTCTGCTAAATGACGTAAATGTAAATGTGTTCCTTGTGGCTCAGTTGGTAGAGCATGGTGTTTGCAACGCCAGCATGGTGTGTGCAACGCCAGGGTTGTGGGTTCGATTCCCACGGGGGGCCAGTACCAAAAAAAAACTGCACGAAATGGAAATGTATGCATTCACTACTGGAAGTCGCTCTGGATAAGAGCGTCTGCTAAATGACTAAAATGTAAAATCATTCTCCTAAATAAATGTAGTTCTCAGGTAGTAACCAGAGGACTGTTGGCAGGTGGCATGTCTTTGAACTTCCCTACCAATCTAATAGAACACGTCCAGCAAAACACTGACATTAGACAATAAGGTGAATCAATCCACCAGAGAGGAGAAAGAGAATGACCTGTTGCCACAAGAAAAGAGCAACTAGTGAAGAACAAACACCATTGTAAATACATTTATTTTCCCTTTTGTACTTAGCTATTTGCAAATCGTTACAACACTGTATATACTGTAGACATAATATGACATTTGAAATGTCTCTATTATTTTGGAACTTGTGAGGTAATATTTACTATTCACTTTTTATTGTTTATTTCACTTTTATTTATCCATTTCACTTGCTTTGGCAATGTAAACATATGTTTCCCATGCCAATAAAGCTCCTTGAATTGAATTGAATTGAATTGGAGAGAGAGAGAGAGAGAGAGAGAGAGAGAGAGAGAGAGAAACATGGAACCAAGGACTGATCAACCCAATCCACAAAAGTGGAGACAAATTTGACCCCAATAACTACCGTGGGATATCAACAGCAAACTTGGGAAAATCCTCTGCATTATCATTAACAGCAGACTTGTACATTTCCTCAGTGACATTTTTTTTACAGTACTAAGCAAATGTCAAATTGGCTTTTAACCAAATTACCGTACGACAGATTATGTATTCACCCTGCACACCCTAATTGACAAACAAACAAACCAAAACAAAGGTAAAGTCTTCTCATGCTTTGTTGATTTCAAAAAAGCCTTTGACTCAATTTGGCATGAGGGTCTGCTATACAAATTGATGGAAAGTGGAGTTGGGGGAAAAACATACAACATTATAAAACCCATGTACACAAACAACAAGTGTGCGGTTAAAATTGGCAAAAAATACACATATTTCCTTCCACAGGCCATGGGGTGAGACTGTGATGCAGCTTAAGCCCCCCCCCCCCCCCCCCCCCCCCCTTAAAAGTCAGTGCTTCTTTGCTTGACATCATGAGAAAATCTAAAGAAATCAGCCAAGACCTCAGAAAAAAATTGTAGACCTTCACAAGTCTGGTTCATCCTTGAGAGCAATTTCCAAACGCCTGAAGGTACCACGTTCATCTGTACAAACAATAGTACGCAAGTATAAACACCATGGGACCACGCAGCCATCATACCGCTCAGAAAGGAGATGCGTTCTGTCTCCCAGAAATGAACGTACTTTGGTGCGAAAAGTGCAAATCAATCCCAGAACAACAGCAAAGGACCTTGTGAAGATGCTAGAGGAAACAGGTACAAAAGTATCTATATCCACAGTAAAACGAGTCCTATATTGACATAACCTGAAAGGCCGCTCAGCAAGAAGCTGAGCAAGAAGCCACTGCTCCAAAACCGCGATTAAAAAAGCCAGACTACAGTTTGCAACTGCACATGGGGACAAAGATCGTACTTCTTGGAGAAATGTCCTCTGCTCTGATGAAACAAAAATAGAACTGTTTGGCCATAATGACCATCGTTATGTTCGGAGGAGAAAGGGGGAGGCTTGCAATCCGAAGAACACCATCCCAACCGTGAAGCACGGGGGTTGCAGCAGCATGTTGTGGGGGTGCTTTGCTGCAGGAGGGACTGGTGCACTTCACAAAATAGATGGCATCATGAGAAGGAAAATGATGTGGATATATTGAAGCAACATCTCAAGACATCAGTCAGGAAGTTAAAGCTTGGTCGCAAATTGGTCTTCCAAATGGACAATGACCCCAAGCAAACTTCCAAAGTTGTGGCAAAATGGCTTAAGGACAACAAAGTCAAGGTATTGGAGTGGTCATCACAAAGCCCTGACCTCAATCCTATACAACATGGGCTGAACTGAAAAAGCTAGGGCGAGCAAGGAGGCCTAGAAACTTGACTCAGTTACACCAGCTCTGTCAGGAGGAATGGGCCAATATTCACCCAACTTGAGGAAGGCTACCAGAAATGTTTGACCCAAGTTAAACAATTTAACGTCTTTGGGATAGGGGGCAGTATTTTCACGGCCGGATAAAAAACGTACCCGATTTAATCTGGTTACTACTCCTGCCCAGAAACTAGAATATGCATATAATTAGTAGACTTGAATAGAAAACACTCTAAAGTTTCTAAAACTGTTTGAATGGTGTCTGTGAGTATAACAGAACTCATATGGCAGGCCAAAACCTGAGAAGATTCCATACAGGAAGTGCCCTGTCTGACAATTTGTTGTCCTTCTGTTGCATTTCTATCGAAAATACAGCATCTGTGCTGTAATGTGACATTTTCTAAGGCTTCCATTGGCTCTCTAAAGCCGCCAGAAAGTGGAATGGGGTGTCTGCTGTCTCTGGGCGAAGATCAGCAGCAGAATTTGTGAGTGGTCAGCCTGGGGACAGTGACACTGGAGATGCGCGGTCACGAGAATTCTCAATTTTTTCTTTCAGCCTTTGAATGAATACAACGTTGCCCGGTTGGAATATTATCGCTATTTTATGAGAAAAATAGCATAAAAATGGATTTTAAACAGCGTTTAACATGCTTCTAAGTACGGTAATGGAATATTTTGAATTTTTTTGTCGCGAAATGCGCTCACGCGTCACCCTTCGGATAGTGACCTGAACGCACGAACAAAACGGAGCTATTTGAATATAACTATGGATTATTTGGAACCAAAACAACATTTGTTGCTGAAGTAGAAGTCCTGGGAGTGCATTCTGACGAAGAACAGCAAAGGTAATCAAATTTTTCTAATAGTAATTCTGAGTTTAGGTTGTCCCAAACTTGGTGGGTGTCAAAATAGCTAGCCGTGATGGCCGAGCTATGTACTCAGAATATTGCAAAATGTGCTTTCGCCGAAAAGCTATTTTAAAATCTGACACCGCGATTGCATAAAGGAGTTCTGTATCTATAATTCTTAAAATAATTGTTATGTATTTTGTGAACGTTTATCATGAGTAATTTAGTAATTTCACCGGACGTTTTCAGTGGGTATGCTAGTTCTGAACGTCACATGCTAATGTAAAAAGCTGTTTTTTGATATAAATATGAACTTGATTGAACAAAACATGCATGTATTGTATAACATAATGTCCTAGGAGTGTCATCTGATGAAGATCATCAAAGGTTAGTGCTGCATTTAGCTGTGTTTTGGGTATTTGTGATGCATGCTAGTTGCTTGGAAATGGCTGTGTGTTTTTTGTGTGTCTATGTACTCTCCTAACATAATCTAATGTTTTGCTTTCGCTGTAAAGCCTTTTGGAAATCGGACGACGTGGTTCGATTCAGGAGAAGTGTATCTATAAAATGGTGTAAAAATAGTCCTATGTTTGAGAACTTTGAATTATTACATTTTGTGGTTTTAAATTTGGCGCTCTGATTTGTCACTGGCTGTTGAATAGTGTGGGACGATTTCGTCCCACCTCCCCTAGAGAGGTTAAAGACAATGCTACCAAATACTAATTGAGTGTATGTAAACTTCTGACCCACTGGGAATGTGATGAAAGAAATAAAAGCTGAAATAAATCATTCTCTCGACTATTATTCTGACATTTCACATTCTTAAAATAAAGTGGTGATCCTAACTGACCTAAGACAGGTAATGTTTACTAGGATTAAATGTCAGGAATTGAGAAAAACTTAGTTTAAATGTATTTGGCTAAGGTGTATGTAAACTTCCGACTTCAACTGTATATATCAACGAATTGGCGAGGGCACTAGAACAGTCTGCAGCACCCGGCCTCACCCTACTAGAATCAGAAGTCAAATGTCTACTGTCACCAACCAAGGAGGGCCTACTGCGTCAGACCTGGGCCCTGACAGTAAATCTCAATGAGACAAAAATAATGGTGTTCCAAAAAAGGTCCAGTCACCAGGACCAAAAATACAAATTCCATCTAGATACTGTTGCCCTAGAGCACACAAAAAACGATATATACCTCGGCCTAAACATCAGCGCCACAGGTAACTTCCACAAAGCTGTGAACGAGCTGAGAGACAAAGCAAGAAGGGCCTTCTATGCCATCAAAAGGAACATAAAATTCAACATTCCAATTAGGATCTGGTAAAAAATACTTGAATCCGTTATAGAACCTTTATGGTTGTGAGGTCTGGGGACTGCTCACCAACCAAGAATTCACAAAATGGGACAAACACCAAACTGCATGCAGAATTCTGGAGAAATATCCTCAGTGTACAACGTAAAACATCAAATAATGCATGCAGAGCAGAATTAGGCCGATACCCGCTAATTATCAAAATCCAGAAAAGAGCCGTTAAATTCTAGAACCACTTAAAAGGAAGTAATTCCCAAACCTTCCATAACAAAGCCATCACCTACAGAGAGATTAACCTGGAGAAGAGTCCCTTAAGCAATCTGGTCCTGGGGCTCTGTTCACAAACACAAACAGACCCCACATAGCCCCAGGACAGCAACACAATTAGACCCAACCAAATCGTGAGAAAACAACAAAATAATTACTTGTCACATTGGAAAGAATTAACAAAAAAAACTGAGCAAACTAGAATACTATTTGGCCATAAACAGAGTACACAGTGGCAGAATACCTGACCACTGTGACTGACGCAAAATTAAGGAAACCTTTGACTATGTACAGTCTCAGTGAGCATAGCCTTGCTATTGAGAAAGGCAGCCATAGGCAGACCTGGCTCTCAAGAGAAGACAGGCTATGTGCACACTGCCCACAAAATGAGGTGGAAACTGAGCCCCGCTTCCTAACCTCCTGCCAAATGTATGACCATATTAGAGACACATATTTCCCTCAGATTACAAAGACCCACAAAGAATTAAAAACCATTTTTTTGTTGTTGATAAACTCCCATATCTACTGGGTGAAATACCACATGTGCCATCACAGCAGCAAGATTTGTGACCTGTTGCCACAAGAAAAGGGCAACCAGTGAAGAACAAACACCATTGTAAATACAACCCATATTTATGTTTATTTATTTTCCCTTTTGTACTTTAACTATTTGCATATCATTACAACACTGTATATAGACATAATATGATATTTCAAATGTTTTTAATTTTTTGGAACTTCTGTGAGTGTAATGTTTACTATTACTTTTTGTTTATTTCACTTTTGTTTATTATCTACTTCACTTGCTTTGGCAATGTTAACATATGTTTCCCATGCCAGTAAAGCTCTTGAATTGAATTGAATTGAATTGAGAGAGATAGAGACCCCCAGCTGTGAAAGGAGGTGATTACTTGCAGGTTGGGTGAGCTCTCTGACTCACTCACTCTATTCCAGCAAAGTAGATGACTCATATCTGACTGGACTTTCATTCACTTCTACATTATATAATCTTTGTGCATTTTCCATTTAAGTGGAAACCAAATTGATCTCTATGTTGTGTAATACTGTACAGTATACTGTATGAATGTATCTGAATAGCCCTGAGTAACTTGAAAAGTCTACATCATTGCAAGCAATTCATAATGTTAACTGTGGTCCCAGCATTGATATATTTTGCTTCTTCGTCTCATGGAGACTAGATACTTCCACTATGAGAAGGGTGATGATTATGCTAACCAAGTTGTTCAAATTACAAACTCCTCAGGTTAACACCTTACCATTGGTGAAGAACAGGACCAAAGTAAAAATAACTTCACAGCAGCTGATTCAGGATAAGTCAATGGGTTGGTTTTGGGGTGTAAACTATTGACATCAACCACTCTTGTCATTAAAGTGACAGTAAGTACTGTCATTAGTGTGACCCCCTCATCATTAACGTGCCCTTTGCTGTTACCGTTCCTGTGGTTATTGAGTTGAGCAGTAGGCTGTAGTGTACAGTAGTGTGGACTAGCAGAGAGCAGGTTTACCACGTGATAAAAGGCCCTTAACGGGCGAGAGGCGGCCCATAACGCCCTTCTTTACCAAGGTTTACCATGGCCCCTGTGCACGCCACAGTATAGCCACTGCCCCTCGTAACCCCTTGGGCCCCCTCCTGCAAGTGTGCTAGCAATCAGCCGCAACGCTGTGCTGAGCAGGAAATCTAAAATTAAGTTTTACTACCTATAATGGAATATTTACGGGATGGTTTAATTAGCAGTCACAGGGCGAAGAAACTGCAGCTCGCCGAACAAAAACAAAGATGTTGGACCTGGTTCATGGGGATGGTGAAGCTGGGGTAGAGGGGTAGGGGACGTTGGTGTGGCTAAAGCACTGGTGGACATATCGCCATGAGCGCAGACAGACTCATACTTGTGCGATGTCTCGCTCGCACTTATACACATATACTTTAACAGGCTCACACTGCATTTACGCTTACACACACGCGCGCACAAACACATACACACACACACACACACACACACACACACACACACACACACACACACACACACACACACACACACACACACACACACACACACACACACACACACACACACACACACACACACACACACACACACATACACACACATTTTCAATTAGCCAGCCAGGCCTGTGCTGTGTCTGTGCAGTGCCAAGTGTGGGGTTTACCACCTCATTCCTTCCCCCTGGTTCAGCCAGGCCTGGCCTTTATGGCCGTCTACAGCACCATTCCTCGGCTTTTATATGGTAGCTGCATGCATTCTATTGTGTCACAGTGGCCGACTGCGACACTGCTGCGCTTCACTTCACAAATAAAAGTATACGCACATGTGCACATGCACACAGCTACCCTGATACGCTGACAGGTATTCACACTGTACTACCCTATGGCTGTGAATGTGAAGATTCTATTGCTCTTTTTCTGTGACGTTGCTGTGCCTCAGTTCACTCTCTCTTGCATGCACAGTCGCACACACACACACACACACACACACACACACACACACACACACACACACACACACACACACACACACACACACACACACACACACACACACACACACACACACACACACACACACACACACACACACACACACACACACACAAACAGTAATACAGTGTATGGTGGCTGTGAGAATTATAAGGCATCAGACTGCCTTTACTCTACTCTGCTTTTCCAGCATTCAAAGATGTGTTGAAGACCCAGCACCCATCACCTAAGCAGAAGAGGACACTTGAACACATAATTGTAAGAAGAGAGTTACAGTTTCCATATCTCAATATTGACAAAAAAAAAATTGCAGTAATTTATGTAAGAAACATTTAACATTGACAAGTTTGGCTCCTTCTTCAGCCCAATGAAACCGGCCATTACAGTATTTGCTTTGGTGTTTGTAATTGACCGTTGTCTGGCTAAGTCTGTCTATCATATTTCCCAATTGTCCATCTATACCTGAGATGGAAGAGGAAGAGAGGAAGATAAAATATAATCTGTCGGCTACTTGGGGAAATGACAGAAACTGGGTCTCTCTTTCTCTCTTGCTTCTCTCTCTCTCTCTTTCTCTGACACTGAACCAACAACCCTGACAAAAAATGCATTCCCATGAACAGACAGCCTCAATACTTTTATACACACTATCATTACTGTATTTCTACTGTATGAGGACCCTCCTGAGCCACTCTCCTGTCCTCTGCACCCTCCCTTTCCCCATACGTGCCACAGCTTGTGTGTGCCCAGACAGGCCTGTGGCTGAGGCGAGGACAGAGCTGGGCTAGACTGGTTGATAGATTGGGTGTTGGGGTGCAATATGACTTGTATAAATCTATACAGCCCCATAGGCAACTAGGAATAAACATTGCGACACTACACCTCTCAGCAATCACATCACATCTTTCTCACCATCACCAGTTGTTCCTGACTATTATCCTAGTCTTTGCCGCTGCAAAACATCCCCACAGCAGGATGCTGCCACCACCATGCTTCACTGTAGGGATGGTGCCAGGTTTCCTCCAGACGTGACGCTTGGCATTCAGGCCAAAGAGTTCAATCTTGGTTTCATCAGACCAGAAAAGTCTTGTTTCTATTGGTCTGAGAGTCCTTCAGTTGCCTTTTGTCAAACTCCAAGTGGGCTGTCATGAGCCTTTTACTGAGGAGTGGCTTCTGTCTGGCCACTATCATAAAGGCCTGATTGGTGGAGTGATGCAGAGATTGTTGTCCTTCTGGAAGGTTATCCCATCTCCACAGACTCTAGGAAGAGTCTTGGTGATTCCAAATGTATTCCATTTAAGAATGATGGAGGCCACTGTGTTCTTGGGGGATCTTCAATGCCGCAGACATTTTTTGGTACCCTTCCCCAGATCTGTGGCTTGACACAATCCTGTCTCGGAGCTCTACGGACAATTCCTTCGACCTTATGGCTTGGTTTTTACTCTGACATGCACTGTCAACTGTGGGACCTTATATGGACAGGTGTGTGTCTTTCCAAATCATCTCCAATCAATTTAATTTACCACAGGTGAACTCCAATCAAGTTGTAGAAACATTTCGAGGATGATCAGTGGAAACAGGATGCACCTGAGCTCAATTTCGAGTCTCATAGCAAAGGGTCTGAATACTTATGTAAATAAGGTATTTCTGTTTTTTATGGAGTATGTATGTTTCGAGCTATTGCTCGCCTGAGGTAGAGTTTCTCATGATAAGCTGCAGACCACATTACCTACAGAGAGAGTTTTCATCTATACTCTTTGTAGCTGTTTACATACCACCACAGTCAGAGGCTTGCACTAAGATAGCATTGAATGAGCTTTATTCCGCCATAAGCAAAGAAGAAAACACTCACCCAGAGGGGGCGCTCCTAGTAACCGGGGACTTTAAAGCAGGGAAACTTAAATCAGTTTTACCAAATTTCTATCAGCATGTTAAATGTGCAACCAGAGGGAAAATAACTGTGGACCACCTATACTCCACACACAGAAATGCATACAAAGCTCTCCCTGGCCCTCCATTTGGCAAATCTGACCATAATTCCATCCTCCTGATTCCTGCTTACAAGCAAAAATTAAAGCAGGAAGCACTAGTAACTAGATCAATAAAAAAGTGGTCAGATGAAGCAGATGCTAAGCTACAGGACTGTTTTGCTAGCACAGACTGGAATAAGTTCCTGTAAGGGGTGCGTAACTGGTGGCAGCGAAGTCAGATGCAAGAGAGCAGAACAGGGTAATAACCGGAGCAGTTTAATACCCATATATATACTGCTCAAAAAAATAAAGGGAACAATTAACTTGTTATGGATAGGGGGCAGTATTTTCACGGCCGGATAAAAAACGTACCCGATTTAATCTGATTATTACTCCTGCCCAGAAACTAGAATATGCATATAATTATTAGCTTTGGATAGAAAACACTCCAAAGTTTCTAAAACTGTTTGAATGGTGTCTGTGAGTATAACAGAACTCATTTGGCAGGCCAAAACCTGAGAAGATTCCAAACAGGAAGCGCCCTCTCTGACTATTTCTTGGCCTTCTTGATCATCTCTATCCAAAACAGGGGATCTCTGCTGTAACGTGACATTTTCTAAAGCTCCCATAGGCTCTCAGAAGGCGCCAGAACGTTGAATGATGACTTTGCAGCCCATGGCTGAAAAACAGTAGCGCATTTGGATAGTGGTCGATCTGAGAACAATGAGACTGGGGGCGCGTGCACGAGACGACTCCAGGTTTTTATTTTTTCGTCTTTGAACGAAAACAGGGTTTCCCGGTCGGAATATTATCGCTTTTTTACGAGAAAAATCGCATAAAAATTGATTTTAAACAGTGTTTGACATGCTTCGAAGTATGGTAATGAAATATTTTGACATTTTTTGTCACGAAACACGCCGGGCGCGTCACCCTTCTTTACCCTTCGGATAGTGTCTTGAACGCACAAACAAAACGCCGCTATTTGGATATAACTATGGATTATTTGGAACCAAAACAACATTTGTTATTGAAGGAGAAGTCATGGGAGTGCATTCTGACGAAGAACAGCAAAGGTAATCCAATTTTTCTTATAGTAAATCTGAGTTTGGTGAGTACCAAGCTTGGTGGGTGTCAAAATAGTTAGCCTTTATGGCGAGCTATCTACTCAGAATATTGCAAAATGTGCTTTCACCGAAAAGCTATTTTAAAATCGGACACCGCGATTGCATAAAGGAGTTCTGTATCTATAATTCTTAAAATAATTGTTATGTTTTTTGTGAACGTTTATCGTGAGTAATTTAGTAAATTCCCCGGAAGTGTTCGGTGGGAATGCTAGTTCTGAACGTCACATGCTAATGTAAAAAAATGGTTTTTGATATAAATATGAACTTGATTGAACAAAACATGCATGTATTGTATAACATAATGTCCTAGGAGTGTCATCTGATGAAGATCATCAAAAGTTAGTGCTGCATTTAGCTGTGGTTTTGTTTTTTGTGACATTATATGCTAGCTTGAAAAATGGGTGTCTGATTATTTCTGGCTGGGTACTCTGCTGACATAATCTAATGTTTTGCTTTCGCTGTCAAGCCTTTTTGAAATCGGACAGTGTGGTTAGATAAAGGAGGGTCTTGTCTTTAAAATGGTGTAAAATAGTCATATGTTTGAAAAATGGAAGTTTTGGGATTTTTGAGGAATTTGGATATTGGATATTGGAGCAGGTGTTCCGCTAGCGGAACGTCTAGATGTAAGAGGTTAAACAACACATCCTAGATCTGAATGAAAGAAATAATCTTATTAAATACTTTTTTCTTTACATAGTTGAATGTGCTGACAACAAAATCACACAAAAATAATCAATGGAAATCCAATTTATCAACCCATGGAGGTCTGGATTTGGAGTCACACTCAAAATTAAAGTGGAAAACCACACTACAGGCTGATCCAACTTTGATGTAATGTCCTTAAAACAAGTCAAAATGAGGCTCAGTAGTGTGTGTGGCCTCCACGTGCCTGTATGACCTCCCTACAATGCCTGGGCATGCTCCTGATGAGGTGGCGGATGGTCTCCTGAGGGATCTCCTCCCAGACCTGGACTAAAGCATCCGCCAACTCCTGGACAGTCTGTGGTGCAACGTGGCGTTGGTGGATGGAGCGAGACATGATGTCCCATATGTGCTCAATTGGATTCAGGTCTGGGGAACGGGCGGGCCAGTCCATAGCATCAATGCCTTCCTCTTGCAGGAACTGCTGACACACTCCAGCCACATGAGGTCTAGCATTGTCTTGCATTAGGAGGGACCCAGGGCCAACCGCACCAGCATATGGTCTCACAAGGGGTCTGAGGATCTCATCTCGGTACCTAATGGCAGTCAGGCTACCTCTGGCGAGCACATGGAGGGCTGTGCGGCCCCCCAAAGAAATGCCACCCCACACCATGACTGACCCACCGCCAAACCGGTCATGCTGGAGGATGTTGCAGGCAGCAGAACGTTCTCCACGGCATCTCCAGACTCTGTCACGTCTGTCACGTGCTCAGTGTGAACCTGCTTTCATCTGTGAAGAGCACAGGGCGCCAGTGGCGAATTTGCCAATCTTGGTGTTCTCTGGCAAATGCCAAACGTCCTGCACGGTGTTGGGCTGTAAGCACAACCCCCACCTGTGGACGTCGGGCCCTCATACCACCCTCATGGAGTCTGTTTCTGACCATTTGAGCAGACACATGCACATTTGTGGCCTGCTGGAGGTCATTTTGCAGGGCTCTGGCAGTGCTCCTGCTCCTCCTTGCACAAAGGCGGAGGTAGCGGTCCCGCTGCTGGGTTGTTGGCCTCCTACGGCCTCCTCCACGTCTCCTGATGTACTGGCCTGTCTCCTGGTAGCGCCTCCATGCTCTAGACACTACGCTGACAGACACAGCAAACCTTCTTGCCACAGCTCGCATTGATGTGCCATCCTGGATGAGCTGCACTACCTGAGCAACTTGTGTGGGTTGTAGACTCCGTCTCATGCTACCACTAGAGTGAAAGCACCGCCAGCATTCAAAAGTGACCAAAACATCAGCCAGGAAGCATAGGAACTGAGAAGTGGTCTGTGGTCACCACCTGCAGAACCACTCCTTTATTTAACCTGTAACTCACCTCGTTCAGTCTCCTCAGGACTTTATATGGCCCCACAAACCACGGACCCAGCTTCCGGCAGGGCAGGCGGAGGGGCAGGTTTCGGGTCAAGAGCCAGACCCGGTCCCCCGGTGCGAACACCGGGGCCTCACTGCGGTGATGGTCTGCGCCGGCTTTCTTGCACAGCACAGCGCGCTGAAGGTGAACATGGGTGGCATCCCATGTTTCCTCCGCGTGCCGGAACCAGTCATCCACCCCATGAGCATCGGTCTGACTCTGATGCCAAGGAGCCAGAACCGGCTGATACGCCAGTACGCACTGGAAGGGGGAGAGATTAGTGGAGGAGTGGCGGAGCGAGTTCTGGGGCATCTCTTCCCAGGGCACAAACGCTGCCCACTCCCCCGGCCGGTCCTGGCAATAAGACCTCAGAAACCTACTCACATCCTGGTTAACTCTCTCCACCTGCCCCTTACTCTCGGGGTGAAAACCCGAGGTAAGGCTGATCGAGACCCCCAGACGTTCCATGAAGAAGGCATGCCTCCGCCTTCTGTAGGGCCGTAGGGAGACCGGGCAATGGGAGGAGAGGGCAGGACTTAGAAAAATGGTCCACAACGACCAGGATCGTGGTGTTACCCTGTGAGGGAGGTAGATCGATAAGGAAATCCACCGACAGGTGCGACCAAGGCCGTTGTGGAACGGGTAAGGGGTGTAACTTACCTCTGGGCAGGTGCCTAGGAGCCTTACACTGGGCGCACACCGAGCAGGAGGAAACATAAACCCTCACGTCCTTAGCCAAAGTGGGCCACCAGTACTTCCCACTCAGACAGCGCACCGTCCGACCGATGCCTGGATGACCAGAGGAGGGTGACGTCTGGGCCCAATAGATCAGCCAGTCACGGACCGCTGACAGAACGTACAGGACACTGGAGGGGAGTGGGCTCTGCACGTAGAGCCCGCTCAATGTCCTCGTCCAGCACCCACACTACCGGCGCCACCAGGCAGGAGGCCGGGAGTATGGGAATGGGATCCATGGACCGCTCCTCTGTGTCATACAAGCGGGACAGTGCGTCTGCCTTAGCGTTCTGGGAACCTGGTCTGTAAGAGAGGGTGAAAACAAAACGGGTGAAAAACATGGCCCACCTTGCCTGGCAAGTTTTCAGTCTCCTCGTCGCCCGGATGTACTCCAGATTGTGGTGGTCAGTCCAGATGAGAAAAGGGTGTTTAGCCCCCTCAAGCCAATGACTCCACGCCTTCAAAGCCTTGACGACAGCCAACAGCTCCCGGTCCCCCACGTCATAGTTTCGCTCCGCCGGGCTGAGCTTCCTCGAGAAGAAGGCACAGGGGCGGAGCTTCGGTGGTGTACCTGAGCGCTGAGAGAGCACGGCTCCGATCCCAGCCTCGGACACGTCCACCTCCACTATGAACGCCAAAGAGGGATCCGGATGGGCCAGCACGGGAGCCGAGGTAAACAGAGCCCTCAGGTGACCAAAGGCCCTGTCCGCCTCAGCCGACCACTCCAAACATATCGGTCCCCCCTTCAGCAGTGAGGTAATGGGAGCTGCTACCTGACCAAAACCCTGGATAATCCTCCGGTAGTAATTAGCAAACCCTGGAAACCGCTGCACTTCCTTTACCGTGGTGGGAGTCGGCCAATTACGCACGGCTGAGATGCGGTCACTCTCCATCTCCACCCCTGAGGTGGAAATGCGGTACCCTAGGAAGGAGACGGACTGTTGGAAGAACAGGCATTTCTCAGCCTTGGCGTACAGGTCATGCTTCAACAGCCGACCAAGCACCTTGCGCACCAGGGTCACATGCTCGGCACGGGTAGCGGATTATATCAGAATGTCATCCATATACACCACTACACCCTTGTCTACAAAGGCTTGGAAGACTGATGGAGCGTTCATCAACCAGTACGGCATGACGAGGTACTCATAATGCCCTGAGGTCGTACTGAATGCCGTCTTCCACTCGTCTCCCTCCCGGATACGCACCAGGTTGTAAGCACTCCTGAGATCAAGTTTGCTGAAGAAGCGCGCCCCGTGCATTGACTCAATCGCCGTGACGATAAGAGGTAGCGGGTAACTGTACCTTGCAGTTATCTGATTAAAGCCTCGATAGTCAATACATGGGCACAGACCTCCATCCTTCTTCTTGGCAAAAAAGAAACTCAAGGAGATGGGTGAAGTGGAGGACCTAATGTACCCCTGACGCAGGGATTCGGAGACATATGATTCCATAGCCACCGTCTCCACCTGTAACAGGGGATACACGTGACTCCTGGGAAGTGCGGCGTCTACCAGGAGATTGTCACGTCCTGACCATAGAGAGCTCGTATTTTTCTATGGTAGAGTAGGTCAGGGCATGACTGGGGGGTTTTGTCTAGTTTATTTATTTCTATGTTTGGTTCTAGTTTACATTTTCTAGGTTGGGGTTTTTGTATGATTCCCAATTAGAGGCAGCTGGTCATCGTTGTCTCTAATTGGGGATCATATTTAAGTTGTTGCTTTTCCCACTAGTATTTGTGGGAGATTTTTTTTGAGTTGATGCATGTAGCACCTCTTCATCACGGTTTGTTGTTTTTGTTTATAATTTATTGTCTGTCTTGCATAGTTTCACATAGAAATAAAGATGTGGAACGATACGCACGCTGCGCCTTGGTCTCTTTCATACGACAGCCGTGACAGAATCTCCCACCACCAAAGGACCAAGCAGCGTACCCAGGAGGAGCAGGGATCCTGGGCCCGGGAGAGAAGAGAGTGGAGGACATCCTGGACCTGGGAGGAGGTAATGGCAGGGGACAAGACCCTGCCATGGAAGCAGGCGGAGACAGCGAGAGAGGAACGGCGACAATACGAGGAACTAGCACGGCAAAGATGGAAGCCCTAGAGGCAGCTCCAAAAAATTATTTGGGGGGGTCATACAGGGAGATTGGCGGAGTCAGGGTTGAGACCTGAGCCAACTCCCGTGCTTACCGTGGGGATCATGTGACCAGTCAGGCACCGTGTTATGCGGTGATGCGCACTGTATCTCCAGTGCGCATTCATAGCCCGGAGCGCACCCTGCCTGCGCCCTGCATTTGCCGGGCTAAAGTGAGCATTCAGCCAGGACGGGTTGTGCTGGCTCAGCGCTCCTGGTCTCCGGTGCGTCTCCTCAGTCCAGGATATCCTGCACCAGCTCTACGCACTGTGTCACCAGTGCGCCTCTACAGCCCAGTACGTCCTGTGCCTGCTCCCCGTACTCTCTTCGAAGTGCGTGTCCTCAGTCAGATACGTCCTGCGCTTGCTCCCCGCACTCTCCCTGAAGTATGTGTTCCCAGTCAGGTATGTCCTGTGCCTCCTCTTCGCACTCTCCCTGAGGTGCGTGTCATTAGTCCGGTGCCACCTGTCCCAGCTTCACGCACTAGGCCTCCAGTACGCCTGCCCAGTCCGGCGACAGTTCCCAGTCCAGAGCTTCCGGCGACAGTCCCCAGTCCAGAGCTTCCGGCGACAGTTCCCAGTCCAGAGCTTCCGGCGACAGTTCCCAGTTCAGAGCTTCCGGTGACAGTTCCCAGTCCAGAGCTTCCGGCAACAGTTCCCAGTCCAGAGTTTACGGCGACAGTTCCCAGTCCAGAGCTTCCGGCGACAGTTCCCAAATCAGAGCTTCCGGCAATGTTTCACAGTCCGGAACTTCCAACGACGGCCCACAGCCCGGAGCCTCCTGAGACGGCCCACAGCCCGGAGCCTCCTGAGACGGGCCCACAGCCCGGAGCCTCCAGCGACGGTCCCCAGTCCGGAGCCTCCAGCGACGGTCCACAGCCCGGAGCCTCCAGCGACGGTCCACAGCACGGAGCCTCCACCGATGCTGGCGGGTTCGCAGGATGAGAGGGTTCTTCGTCCCGCACCAGAACTGCCTCTGATGAGGGAGGATCCGCGAGATGAGAAGGTTCTTCGTCCTGCACCAAAGCCACCACCAACACCAGACACCCCCCCCCCCCATCCCTCCCTTTTGGTTTCAGGTTTTGCGGCCGGAGTCCGCACCTTTGGGGGGGGGGGGGTACTGTCACGTCCTGACCACAGAGAGCTCGTATTTTTCTATGGTATAGTAGGTCAGGGCGTGACTGGGGGGTTTTGTCTAGTTTATTTATTTCTATGTTTGGTTCTAGTTTCTTTTTTCTACATTGGGGTTTTTGACTAGTTTAAATTTTCTATGTTGTGTTCTAGGTTGGGGTTTTCGTATGATTCCCAATTAGAGGCAGCTGGTCATCGTTGTCTCTAATTGGGGATCATATTTAAGTTGTTGTTTTTCCCACTAGTGTTTGTGGGAGATTATTTTGAGTTTATGCATGTAGCACCTCTTCATCATGGTTTGTTGTTTTTGTTTATTGTTTATTGCCTGTTTCACATAGAAATAAAGATGTGGAACGATACGCACGCTGCGCCTTGGTCTCTTTCATACTACAGCCGTGACAGAGATTTATCGCACAATCCCCCCGTCGATGGGGTGGTAATTGAGTCGCCTTCTTTTTGGAGAAGTTGGGAGCCAAATCGGCTTTTTCGGGGGGGGAATGCGCACGGTGGAGACCTGGTCTGGACTTTCCACCGTAGTATCACCTACGGAAACCCCTAAACTCCTCTCCGAGCACTCTCGCGACCACCCCGTGAGAGCCCTCCATTGCCATGAAACAGTTGGGTCATGACAAGCTAACCAGGGTAGGCCTAGCACCACGGGAAACGCAGGAGAGTCAATGAGAAAGAGACTGATTCTCTCTGTGTGACCCCCCCTGCGTCACCATGCCCAGAGGAGCGGTGTCCTCCCTAATCAACCCTGACCCTAATGGTCGACTATCTAAGGCGTGAACTGGGAAGGGCATAGCCACAGGAACGATGGGGATCCCTAAACTATGGGTAAATGATCTGTCAATAAAATTTCCAGCCGCGCCTGAATCGACGAGCGCCTTATGCTGGGAATGCGGGGCCATAGGGCCAGACGGCCTTATGCTGGGAATGCGGGCCCTGAGGCCGTAGAGCCAGACGGATTACCAGGACGTGTACTGCGAGCATGCGCTGACCAACTAGCAAGTGTCTTCACTGAAATGTTCAACCTCTCCCTGTCCGAGTCTGAAATACCAACATGTTTTAGCAGACCACCATAGTGCCTGTGCCCAAGAACACTAAGGTAACCTGCCTAAATGACTACCGCCCCATAGCACTCACGTCTGTAGCCATGAAGTACTTTGAAAGGCTGGTCATGGCTCACATCAACACCATCATCCAAGAAACATTAGACCCTCTACAATTTGCATACCTCCCCAACAGATCCACAGATGATGCAATCTCTATTGCACTCCACACTGCCCTTTCCCACCTGGACAAAAGGAACACCTATGTGAGAATGCTATTCATTGACTACAGCTCAGCGTTCAACACCATAGCGCCCTCAAAGCTCATCAATAAGCTAAGGACCCTGGGACTAAACACCTCCCTCTGCAACTGGATCTTGGACTTCCCGACGGGCCGCCCCCAGGTGGTAAGGGTAGGTAACAACACATCCGCCACGCTGATCCTCAACACAGGTGCCCCTCATGGGTGCGTGCTCAGCCCTGGCCGACAACAACGTGACAGCCTATAGGGAGGAGGTCAGAGAGCTGGCCGTGTGGTGCCAGGACAACAACCTCTCCCTCAACGTGATCAAGACAAAGGAGATGATTGTGGACTACAGGAAAAAGAGGACCGAGCACTCCCCCATTCTCATCGACGGGGCTGCAGTGAGCAGGTTGAGAGCTTCAAGTACCTTGATGTCCACATCACCAACAAACTAACATGGTCCAAGCACACCAAGACAGTTGTGAAGCAGGCACGACACAACCTATTCACCCCCCAGACTGAAAAGATTTGGCATTGTCCTCAAAAGGTTCTACAGCTGCACCATTGAGAGCATCCTGACAGGTTGCATCACTGCCTGGTATGGCAACTGCTTGGCCTCCAACCGCAAGTCACTATAGAGGGTAGTGCGAACGGCCCAGTACATCACTGGGGCCAAGCTTCCTGCCATCCAGGACCTCTATATCAGGTGGTGTCAGAGGAAGGCCCTAAAAATTGTCATAGACTCCAGCCACTCTAGTCATAGACTGTTCTCTCTGCTACCACACGGCAAGCGGTGCCATAGCGCCAAGTCTAGGTCCAAGAGGATTCTAAACAGCTTCTACCCCCAAGCCATAAGACTCCTGAACATCTAGTCAAATGGCTACCCAGACTATTTGCATTGCCCCCCCCCCCCCCCCTCTCCACACCACTGCCACTCTCTGTTGTCATCTATGCATAGTCACTTTAATTAACTTTACCTACATGTACATACTACCTCAACTAACCGGTGTCCCCACGCATTGACTCTGTACTGGCACCCCCCTGTATATATTGTTATTTTTTACTGCTGCTCTTTAATTGCTTATTACTTTTATCTGTTATTCTTATCTATATTTTTTGAAACGGCACTGTCGGTTAGGGACTCGTAAGTAAGCATTTCACTGTAATGTCTACACCTGTTGTATTCGGCGCACGACTAATAAAAATGTGATTTGATTTGATATCCATAGATGTTGAAAAGTAGAATTCTGATACCTAAGTTAGCGTCTGCACAGTTCTTCACCAAAATTTGTTTTTGTAAATTTTGCAATACAAATTATAAAAAGAAGTCTGTGTGTATAGAGTTGTATGGTTTGTTAAACTTTGAAATCAATGTTTTTTGTTTGCCATACATTTTATAGTAAAAAAAACAGAGTCAAACCTAATTCCGTTACCGTGGAATTACCCATAAGTAACCTATTTGGAATTACAAGTAAATAAAAAAACTAAATCGAAGTCATATTTTTTCAACATGCACTTTGTTGAATCATTGGATCAGTTCTTTCACTCAGAAACAAAGAGCCTACTGGGTAAATGTTCAGCCAAAATCTAATTCAGAAGACGTGACACATGGGCCGGAAAAGACCTGGCAACCCAATGTTAAATGTTGTCTTTGGAATGGTGATCTACATTTTTATACGATAAAGGAGTAAACCAGATGTTGCAGAAGCGATCCCTACCACATAAATCACCAAGACATAAGCTTACAAAACAGCAGTAAATGATTTAATTATGCAGAATGGTCTGGGGTGTTAGTGGCTGTGTGTGTGAGTGTGTGTGTGTGTGTTACGTGTATGTGTATGTGGGATAAATGGGCCTTAACTATGAGTCTTGAGAAGAAAAAGTTGATTGGAGGAAATTTTAAGACATGATATTGTGGAAATATCTTATATAGTTTATACTAGTTCAAAAGTAGTTTAAATACATCTATTAATGTATATATCTATGCATTATTGTGTTATAAATGGCTTATAAACAGTTGATCATCTCTATAAATGTAGGTTTGGCCATAATTTATGTGCTCTCTGTCACCTGGAGCAGCAATGCAAATGGTCCAAGAACACAAGGAAAGCACAAAGGACAATGCCCAAGGACTAGTCAGCCATTGTGTATCTCTCTGTTATAGTATCTAGAGGACTGACTAATGTGACTGAATAATGATATAGTATCCATGTTTGATATCTCCCTGAAACGTGTTCACTGAGGATAACTGTGAAGCTATCTACATGGACGTATTATCTCTATGGTTACTTGTATCTGTACAGGGTGGACTCTGAATGACTGTATTATGCAAAGGTTTTCATTGTCTTCTCAGGAATTCTGTCTTATTTACATTAGTCTGATCCCCCACACAAGCCTTTAAATGCTGTGACATCCCGTGGAGATTGGGCCTGGCAGTGTTTAGGTGATTGTAAAATTGGCATCGTTTGATTGGTCAGTGGTGGTTGGTTTTGGGTTGAAAGGTTGCACCTTCAGATGTTATAAATGGAATGAAATACCTTTGTTCTCTCGCTTATCCTGGTTCCAGTCCATGGAGGAAGGTTGTATGATCAATGCTCATTTCCTAGGCTTCTAGGCCTCTGGCCTAATAGGCATCTCTTTGTTCATGCTTTGTCTTCTAAGTTAACCTTAGGATCTACACTACCGTTCAAAAGTTTGGGGTCACTTAGAAATGTCCTTGTTTTTGAAAGAAAAGCATTTTTTTTTTGTAAAACTTGCCTTCTTTAGACTAGTTGAATATCTGGAGAATCAGCATTTTTGAGTTTGATTACAGGCTCAAACTGGCCAGAAACAAAGAACTTTCTTCTGAAACTCATTCAGTCTATTCTTGTTCTGAGAAATGAAGGCTATTCCATGCGAGAAATTGCCAAGAAACTGAAGATCTCGTACAACGCTGTATACTACTTCCTTCACAAAACAGTGCAAACTGGCTCTAACCAGAATAGAAAGTGGAGTGGGAGGCCCCGGTGCACAACTGAGCAAGAGGACAAGTATATTAGAGTGTCTAGTTTGAGAAACAGACGCCTCACAATTCCTCAACTGACAGCTTCATTAAATAGTACCTGCAAAACACCAGTCTCGATGTCAACAGTGAAGAGGTGACCCCGGGATGCTGGACTTCTAGGCAGAGTTTCTCTGTCCAGTGTCTGTGTTCTTTTGCCCATCTTAATCTTTTCTTTTTATTGGCCAGTCTGAGATATGGCTTTTTCTTTGCAACTCTGCCTAGAAGGCCAGCATCTCGGAGTCGCCCCTTCACTGTTGACGTTGAGACTGGTGTTTTGCGGGTACTATTTAATGAAGCTGCCAGTTGAGGACTTGTGAGGTGCCTGTTTCTGAAACTACACACTCTAATGTACTTGTCCTTTTGCTCAGTTGTGCACAGGGGGCCACCCACTCCCTTTTCTATTCTGGTTAGAGCCAGTGCTGATTCTCCAGATACTCAACTACTCTAAAGAAGGCTTATTGTTTCTTTAATCAGTACAACAGTTTTCATCTGTGCTAACATAATTGCAAAAGGGTTTTCTAATGATCAATTAGCCTTTTAAAACGATAAACTTGGATTAGCTAACACAACGTGCCATTGGAACACAGGAGTGATGGCTGCAGTTAATTAATGGGCCTCTGTACACCTATGTAGATATTCCATAAAAAATCTGCCGTTTCCAGCTACAATAGTCATTTACAACAATAACAATGTCTACACTGTATTTCTGATCAATTTTATGTTATTTTAATGGACAAAAAATGTGCTTTTCTTTCAAAAACAAGGACATTTCTAAGTGACCCCAAACATTTGAACGGTATATGTCTAGAAGTATGCTTTGTAATGCTTGTTAATGCTTGTAACTTTAGGTTTATGCCTTGTATAATGTTATCATTCAATGTATAATGTTAATTAAATATCTGCCTTTGATATAGACAATTCTCAGACCAATTCTTGCTAGTCAGCATCAACTCATTGCCTAATGCTTGCTAGTACTGTATATTTTAATTATCTTTATGGAGTCAGATAAACATTTAAATAGGCTAATTGCTTAAGTCTCATTACGAGTCGCATGTGATGTATATATAATATACTGTATATACACATGTCAAACTTTACTGCACACTACATAAATCACTGTGTAGATTTAATTATAAATAGATATAATTAATTGTGATTCTGCACTGAAAGCTAAGTTAAAAAAATTATGACAATACTGTACTGTTCTCATTATAAAAGCAGCTGATGGACTGATAACTCATTATTTAACTGATAAATGAAAGACATAGGCTATGTATATTTCCTTATGGTGGATTCTCTTCATCCTCAGATTTGCAACTTCTCTGTTTACACTAGCCTTGGATTTTGCCACATTGCTGCTTCATGTGTGAATGCAACTATTAGCATACCGTAAATACCATAGTATATAGACAAACAAAATAAAGATAGCAAATCAGACTATACAGGAGCTTCTCATCTAAACCATATTGCACATAATGTTGCACACTTGATTAATGCAATTATTCACAAATGTGTGGATATTTTAAAAGCCTTTAATTCAATTTGGCTAACAAAGCAAAAATGCTGTCTTGCAGGGACATGTGGTGTGGGAGAGCTGTTGTCTTTACTGTACCACTCAGAGGGGAATATGTGGTGTTGGTGTCTCCCATACTACCTCCTGAGGTAGCGTGGGAGACATCTCATAGGTCTGTCCTGTGGTCAATGACCAAAAGCACCGTCTATGATCTGATGGGTGGAATGTTATTCATATTTTTCATAATATCATAATTAATAAATAATACTTTAAAAAAAACAGATGAAAATCCGGTGTTTTGATGTTAAACAGTTTTGATATATTTCAATCTTCTGTTATGTATATAAAGTATAATATTTGGATGCAAACTCAAAATGGAACACATTTTAACTCTATGCCTGACATGGTACAGGTGTCTTCTTTTTTTTAAGCCAATAACCATATGTTTGAGGTGTATACTTTTGTTTCAAAGTAGATTTGTTTAAGTCTCCCAAGAATCCCTCTGTGTGACCCTGATTTAGCAGTCAGTGGTGAACAAGTATTCACATTGTTGATATGATTATTCAGGGAGACAATTTCAGTTGTAAGTTGTGTTAGTTTGTTGCAGTCTAGTATTGATCATAACTAGAGCTATCGTATACTAACCATTATGATTAGTAAATTAGTAAATTGGCCTTGGCTGCTCAATATTCCAGGAATATTTCAGAATAGTCAATGAAAATCCCCATAAATCTGTTGTTGCATTCAGCTTAGTTAAAAAAATCAAAACATCATATAGGCCTAATTGTCAGATTGTTGTTATATCCTATGAAATGTTAAACTCAAACCCCACTAAGCATAATACTAATAATAGCCCACAATTACCACATATCCACAACAACTTTTGTCGGTATTGCATCAATAATAGTAGGCTACATGACAAATGCATAGCCTACTCAATTGAAATTCAACCTTCTCGTGTGAAAAGTTTTGATACAGGATGGTATACTTTTTAAGAGAACAATAGCACATTGTATTTTAAGTAATTCTAACCTATTTAGTCTACTTATTTGATCTCTTTTAGGACTTTCTTTATTCTTAAAAATGCTTCAGAAATTGTAAACGTGTAATGTTATGAACTAATGACAATTCATAAAATAAAATTATAGTTTCTAATTGACCGTTGGTTTCTTTGCAATTGTTTCACTAAAAGGTCTGCCATAAATGTAGCCTACTCATCAGGGAGCGAACAAACTATCCGACCTGTCAACTGTCACTCACGGACCATCACTTCGGGGCATCATGCGTCATCACTGAACATGCTCAATGCCCTCCCTTCCTAAAATTCACAACAAACTTTTCCATTAAAAAAGTTTGATAGAAACATTATAATGTAATACACTATAATTGAGATAAAGCTGCTCGGTCCAGATCAGCTACGGCGAAACTGGCACAAACCGATACATCAACTTTTATTTGTAAAAGTTTTGATAATAACGCTTCGACTTACAGTTTGGTCGTGAAACGTTGAATCGTTGTCGGTGAAGGAAGCAGAAGGTGCCACACCGAGGGAAAAAATAAAGAACGAGGTTTTCGTTTTTTTGTTGTCTCAATGAACTGCTGGTTCAATGCGCCAAACGGCATCTACTACTATGATATTGGAGAATGGAGGCAAGTCATACACAACACACCACTGTGCGCACGTGAGAGAGAGAGAGAAAGAGAGCGAGAGAGAGACAGAGAGAGCGCGCACAATAACTTTTTATTTGTTATCTCTGAATGTTATTTATCACGACTACCTCTTTTGAAAAAACAGATTTTTAATGTAAATGTGTTTTAGTAAGCATGCTTTTCTAGTATGTGTAAATGTATAGTGCATTTGTACTATACAGTAGCCTATATAATAAAAGCCTATAGTTAAAAAATTATGGCATGTGACTACTTCAATATTCATATCAAATAGTAAAAACTATTTTGATTCAACCGGTGAAAGTGGAATTTTATGTATTGACAGGTAGGTAGGGTGTGGATGGGAATGTGTAGGCTACAGTGAACCCCTTCAGAACCTTGAAGAATGCCAGCTCTTGTGCCTAGACCACCAATGTTCTTTGGTGGAGTTGGAGACAAAGATTGGTTTGTGCTTGACCAGTTTCTGGAAAGAGCTAATTGACTTGAATGATAACATAATTGTGTCAAATTGCCAACTCTCCAGGCTTAAAGAGTTCCCCCACGGTGTGAGGTCAAACATCAGGTCCTGGTGAGAGAGGTCTCCTTCCCTATTAAAACAGTAAGGTCCATTAGAGCAGAGATGTGGTAGAAGTGATAACCAACAGCAATAAGCAAGATATATTCTAAGGCCCAATGATAGGACATGACCACAAAATGATTTGTAATAATTTATGTTAATGACATTGACTTACATTTTAAATAAAATGTTAAAGCTGCAATATGTAACTTTTTGGGCGACCCAACTAAATTCACATAAAAATGTGAGTTATAGATATGTCATTCTCATCGAAAGCAAGTCTAAGAAGCTGTAGATATGTTCTATGTGTGCTATTTCTATGCTTCCCATTCTTAAGTTTCATTTTTGCATCTTTTATTTTTGGTTTTGTACAACAGCTTCAAACAGCTGAAAATACAATATTTTTGGTTATGGAAAAGATATTTCACAGCAGTTTAGATGGTACAGTGTTTCTCTACATTATACTTGCTTATTTTTGTTGCATAAACTGAAATTAGGCAAACTATTAGAATTTCTGCAACCAGGAAATGGTGGAGCGATTTCTGCATAGTGCATCTTTAATGTTAAAAGTGTCAAAATCTTAATGCATATTAACATGCAAGTTTTTTGTCTTTGAAATAACCACAATTATTGATACAAATAACTATTTGTCAAACATTGAAAAACATAGAAAAGGTCATGGTAATAATCACAAATCTTATATTACTCAAGAGCACACTTTAGTAATGATTATTTTAGTAATATCTACTTCAGCGCTCTGTTTTCAAGGTTCCAAAAGGAAAATACTTTTTGTTTTTATTTGTAAAACAATACCCTTCTGCAGAACAAACTGGCCTTTGGTGACAGTTTTG